>NC_051070.1:84253290-84553290 GCF_004664715.2 Peromyscus leucopus | reverse complement strand
CCCCGAATAGGGCTATGGGAGTCCCTCTGGGGTCAGGGCTCTGGGATCACTCTGCCTGTGCCCCTTATTAATCTAGGATGGGTCCCTTCACCTCTCCTCGCTTCGGTCATCCAACTGTAAGATGGGGAGGATGAACTGCCCACGGGGTCATGGGTGGTTTGGTTCCTTGCGCTTGTCATAGTATGGTTCATGCAAGGAAGAGCTTACAGTGAGGAGAGATAAGTGAACTCAATGAGAACACCCCTCTCCATGAGAAAAAGGGAGGGAAAAGAAAAACAGAGTGGAGAAAAGGGTCTGGTGAGCAGACACAGCCCGTGTCATGGGGCTGAGTGAGGATTAATCAAGACGGGGCTTATGTAGTCCAGGCAGAGTGCCTGACAGGTGGGGCGGTTCCACATGGGGCGGCCCTCGGCTCCATCTCGGTCTCCCAGAGGTTCCCTGCCTCCCCTGTGGGAGTCCAGCTGTGCGAGGCTCTCAGGCTTGGCTCTCTAAAGTGGCAGCTCCTTCTATAAGATCACCAGGAGAGGAGGGGCTTGCATACACAGCCCCACTCTTTGGGACGATGGCTGCCTGGCTTTGCTTCTGTTTCTACGTTTTCTTCTTCTCTGCCTTTCAGAGGCCTCAGGGAACGCTGGGGCTCTGATGGAGCGTGGCAGCCCAGCAGCTCCTTCTGGCTTGCACTCCCGCTGACAACTAGGTGTTTCATTTATTTATGTGATGTCACAACCAATCGGCAGTGTCAGTAATGCTCCTCCGGTGGTCACAGCAATGCTCTTTAGAGATCTGAGCTCCCGGATGGCCTCCGAGGCCGATCCCCAAGCCTGCTCTCGGTCAGGCCCTCTTGGAGCTCCAGCCTTCTGTATCTTGCCAGCCTGTGTCTCCTCCTCTTCACTCACAGCTGGCTCATTATGGGATATATCCCACAGATGAGGTAAACAGCAGCATAGTGCCCCTTAGCTGCCTCTTGCCTGGAGCTCTGTGGCCTCGGCTGGGGCCCTTGCCTCTCTGCTCTGGTTGCTGCCCGCAGCCTCAATATGGCTTCACTATGCAGAGAGACTGTGTCTTGATCCACAAAGTGCACACCTGACCCCAACCCCAGCCCAGCCATGCAGCCCCGAGGATATTACTGAACCTCAGAGCCCTCATCTAGCAAAGGTGGGGTGGGGGGTGGAGGTGGCAGCTTGCAGGGCTGTGGCCAAGTATAGAAGTGTGGGATAAGCATGTTACAGCGTGGGGCCAGGTATGGTTGGAGGCAACTGGTGCTTCCTATGCAGGAAGCCTTGCTTCTCTTATGACCATAGACTTCTCTTAAGTCTATAGACTCGGATTGGGGATTTAGCTCAGTGGTAGATTGCTTGCCTAGCAAGCACAAGGCCCTGGGTTCAATCCTTAGCTCAAAAAAAAAAAAAAAAAAAAAAAAAAAAAAAAGTCTAGAATCTAGAGGGTAGAAGCAACTTCCTAGATACTCCTTGTCCCGGCACAAGGTAAGGTCTGAAAGGAGTGATGGGTGGGTGTCCAGCTATCCTCATGACAGGTTCTCTACTGAGGCCAGCCACCTGGCCACTTCACAAAGGACCCCAGTGGCCCCAGGAGGGAAAGGGACAGGCTTAGGATGAATAGCTGGAGCAGGGACACATTTTGAATCACTGGCAGAGGCTCTCAGCAGTGGCTGATCCCGGACTCCAATGCCCTGTTTCCCATCAGAAAGCCCGCCCATCTCTACAATTCCTCAGGAAACTGGAGCTAGATCCATGATTGTTGAGTGTGTGGGCAGGAACTGTGCACACTAATGCTCCAACCAGGGCTGGCTCCCAGCTGCCCAGCAGTCCCTCTGTGAATCATATGATCCATCCATGTGTCTATCCATTCATCCATCCAGAACAAATCCATCCACATATCTACCTGCCCATCCGCCCATTCGTCCATTAATTACTTTATCTATTCCTTACCCATCCACTCATTCATCTGTCCATTCATCTAGAAGCCAATTTATCCAGCCAGCCACCCAACCATTCATCTATCCATCTATCATCTATACCTACCCACTCATCTAACTCCCCAGCCATATGTCCATCTACCCACTCACCTACCATCCTCTTATAGAATCATTTATCGGTCCACTCTCCTCTGCACCCACCCAAAATACTATGGCCCTACCCTGGATGGACTGAGCCCCAGGTAGGGCACTGTGGACTTTGAGAGATCCTCTCGTCTCTGCTCAGGAGGGGAGCAGGATAGGTGAGGTTGGTTACTAGGTGACCAAGAAGCCCCTGAGCTCAGGCACAGGGTGTGCTGATGCTCTGAAAGCTGCCTAGGGCCTGGGGAGGTTGCCGGGCACAGTGAACTGATTAGCAGTTCAGGATTCTTCCTGTGGCACTGAGATGACCAAGAGCCCTGAGAAGTGCACCCTGTGAAGCAGAAGCTTTGGTTCAGGCTAAAGAAGAGGAGCAGCCAACCCAGAGGGCTGCTGAGAAGGGCTGCATGGTGCTGGGGTGCTGGTGCCAGGGACCGCTGGCGGCTGGGAGTGTGGCTGGGAAGGCTGTGCCAGAAGAATTTGGTGGGGGAGCCCAAGGCTATGAGGCCCAGGGTGGGAGCCACAGCCTATACCTGCCAGGGTCCACCCAGCAGACATATTTGTCATCCATGCATGCAGACAGTTGCCTTTCTATTCTGATTAAGTTGTGATGCCTGAGACTCCACAGTCCTCGGCTGGAGGTTGGGCCCAAGGGTAGAGCATCATTTCTAGTCATCTCTGGTGGGGCGTGTCTAGTGAGGAGTTCCCTACTTACCAACAACCCATGCCCGGGGTGCTGGCGGTGAACTGCCACTGGGGCTCAGTCAGTGTGTGGGTAAGCTGGGGTAACCCCCACACTGTAGGATGAAGCTGTCCTAACACCACTAAGGTACTGTTCCCTTTCTGTGCCTCAGTTTCTTTTCTGTAAAATGATTTAGTTTCCAAGAACCTTTTCTTGTAACTTTTTGGCATAGGGTCCCATCTAGCCCAGCCTGGCCTCAAACCCGAGAAGTAGCTGAAAATGATCTTGAACTCCCTAACTTCCTGCTTCCATCTACCTAGTGTATGCAACCACAGAAGTGCCTCACCATACCAGGCCTTTTCTCACTACTGTTAGCAAATAGCTGAAGCAGGGAGCCGGGGAGCAGAGGTCTGGGAAGGGACATGGCAGGAAGTGGACCACGGTGCTAGACACCTCACTGCATGTTCACCACAGCTCAAAGCATGGAAGCAAAGCCCAGGGAAGGCAGCGCACTGGCCCAGAGTCACACAGCTGTGTCGGGGTGAGGCGGTGCGGGCGTTTATGTGTGTGTGAGTCTAGGGTTAGGCTGGCCCTCAGGGGCCATCCTGCTGCAGCACAGACCTGCTCCCTGCCTCCCCTCTGCACCCTGCCAGCCGGCCACACTCACCTGCTTGATGCACTGCAGACGGTCATTGGTCTGCTGGATGTGCCTGTCCATAGAATTCATTCTGGCCGTTTCGCTGGTTTCTACCCGAGAGCCATGAACGTGGTCCAGCCTGAGGAGAGAGGAGAGAGGGTGTCACTGGGTGGCGCTACACCTGACGACCTTGCCCAGCCTTCCCGCTATTAGCCTCCCCCTTCAACACTGGCAGTCCTGCCCTCAAGGGGCCCTGGGGGCCCAACGTGTTCCTGTAGTCTTCCAGCAAGAAGGTGAAAGTGGGGGTTGTGCTGTATTTATTTCTCCCGTCGTCATCCCGACCCTCATTTCACTGTCCTGGTACTTGTCAAATGTTTATACTCCCTGACACCCAACTCCAGGCCCATCATTTCTTTATCATTTCAGTGACTGTCTTGTTTGTTGATGTCCTGGGTAGTTTTATGTCAACTTGACACAAGCTAAAGTCATTTGAGAGGAAGGAGCCTCAGTTAAAAAACAAAACAAACAAACAAAAAAAAACAAAAAAAAACCCAAAAACCTGCCTTCATAACATCAGGCTGTGGGCAGAAAAGCCTGTGGGGAATTTTCTTAATTAGTAACTGATGGGAGAGGGCCCAGCCCATTGTGGGTGTTGCCATCCCTGGGCTGGTGGTCCTGGGTTCTCTAAGAAAGCAGGCTGAGTGAGCCATGGGGAGCAAGCCAGTAAGCAGCACCTCTCCACAGCCTCTGCATCAGCTCCAGGGCCCCATCCCATTTGACTTCCTGCCTTGGTTTCCCCCCGTGGGCTGTAATTCAGTGTATGTAAGCTAAGTAAACCCTTTCCTCCCAAGTTGCTTTTGGTCACGGTGTTTCATCACAGTGATAGTAACCCGAGTAGGACAACTGATCCATCTATCCATCCTTACATCCCTACACTGTTCGCTTCCATCTGCCCAGCCCTGTGCTTCCACTGGCCCGGGAACACTGCAGGATCTCCAGTGCTGGGGCCCAGTGCACGGCCTAGGAAAATGACGTGATCTTCCAGTGTTCGAGAAACTCTTGGCACACGTATGCGTCATCATAGCATTTGCAAAACTGAGGCAGGAGGATCACCAGTTTTTCTGACACTCTGTCTCAAAAGAAAAAAAAAAAAAAAACCCTGCATTTACCCTAGGTCACCTTCTAGGTGACAACTGGTTGAGCTTCTGCTAATGGTCAAGTGCTGGTCCAGACCCTGGGCACTGATGGGTACTGGAGTAGTCCCACGTTGTAAACGAGGAAACCGTGACTCAGTTTACCGTTGGTCTTGTAAGAGCTAGGGCAGAATCCTGGCTTTCCTGTTCCAACCTGCTGATATTAATAGTGGAGACTGGGGTCATTAACACTAGAAATGAATGGAAGTGATGGGTCTGAATCCCACATTGCAAGGGGAGAGGATGTGAAAGCTAAGGGTCCAGGGCCTGAGGAGAGGTTAGCACTAGGCAGAAGAAATGGGACATGGAAGGGACAGTCTGGCTTCTGTGCCTGCTGTTTTCACTGGCGGCCCAGTTCTGAGGCATGGCTGAGCTAATATGGAAACCTCTGCCCTTCTAACCATGGACATGCTGTTCTTTCCATGTCTCCTTTATATTCCTATCTCAAGCCATGACTGGGCCCCCTGAGGATGTCCTTGTTCCACTCAACCCATCTGAAGGGAGAGGTTTCCAAGGCCACCCCAGAACCTGAGCGTAGCACCCTGCGGTCGGGAAGTGGTGAGTGCTTGGCAGCCAGCAGAGGTCGCTCTGCAGCCACAGAAGCAGCGCTCGGCTATGCTTGCCTCTAGGTGCCTTTAGAAGTCCTTATAAACCCTTAGTGGCTGCAGCTCTAGCACCCAGGAAGGTCTGGGCTCTCTATCAACCCAAAGCAATGCCTGGTAGCCTCTTCCACTCTGTTGTCCTCTGAGTGGTTGTGGGCTCCGTCAGGGACCTTGACTATGAGGCTATCTCTGTGTAAAGCCTTCCTAGTTAACCTGGGGTCTGCAATGGGTGCCCGCTCCACCACTCTCCCACTGGATGAACTGAACCGGGGAAGAAGCTGGGTCTCAATTTCTCTTAACTGTAAAATGAAGGGCTGGGCTAGTCATCCTCTGGCAGTGTGCCAAACTCCAGCATCTCTGAGGGCTCTGGCTGCCTGGAAACTCCACCTCAGTAGGAACAGAGCACTCAACTTCAAATTTCAAAGGTTCTTCCCAAGCTGGGGAGCCTGCTGCCTGGAAAACTCCATGAGAGCCCCACCCCCAAGATGGACCAATGCCCCAGACAGTCATTGCCTCTTTTTGAAGCTATGCCTGGTCAGGGTTCATTACATGTATGGAAGGTTTTAGGTGACGACATGGGAGTCAGGCTGAGTCTTCCCAATTTCCAGGGGTGGTCGTGCTGGGAGGAGCTTCGATTTACACTGTCATCTCCTAGCAAAGCTCAGGCCAAGTCTGCCCTGTGGATGGAAAGCCTTTCTGAGAGTGAACTGTGGAGAACTGAAGGTTAAGAAGCCAGCCTCTTCAACTGTGTCAGGGGCAGAACCGAGCAGACAGGAGCCCCAAATGGACAAGAACCCTCTGGCTGCCTTACACGTAGGGCCCTGCCCTGGATTCTTCCCTGGACACAGGGACAGGGCATTTTTACCGTACCGTGGGCACTCAGAGCCCTTTATGTAGCACCCTAGTGTGGCAGGAACACCTCACAACCATTTCACAGACAGCTCTCTTTTCTTACTTTTCAGGCCTAGCCAGCGATCCCGAGCACCTCCAGGCGGAGGTGTTTTTGCACTGTTTGTGCACCTGCGTGCTCCCTCTGCACTCTCCAGAGCCAGTGTGTGCACACATGGGCTGCTGGCCCAGATGCACTCGAGCACACACGTCTCCTGACAGCTTGCACAGGCAAGTAGCACATCTCCAGGGAGCTGTGTGAGCAGCGGTGTGCAGAAATGATTCAATCACCATGCACATCTGCAGTGTGTGTGTAGGGGGTGGGGTGGGGAAGTGGGGCCGGCAGCGGGGGTGGGGGGCTCTCCCAACAGCCTGAGTAGAGATTGGACTCAAACAGGACCAGGGCTGGTCAGCTGGGGACAGCCTTGCTAGATGATAGATAGATAGATAGATAGATAGATAGATAGATAGATAGATAGATAGATAGATGATAGATAGGTAGATAAAGCCAGGCTCTAGGGTACCATCCCAGCTTTAGATTTTGAGAGGGAAAGGCTCACCCATGGCCTTTCCTGGCTTGCCCGCCCCCCCATGTCCCACCACTTTTAGCTCACATCCCAACTCCCTCCCTTGGACAGCTGGCTGACTCCTAGTCTGAGCTCTGAAGACTTTGCTACAGCTTTGACTCGGCCTGCCCTCAGGTCAGACTGCCTGCCCCTTTCACTCATCAAGGTCTAGTAAACTGTGACCCCCCAGTGGCACTGCTCACTCAGTCTACTCCTGTCTCCTCAGCATCTTTGTCATATACCTGTCTCCCCTTCAGCTGTGACGTGTGGCACTAATGTGTCTTAAATCCCACACCCAGAATGTGCTCATTCGATGGACAGACAAGTGAGGGTGCATGGCCATGGCTAAGGTACTGAGCATTGAAATCTTAGCTGTACCCAGGGGATCTTGAGCCCAGGAGGTACTGGCCATCTAGGGCAGTGTTCTTAAGGAGTGACTCTTGTCCCATGGGTGAAAAGGACGATTTCTGGCAGTCCATGGGCAAACTTTTTTTATTTTCATAGTGAAGTCTTGGGTCTAGGAAAATGACCAAGAGTGAGTTCATGCATTTTATTTAAGATGGAGTTGAGCTACTTAACCTATGGCTGATCTGAGTTCAAAGTCATTTTTAATGTAGCTTTAGTTAAGAGTGGGGTGGGTGGGGTGGATGGGGCTGAGGTAAGGGAAGCTCTGAGGTAGACCTCCACCCTCCTCATCTTGAAAGGGAAGTCATGGAAGCCCCGAGAAACGGGAAGCAAAGGCAGGTGGAGGGAGTGACTCCGACTTTGGCGTTCTACTCCAGGGGAGTCTGGAAGAAGGGCAGGCAGCAGGAGCCAGAGGAGTGAGGAAGCCCTGGGCAGCTGCTGGGGACCAGCTGTCCTTCTCTAGGTCAGGCAGTGAGGAGGGCAGGCCCTGGGCAGGCAGGGCGGCGCTCCAGTGGGTGGTGGGCCGAGGGCCAGGCCTTCCTGGCTGTGGGCTTTGGGAAGGCCCTTTTACCTCCTGAGCCTGTGTCTTCTACGGGAGGACAGGAAATCTCCTCCCCTCCCTGCTGGGCTGAGGAGCAGAGCGAGCGAGCAAAGACACTCGGGAGGAAGGATTCTGGAAGGCCCACACCTGCTTCCTCTATCCAAGCAGCAAACACCCTGTGACCAGACTCCATAAGGCCCACACCATCTGGCCAGTGACTGCAGAGGCTCTAGCTCTGTGTTGGAGGTTTCTGGAAGGGTGGACTCTCTTCTCTCAGTGACCCCATCTTCCAGCACCCACCCTATCCACAGGAGCATCCACTGTTGGCGTTGGTTAAAGGAAAACTACAGAGCCTTCCCTTCGGAGCCAGGTCCCGAAGGGCAGCCCCACCTAGCAGTGCCTGACACTCTGCCCTGGACTGTCTAGAGAAGTGACACTCTCTGGAATGTGGCCCTGAGAAAGGTCGGCCGCTACATCTGGGCTCTTTGTCCCCTGGGCACAGGATGCCTCAGCAGCCTTGCAGTACCCTCAAGTCAAGCCCTCTGGCCCCCTCTGGCCACAGTCTAAGTCCCTGACCCCCCACTCCTCCAACACACACACACACACACACACACACACACACACACACACACACACACACACACACGGCACACGGGCTGGTCCAGTCTTGGGCAAGGCCTTTGGGGCTCTCCTTCTCCCCAAAGCCAATCTCTCCACTAGGTTCTCTGCGTCACCTCACTTAAGTGTCAGCTCTGCTGTGACTTCGGCTCCAGTTATCATGGTTGGGCCACAGAGAGGACACCGAGGCTCTGAGAGGCCCAGTGACTTGCTTGAGGCCACAGTGCTGAGAGGTGGCGCCGGGATTCTGTCCCTGTTCTGACCACAAGAAGCCTCTGTTGCACAGCCCATTCGGTGCGCACAGGAGCACGGCAGATCACCATCAGCTGGACGCTTCCTTCCCAGCCCCACTGCCCAGAGCGAGGAAGTGACCATCACTGCTGTGCCGTGCCGAAATGACTGTGTCTCCCAGGACAGCAGCACTCACACAGAGGCCCTGACCTGCCTTTGCCTCGGGCTCCCGTGGCTATTCCGAAGTCTCAGATGCCAGGAAATGGGGAGGGGAGGGGGAGGCCAGTGGTTACTCAAGAGCTCTGGGGGACAGGGAAGGAGGGAGGCTGGAGTCTTCCAGAAAGCAGTGAACTCAGGCAGATGTTCCTATAGCACAGAAGGTGTTTGGACTGTCTCCTACCTTTGGCTCCTCACACCTTCAAAATCTGCTCACTTGGTATTGTGGGGCACTTGACAAGACAAAGGCAACAGCATTTTCCAGAGGGAGCCCTGAGAGCTCAATGGGTCTGTAAGGGACCACACAGTCCAGGGAGAGTGGGGCTGAGAGCAAGGCTGAGCGTAGAAACACCCCCAACTCCTGCACCCCAGACAGACATGGCTAATCAATCACAACACTCTTCCTACATAGTCCAGACATTGACAGATGATTGTCTACCCACCCACTCCTTACTAACCCAGGAAATGAAGACATCCAGGTGAGTCAACTTGGTGTGGGTGCTGTTGTGAATGTGTGTAGCGTGTGCATGTTGGTGGTAGTGTATGTGTGCGAGTGTGTGGAGGTCCAAGGTTGACACGGGATGTCTTTTTTTCAGTTTCTTTTCACCTTTATTTTTTAGGCAGAATCTCGCACTGAATCTGAAGTTTGTTGACTCGGCCAGGCTGTGTGGCCAGTGAGCTTCAGGGGTCTGCCTATCTCTCCCTTGCTGCCACACACATCAATGCTGGGGTCGTAGGTTTGCACTACTATATGGCTTTTATGGGGGCTCTAGGGATCGGAGCTGGGGTCCTGGTGTTTGTGTGACAGGCCTGTTACTGACCGAGCTGTCTCCCTGGCCTTGAGTGATTCATCTCTGAAAGGAGAGTGAACGGCAAGAGGCTGTCAGGGCGACCACACACCTACTTCCAGATCCCCAACTTGGTGTTCTTTTCTGAAACCCAGAGTGTGAGCAAGGCCCCCCGGAAACCCCTGGATGGCGGGACCACACAGCTAAAGCAGCCAGTCTCATAGCACAGCCGAAAAGCTGACTCTGTTACTCCATTTTGCAGATGGGAAAACCGAGGCTCTCAGCCAGACGGAGGTATGGCTGACCAGTGGAGCAGCTTCTTCTTTTATTTTTGGTTGTGTACACACACACATGGACACAAACACATGAGTGTAGTGCCTGTGGAGGCCAGAAGAGGGGGTCAGACCCCTCATCCCCTGGAATTGTAGTTACAAGTGATTGTGAGCCTCCAGAGGTAGGTGCTGGGAAAGCAATGTCAGTTTTTAACCAGAGTCCTCTCCAGCCCCTAGAGCAGCTTCTGTCTGCCCCTGTCTATCAAATTTTTCAAAAACTGTATTTTTTTTTTAAAGGAAAAGTATCAGAAGGGAGATAGATTTGTGCTATAAATGGCAGACAGAAAACAACAACCGCTGGATGGCGGCGGCGGCGGCGGCGGCGGCGGCGGCGGCGGCGGCGGCGGCGGCGGCGGCGCACGCCTTTAATCCCAGCACTCGGGAGGCAGAGGCAGGCGGATCTCTGTGAGTTCAAGGCCAGTCTGGTCTACAGAGCGAAATCCAGGCAGGACTGTCACACAGAGAAACCCCGTCTTGAAAAAACAAAAACAAAAACAAAAAAACAAAACAAAACAAAAACCAATAAGGAAACAACAAGCAACAGTTCTTATGGCCTAGACCTAGTAGGGATCCGCGGAAGTGGTCGTCAGACCCACCTGGCATTCACTGCTGAGGAAACAGACCTGGGAAGGGTGGGTGTAGGCAGAGAAGAACCTCGAAAGCCTGAGTAGTCCTGCCCCGGGCAGGGAGCCCCAGCTGCGGAGCCTCTCAGCTCCCCCCTAGCCTCTCACAGTCCCAGTTGGCCCTTGCAGGTGCCGGCCTAGGCTCGGCCACCTTCAGTCCACAGCTGCCACAGTGGGCTGCCCGAAGCTGCCAGCTCCCCGGGTTGGGCTGAGTGCCCATCCCAAGGGTGACAGGAAGGAAAGCTCCGTGCCCACTGTGAGACAGCCATGCTTTCCCAGCAGAGCTGTGACCCAGGGTTCTGGGCAGAAGTCTCCTTTCTCTGCAGCTGGCTCCAGGCCCCATCATCCTGTCTAGTATCTTGTCTGAGCTCAGTGAGTTTCTGGGTATGAGGGTCTCAGGGGACCGAGCCACTGCTGTCTCAGCTCAGAGGCCCTCCGGGGATAAGTGGGACCTTACTTCCTGCCTGGCAACGGCGACGAGAGGTCCCACCACATGCACTCTGCGGTTCACAGAGCACTTGGGTGTCCTGACCTTCTTGTCATCATGCAGTCTTAGAGAGGCAGAGTGGTTTAGTGGTAAGGGCAGCAGGCCACTGGGTTCAAATCCTGCCCCCGTTATTTGCTGGTGACGGCAGCTGCCACTCAGGCTGCTGGGCTCATTCAGTCAGTCCGTTACTGAACACGAATCTGCATCTAGCCCCAACTACTAGTTCTGTACAGGCTCCCTGACCCTTCTGGACAATATCCGTGGAGGGAGGAAAAAAACAACAACAACAACAACAAAAAAAAAAAAAAAACCCAGAAGCCTGGCGCCTGCTGAGGAAGACTTATGTACCGTTACTCTGAATGCTAAAAATTTTCAATCTGAAAAAACCCAAAAGCCTAGTTTTTAAGCCTGCTTACGAAATTTTGCAGTAGTGTCTTAAAAAGAGGCTCAGTGTGTAAACTGAGGCTGCTGAGGATGGAGGGTGGGTTGGGGCGCTACCCCTCAGCACCCCTCTTTTTTATTATTTCAATTGTGTATATGTGGGGGGGGAATGTGAGCACCCACAGAGGTCAGAGGTGTCAGATTCCGCTGGAGCTGGTACTACAGGCAGTTGTGAGCTGCCTAACAGGGGTGCTGGGATCGAACTCAGGTCCTCAGGAAGAGCAGTATGTGCTCTTAACCATCTCTCCAGTAACCCCTTCCCACATCCCTTTTGAGTGAGCTTCCACAGGGGCTTGGAGGATGAATGGGGACTAAAAGTGAGGCCCGGCCAAGCCCGCCAGCTGTAATACTAGGCAGAGGCACTGAGTGGGAAAGGCCTGGACTGTAAAGTTTCAGTGTGGCTAAGGAACAGGGCAGGAGCTCTGAGACTTGTGAGGTCTCCAGGCAAGGCCCTGGGTACCCACACAGAGCCTATCCAGGCAGGCAATGTCTGCAGTGGGGGGCAGGAGGCCAGAGAGGGTCCATTGAAGGAAGGGTCAGTTAAGAGAGGGTCGGTCAGTGAGTGGCTGTGATCTGTCCCCCGGAACACAACCCCCTGAGGTCGTCCTGAAGAATTGAGGCCCTGGTCAGATGAGACAAATGTTCTATGTTCTGCCCTCCTGGAGAGATGGCCTCTACATGTTCCCACGTGGCTCTGAACACTTGACATTTCCACAGGTATTGGATCATAAGACAGACACCCTTTCCCTGAACACATCTGAAAATTCCACAGGCATGAATGTCCCCAGCTATTGAGATATTGAGAAATGCTAACCTATGAGGCATGCCAGTGGGGTACAAAGGAAAGACACAGAAGAGCTGGCAGCAATCAGAGATGGCAGGGTCACCAGGGTGGGTGCGGGACGAACTCGGTTTCACATGAAGATCTGACCCCAAAGTATCTCTGGGAAGAGAAGCCCCAGGAAGAGCTGGATCCAAGACCTTGAGAAGCTTCATGAGTGCCTGCCTCTCATGGAAATCCAGACAGCTCCCCTCTGCAGCCAGTCTGGCTTAGGCTGGGAGCAGAGGCCCAGCCACTTCCTGAATGGGCAAAGGTCACAGGAACTGGCTAAGGAGAAGACTGGATCTGCTGAGGCCAATACCCCTCCTTCCCCCACCCAGGCAAAGGACACAGGAGCCAGGTGTGTGATGCCCAGTGGCCCAAAGAGTGAGGGCTTTCTCCCCAGGCTGTGGGGTGAACACACTGCAGCTTCCACTAGCTTGGAATAATAATGAGAACAGGTGCACCTTAGCTACCACTCTCCAGGCTCACGTTTGACATTTCCTATGAAGTGTAACAACCCAGCCAAAGGCAGGAGGATTGCTGCCATCTACTGATGGGACTGCTCAGGCAGGAAAGAAGAACGGAGCTTAAAATCGCCCCCAGAGCAGAAAACACAATGCTAGGATTTGAACCTTGGTCTCTGCACATGGTCCTGGGGACAGGGGCCAGGACAACTCTGTCCTAAAGATCCAGCTCAGGGTAGGATATATGGACAGGGGTCCATCATTGGGTGCTCTTGTTTTTTTTTTGGGGGGGGGGGTTCCAAGCACACCAGCCCATGTGCAGTGCTATGAATATTCACTTCTCTGGACCTTGTTCCCTTAGCTGCAGAAACCTTAGACAGCTCTATACATCGTGTGCACGCCAACAAGCTTCTTCAGGTACATCTTCCCACCTAATCCGTACTCCAGCCCATTGGGATGGGTCTCACTGCCTGTACCTTATAGTAAGCAAGGCTCAGAGAGCTCACACACCTTCCCAAGGACACAAAACTGGTGTGTGTGTGTGTGTGTGTGTGTGTGTGTGTGTGTGTGTGTGTGGGGGGTAGCACTCTACAGCAGAGAGGGACTCTTTGGAGGCTTCCTGCTCAACCCACGCCCATATTACCAGGTGACTGAGATGCTCAATCCCTTGATTCTGGCCCTAGTGGGAGGAGGGGGCTGGGTGGGATGATGTCTAAGGGATCCTCTAGATTTAAACCATTGGGATAGGCCAGAGAATGATAAGATTGAATAAAAATGAACATGGAACCCCTGACTTCTTGAAGCCTAAAATACAGGTGAGGCAGGGGAGCTGCCCAGACACCTGCTGGTTATGCCCAGCATGAGGCTGAGCCCTGGAGGCAGGGAACCCCACAAGCTTTCTGGAGGAGGAAGGGGTCTAGCCAGGCTCCAAGGGTCAAGGAAGGGTGGGCAGGAAGGTAAGGCCTGCCCTGTATATGAAAAGACAAAGCTCAGGGGCTGATTTGGCTAATGCTGGCTGATCAACCTGGCAAGCGCTAGGGGTCTTTGTTAAAGAAGGTACAGAATGAAAAGATTCTGGACTCCCACTATTCACCATCTTTTAATTAACATGCCCTGTGGCCTTGCGTGATCCCCCACTTCCGCTTAGGCTTCTAAAAATCCCGAAGCCCATTTCTGACCTGTGATTTCCCATTGCCTTACGTCTCTATAAGCAGTGTTTTAGTTTAAGTGGCAGTTGCATATTAATTACAAAGTTAATTATGTGCTGTGTAATCATGCTGTAATTCATTAGTTTACTCTACATTCTGAGAGCCTCGTGCTAATAGCAAGAGCTGACAGGGCTTCAGGAAGATCCAAGCAAACCTAGACTGAGGATGCAAAGGCCTGGGCACCCCTGCTGTGTGTCTGTGCCGGGATGGGTGCTTCACATGGCTGGGGCATGGGGCCCTCACTGGCCAATGGATGGGCACACTTCCTGGACCACATGCTGTCTGCAAATCTGAAGGAGAAAAGCCCAGCAGGGGCGTGCTTGCTTCCTGTGGAAGTTCAGGGACAAGAAAGGATTTATTTAAAATTACTTATGGAACAGGGAGTCACTTGTAGGTGACAGAGTAACTCAGCAGATCACCAAAACAAAGTGGGTCCTGGGGGCACAGGTCATGGGGCAGGCTGAGGACGGAGCATCGAGTCCCAGCAGAAGTTTGGGTGGGGAGACCCACACTCTAAGAGGAAAGGGTCTGGTGGCTGTTTGGACCAAGGGCTCTTCATAGCTTCACCCTCTTCTACTGAACCCTAAAAGCCTCTAACCACCCTCTAGCTAATCTGGTTCTCTCTCTCTCTCTCTCTCTCTCTCTCTCTCTCTCTCTCTCTCTCTCTCTCTCTCTCTCCCTCTGCCTCCCTGCTTTGTTTAGTCTCCATTCAGGAGTGCACAAGGAGGACAATGGGCCCTGTATCAAGATTCTCCTCAGAGACCAGTGTGGTGTCACACACCTTTAATCCCAGCGCTGGGGAAGCAGAGGCAGGCTGGTCTCTGTGAGTTCGAGGCCAGCCTGGTTCACAAAACGAGTTATGGGACAGCCAAGGCTGTTACACAGAGACACCCTGTCTCAAACCCCACCCACCAGCCCCCCACCAAAAATCTCCTTGAAGGATCTGGTAATGTCACCATAAGCTCAGGTTCATCTGTGACCTGGGTGGGCAGAGTACAGGGTAGGAATGAAGCACCCCTGCTCACAGCTTGCCAGCCTTGGAATTGTTCCTGGCTATTCTTTCTTATAACTCGCTTTCCTAAGGCCCAGTGCTGCTGGAGAATGACAGTGCCCCTCCAATGACTTCTAAAAGTCTATGTGAGTAAAGACAGGCCTGCCCTCCCCCTCCAGCTCTACAAATCTGCAGGTCAGATTTCAAACCCCTGTTGCAGGAGGGGGACAACCAAGGCTGTGACCTGCCCCGGACATAGCAATCTGGTGGCCAAGACCCTCTGTTTTCCAAATATAAAGCTGCCTGTTTATTTTTCCTGACAGCTGAAGGGGAGAAAGAGGTGGAAGGCCTTTCCCTTCTGGCTCCAGTCAACAAGAGCAGAGAAAGACTCAGAACCCCAGCTGGCAGGAGAGGAAGATAAATAAGAAAAAACAAAACACGTCCTTGCACTACAATGGAATGTTTTAAAGAGGTGGAAAACGCAAGGTCAGGGGCAGATCTCATTTTCTGGCATCTCCTTGAGCTCAGGGAGGAGGCGGGATGCTGTCGCCTGGGTGCTTTCGGGGCAATCAGTTTTGGAGGGAACTCATTTGGGGGGGGGAGCCCAGGGAGGGGTTGCATGTCAACAGCCAAAGCACCCGTGTTGATTTCCTTTCCAGGGAAGACTGGTTTCCCTGGTAACAGAAAAGTCCCGGCCTCCAAAGTTCTGACAGGGAGACTAGGCTTGGCCTGGGATGCTCCCGACAATTATCTGAGGCCAAGGCTTCACTGTCCTGCTTGCCCCAGCAGTGAGCTGGGAGAGAGGGGCGTAAAAGTGCCAGCTCTGCAGAAATACAGCCATTGCTCCCCATCTCTCCCCCACCCCGGCGCTGTGCAAGTGGCTCCTCGGCCCTAGATTCATTGCTTTCCAGGGCTTTATGGCTGAGCAGGTAAAAATGCCAGAAGCAGCTTGGAAGGGAGCCCACGTTGATAGCACCTGTGGACCCCAGGAGGCAGTAAAGGTGCAGGAGTGGGGGGGGGCAGCAGCGGGCCATTAAGAGCTGGGCTTTGTGCGTGGCACTCCCGCTCTGCCAAGGTGAGAGGACCTGCATGGGAGCAGGGCAGGTCTCATTTCCTCTCTCTCTCCATGCTTGCCTACAGTTGCTCCTAATGTCCCAGATTTAAAGCTCATTTTTTTTTCCCCCAGAGAGAAATATTACAAGGTCTGGCCTGAGAAGATGCCATCCGTGTGCATCAGGTACTGGAGGAAGGAAAGGAGCCCTGATGGGATTTGAGGAGCACTTATCCTGAGGCCACCACCGGGCGCCGGGCTAAGGGCTTGACATGCGGTATCTCATTTAACACGCTCTCCAGCTGCCTGTCATGGCAGAAACAATCATCCCTCACTGGAAGGAGTGGAGGGATTATATGACCTGCCCAAGGCCACCCAGTAAGTGCATGGCACAGCCGTGACTCATACCTGCCCCTCTCCAAGGCCCCTTCCCACGGGAAAAGGCAGGAGAATTGGGGCAAAGAGAGACAATGTGGCTAGGGCTTCCTTCCACCATGGTGAAAGGGAGACAGATGTTCCTAGACTCCCCCCTTGGTTTTCCTCCTCAGAGCCTTCCCTGGTCCTCCAAACATCTGCACACTGTCCTCCCACAGGAAGACAGGCCACAGAGAAGAGACACCTGGAGGCTTCAGAGCCGCCCCCCCTCCCCAGTCCCTGAGCCCACCTCCAGCAGGCACAGCAAAGGCCACCCCATCCAAAGGGCCTCTGACTGCATCTTTCATGGTCACAATCCAGCGGCCGGAGAGTTAACAGCCCCTAGTGGAAGGGCTGGGGGCTCAGACAGGACCAATAGATGATGATGTCAAGTTTTCCCAAAGCTCTCACTCACTATGTATTCTGGGCTGTTTTAAGCATCCTGTACATCGTATTTTATTTTATTCTTTCGACTATGCTGCGAGGTAATAGCATAAGTATCCTCATTTCAGAAATGGGGAAGCTGGGGTAGGAACTTTTAAAAGCCACACAGCCAAGAGCGCACAGCTAGTCAGTAGCAGAGTGCAGAGTTGAATGAAGGTTCCCACACGAGTCACCCTGCCCATCTCAGTCTTTTATCTCTGGTTCTGGGACCCTGTTAGGACAGGTGGCAGTCAGGGACTGTCGGTTTTTCCTCCACAGTACCCCACTCCCTTACGAAGTCTTTGCCATGCTCCAGGGGACATCAGATAGGGATGGTACTTGTGTGTGCTTCCGTCTGCATGCTCCTCTGTGTGCTTGTGAGCCTCCAGCTTATGCTGCATGGAAGATGTGTGTGCCACTGATTTATAACCATCAGAGGAAACAGAATTGCAAATCTCACCCACAAATCTTCCTTATCGAGATGCTTGCAACAAGCAGACACGTCGTGAATTCCCAAGAACAGGCAGGCCTCCCCCTAGCCTCGGTTCCCTCCAGCTCTCTGCTCCCCTGGGCCTGTGGGGAGTCATGGGTTGGCTCCATGAGGTCCCTCTGGCTGCCAGCAGAAGTCCAATTCACACAGGAAGTGGCGGTCCATCAGAAATGTTGGCTCCCCTGTTGGTGTAGTCTGGGAGAGCTCCAAAGGCCCCTCCTGGCTGCCTGAAGCACGCTGGCTGCCCTGCTCCACCCCTTGCTGTTCAGATGGTGAACAGGGCCTTAAGTACCAACAGCCAGAATAGCAAAGACCCCCCCTGAACAAGCATCACAGCCAGCAGCAAGGAGCCAGTAGTGGCTCCATCAACTCTTCTAACATGACCCACATAACCCACGGTTGAGCCTCTAAGAGTCTCTCTTACATGACTTGGGTCCCAGACTTGAGCACAGAGGTCGGTCTGAGTTGAGAGATCTGGCGCTCAGAACCATTCTACCATGTTCCTTGAGACATGAATTCTTCAAGTCCTCAAGCCCCTTAGGGGTCCCTTGGCCCTATCACTGGCATATATATATATATATATATATATATATATATATATATATATATATATATATATATATATATATATATATATATATATATATATTACCTGGATCCTTTCGAGGGCTGGGTCACCTCACAGGTGTGTAGACCTACTCTAATTTGTACTTATGGACCACTGGGAGATTCTTCTGATCGTACCAAGTGCAGTTCACACCGTCTCCTCCATGCTCACTCTCCATCCCTGAGACCAGAGAGTGGAAGGAGAGGCACAATCCAGGTGAGGTAAACCAGTCAGGGACAGGCTTACCCCATCTTGGGATGCCAAGAGACCAGCAGGAGGCTGCCTACTGGGCACCAATCTTGGCTCTGCTTTAACCTGTTGTATAGAAGGCCTGTCTGATCAGTCTGATGCCCTTCCTAAGTTTTGTCTTTGTGTAGATATGTGTGTGTGTCTGTGTGTGTGTGCGTACAGATGTGTAGGTGTGTGTGTGTGCGTGCATGTGCTGGATAGATATGTAGATGTGTGTCTGTACAGATGTGTAGATATGTGTATGTGCGTGTACAGAGGTATAAGTGTGTGTATATACAGAGGTGTAGGTGTGTGTGTATACAGATGTGTAGGTGTGTGCGCATGTACAGATGTGTAGGTGTGTGTATGTGTGTGTGTGCATGTGCTAGACAGATGTGTAGATGGGTGTGCATTTATTTATATGTGTAGGTCAGAGGGCAATCTTGGGTGTCATTCGTCAGGTACCCCCAACCTTTTGTTTGAGAAAGAGTGTTCACTGGCCTGGAACTTTGCCAAGCAGGCTAGGCTAGTGGTTAGTGAACTCTAGGGATCTGCCTATCTTGGCTTTTCTTCTCAGCACAGCTGGGATCACAAGCGTGTAACAACGTGTCCGGCTTTTTACGTGGGTTCCTGGGATCTGAATTCAGGTCCTCAGGCTTTCAGGGCAAGGGCTTTACTGACTGAGTCACTTACCATACAGAGTTCTGTCTTTTTCAAATCTGGAAAATCTGAAGCTAGGTTTGTCCTTGGGCTCACTGAGAGGATTAAATCATGAGAGTAAAGAGAGGCCCTGACCTTCAGGAGAGGTGTAAACACACACACACACACACACACACACACACACACACACACCAGTCAAGTTGCGGGAATCCTCAGCCAGGCCCCAACAGCACCACTCCCATCCCTCTTCCTGTGAGGTGTATCTCTCTGGCATGACACCAGGGTCCTGGCTCCTCCTCCCCCAGACGCCCTAAGCCCCAAACCTATAATCCCCAGCTGGGAAAATGACAGGTTTGCCCAACAACCGCCCTCCAAAGGCCTGTGGGTGCGGAGCCCGGCTGTAGCCCTGGAGGTGAGGAGGAGGAGGGCCCAGGATACACAGCCGTGGAGTCACAGGAGGTCAACAGCAGGGGAGGATGCCATGGGGAATGGGGACTGTGGGGAGAGGGAAGAGGGATGATGGACAGGGCCCAGGGAGGGTCAGCAAAGGCTTGTCACTCCATTTGAGGTTAGGGAATGGAGCCTCAGCCAGGAAGACTCAAGGCACAGGCCTCGGATCTCGAGGCAGGGTGGCCAGACCCGGGGGTACAGTCAGGTGCACTGATTTCTGGCCTGACCCAGGTGTCCCTTGATGGGCCCCAGAGCCTGCACTTGAGAACAGCCTCTGGGATGGGTTTGCAACTCGCTTGGGAACCCTGAGTGGCCTCTCTGCAGTCTTTCCCTTCGCTGTACCCGACTTGGCAGAAGGGCAGGGCATCTATAGGCCATCCACTCTGATTCTGGCCCCTCCCCCTTCCCCATTGCCTATCTCCTTAGAAGTCATATGCCCAAGTGTGGATGGGGCCACAGGACTGCCCCGCTTGTTAGGGCTCAGAGAAAAGAATTCACTCCTGGATCACCCACAATGGTTCCTCCCCACCAGGAAAGGTCACCAAAGAACTCTCAAACTTGGGACCAGCAGGCAGAGCTATTGCTGCAGTCAGTCCTGGTAGGGAAGTTGTCACCAGCCCTGGAGAAGGTTGGTTCTGGATCTAAGACCATGAGGTCTCTTGGACCATCACAATGGGCACTAAGGGCCTGGCTTGGAAAAGTGATGTCCCATATCAGGCTGTGCTGCCCAGATTTCCCATCTGCGCGCGCGCGCACACACACACACACACACACACACACACACACACACACACACACACTGTGGCCCTGGACAAATCATTTCTCTTCCAAGCCTCGGTTTCTCATTGAAGGGGGCGAAGCTGGGCTGTGAGAGCTCTGGTGTGTGCACAAGGGGGCCCTGGCCAGGGTGGTGCATCCAAATGGGGTCAGCAGCGGGGTTCTGAGTGGTTCTGTCTGATGTCACTGTCCCGTGGGCATAGTCCCTGGAAGCAAGGTGACACGGAAGGGACATCTGAGGCTTCCTGATAAGACGGAATGGCATCGATTGCTTGGGGTTCCTCAGGATGAACAGCTGGAGTTCTTTAGAGAAGCAAAGGCTACAGCTGGTCACCTTTGGGCTAGGCTGTGCACAGGATGGTAGGACAGGGCTTATCTGGGTGTGGCTATTTGTGGGGTGGAAGGGAGGGTGCATCCAGGCCCCAGGTAGGGAAGGGCCCTCATGGGCACCAGGATACTTGGCTCTAAAAGGGTCAGGGTCAGGGGATGGATTTACTGAGGGCTGGACCCGAGAAGCCACCTCCTAGCCATCATCACCTGCCTTGTCTTATTGGTACCTGGAGAGCCAGCCTCCCAGAACAGTTATCTTGGCAGCTTGCTGAGCTATCATAATCTATCACTTCCTCCAACCATGCACCCAGGAGGCTCACGGAGCCCCTGGGCTGGTCTCTGCTGGAAAGTAGGTCCACTGAGTGGCTCTGGATACGGGCCTGCCACCATCCTGGCACCCTTCCATGAAAGGGACAGGAACGAGGGGCAAGTTAGGGAAGGATGCTACTGCCTTCTCAATCCCCCTGCCTCTCCCCATGTGAGATTGTTGACTGGAAGCCAGGAGCCTCAAAAGAGGGTGGGTGGCATAAATGACAATTGTCCCTGTGGCCTGCCCACCCGATGTGCCTGCCCACCCGCTGCCCGGTCCCCACTTGCTCCGGTCTCACCAGCCCCTTCCCTGCCCCCTTGCTGGCCTGAGATGGCTGTTGCCATAGCAACCCTGCTCATTCAATCCGAGGATAATGAAGCCAATGTGTTTTTCATTCCCATGAGCTGGAGAGCAAGAGCAGCGTGGCAGGGTGGGGAGGGGGTTCCCCTCCAACCCCTCCTTCCCGGGGAAGAGACAGCAGGTGGGGCCTGACTAGCCCAGGGTCAGACACTGGCTTGTAAGAAAGGGGCAGACCTCGAGGCCACCAAGCTTTCAGTCCACCATGGCAAGCATGGGCTGGGCCACGGCAGCTGGAACGGCAAGTCCTCCTTGCCAACAGTCAGATGAGAAGTGGCTTGACGCCACAGAGAGCAAGTAGGGTGGAGGAGGAGCCGGGCAGAACAGGGCTCTGCTAGCTGTGTGACCTCAGGGTGCTCTGCTCACTTCTCTGGTCTCTCTTTGGGATAATCAAGTCCATCCTCCCCCCGCCCCACTCTTTTGGGGACCCACTTCATTGTCTAACCTTCTGTAGACCCCAGAGATTCAGAACCCCTGTCTTCTAGAGACTTGGAGCTGAGGCTGGCAAGCCACACAAGCCTGTAATCCGGACACTCAAAGCTGAGACAGTTGGACTGCTAGGAGGTGGGGGGCTATCCTGGGCTATATACTGACTCTGAGTCCAGCTTGGGATATATAACATGACTATCTTTAAAAACAACAACACTCTAACAACAAACAAACAAACAAAACCCCACCCAACTTTCAAAATAATTCTGACCTATTGCTACCGGCAGCTATCTCTTTAGGGTACTGCTGGGGCGGAGGGACTGCACCCAGTAGGCTCTTTGTACATATGTAACCTCCCTTTTCTTCTCCCTCCATGTCTATCTCTGATCTGCAGCTCAGAGACAGCAATGCTTAGGAAATTTCCCACGATGAGTCAGTAGTCAGCTGCTCTGACACCTTGCCGGCCTTTGGCTCTGGGCCTGCCCATTCCTCAGGAAGGGAAACCGAGGCCCGAGCACGGCTGGCCTGGTCAGCAGGTAGGGCTGTCTTGAAGGACTGGAGCCACATCAGGGATCCGTGGCCCGCGTTCGCCACCCTTCCGGCCTCCCCATCCTTCTGAAGGCAGGAAGCCAAAAGCACTCCTGCAGAGCCTAGCCTGTCTTTCCCATAACTCAATCACCTGGGAGGCCAGTGGCCCTCTGCCTAGCCAGGCTGACATATGAGGGGGAGGCAGAGGAAGTTTGCCAGGGAGCCAGTGGGGGCAGGGAGGCCAAGGTGGAAAAATCAGAGCAGGGTTTGAAAAATGAAGAAATAAACCTGCCAGGAGGGAGACAGCCTCAATCTGTCCTCCATAAAGCTGTCTTAGGGCCACCAAGGACGTCGGTGGGTGGAGGGGACCGGAGATAGCTCCTCCTGGGACCTCTGCTGCTCCCACAGCCCAGCTGGCCTCCAGATCTGGCTTGGTGAGAATCTCAGAGAGGGGGTTGGCTGGGCTTCTAGGGTAGAACGGGGGATGGGGGGGAGCAAGTGTAGGGGGCCCGAGCTCTTTGGCTTTTCTGACATTTTGTATACAGTAGACACTCAGCATTGGCTTCTGGACCAAGTGAGTGAAAGATGGCATGGTCATGTACTGTAGTCAGCTAACAGACAGAGCCTAGTGGGTTCCAGGGGGACCCACAGGAACCTTTACTGCACAGATAACCTGGTGTCAAACTGCAAAGCAGAACCTCTTGGTACCTAGCACCTAGGCCCAAATAAATCCACCTCCTCTAAGAGGCTTCTCTGCAGGATGGGACACCTCCTCATGGCACTCCATCATTGGTAGCACCCATCCTAGCCAGTCTGGGCAGGGGTAAATTCATTGTCAAGGGGGAGTGCCCTGATCTGCCTTCAGCCCCTCCATCATGCTGTGAAGACTCCTGGTTTCTAGAAATAGTAAGTCACCCCCCCACCCCCCAAAAAAATTCAAATTGAAAATGAAGGTGTTGCTCCCAGTAAATGCTGCTGACTTCCTGCATTTATGGGATAAAGTCAATGAAGCTCAAGTTGCATCTGGCCATGAGTGAACGGCACACGGACTCGTTCTCTGAGACCCACAGGCTCGGACAGGTGCTTTTGGGAGGACCAAAGACTGGGTCAGTCTTGTCTTTGCTGTGTGATGTTGGTCAAATGCTCTGTACTTCTCTGTGCACAGCTGTGCTCCCTGACCTCCATCTTCTCACTTCACAGGCTGCGTGTGAAGACTAAGGGGTCTTGGCATGTTGGATCTAAACTATAAGTAAGGCACAGAGGGCTTCTTCCATGAGTGCGCCTCTGTTGGGACAGAGGGCGGCTGAGGTCCTTCCCAGGCAGGGTGGAGGAGTCTGGCCCTGACTCAGGAGGCTGGGGACAGCTGAAGAGCCACTGTTTACAGTGGAAACAGCCTTGGAGCAGGCTCACTTTTCCACTGTTTTTGTGGCACTGCTGGGGGGGGGGGCAGGGCTTCCTGAGATTGGGGCCAGCTTGCCAAGGCCACATGGAGCCCAGCCCTGTGTTGGCCTTCAGCAGGAAACAGCGTGTTTTCATTTCACAGGTCCTGCTAGGCAGTGTGCGCAGGCTGGGCTGCACATGGACTCGGCAGCTCCAGTCATGGGTACCCAACACATCGTAGGCTGCTAGCAGCTAAGCGCTCAAGATCACTCCACGGACTGCAACCCAGATTGGTGGCAGCTATGCCAGCTGACCACAGCATACTTGCAACAGGCCGGACATGGCAGCCTCCATGTCTAGGAACAAGAGAAGGGTCCCAATGCCTCCCGGAGGATGCTCTTGTTCTGATCCTGGTGAACCACTCCCCGGTCTCACACATCGTCTTCTCCCTTTGGCTGGAGATCAGAGACATGCCAGAAGAGGCCTCCCTCAGGAGAGTGGGTGCAGACTGGAGCTATGGCAGGTACAGGTCAGAGCTATGCATTTACTGCAAGGACCCTGGGTTTCTTCAGACAAACCCTTCCCGGCCCCAGGCCTTCATTTCCTCCCATGCAGGAGGTATAGGATGATGAAGACATGGATGGTTGCCTCCTCAGAGCCCTTGGTCCTTAACATCTCCAGAATTCTCCATTTGGCTTGCTCAAGGGGCTCTGCACCATCCTGGCATCCCGTTTCTGATGAACAATTTGAACACGCTAATTCCCACTCTCACTGGACTTGCATTTTAAAGGCCAGGCTTGCAAAAGGGCAACCCGGATACAGAAAGGATCTCCAACACGAACACCCTCCCATGGAAACCCAGAGAGAACTGGCCTCATGTTCTGCTACTAACCACATTTTCACCGGCTCCCCACTGCCCATTAAACAAAGATGTGCCTAGAGGGCCTTGGTCCATGACATGCCTCCTAGGAGCCTCTCTGGAGTTACACCCCAGTGCTCAGCTATGGGACTAAGCTTTGGCTTTCCTCCTGATGTCTCATGTTCTACCCAGTTCAGACGGCCTATCTCTGTCCCTGTCATAGGAGGGACAGCCAGCCTGTGGGTCCCAGGCAGCCCTACAGCAGACTCACTTTGTTTCAGCAGCTATAGTAAACTGGGTTCATTAACTATCCTAGGAGATGCCAAGGAGGCTCCCAACTGGTAGCATGGGATATGCTGGTAGCATGGGATATGCTGGCCATTTTGGCATTCCTGGCTGCGTCTGGACCCACTGGATGAGGGGGTGCCATTCTCCCTCTCCCTATGGTCTGAGAATGAGGAAGAGCCCGGGTCCTCTACAGACAACACTGCCGTGGACCTCCAAGCAGTTCCCTGCCATCGTGGAGGCTGGCAGGGATCTCTGTCCCTGCAAAGCTTGGAGTGGCTCCCTATGCCTACACTCAAGGCTGAGGGCTCAGACTTGAAAGTCAGGTGGGGCCAGTTCACATTCTGGCCCCACCTTCCAGTGGGTGTGTGGCCATGGGTGGAGTTCTTAGCCTATCAGTTCCTTACTTTACAAACAATTGGTGGTTGTGGTGGTTGTTTAGTTTCCTAGAGCAGCATTGGCTATATAGCTCTCAAACTTGAGGTGATCCTGGTTTGGTGTCATGGATGCTTGAATTGCAGGTGCCCACCTACATTCTAGGTTTAAAACAAACGTCCATGAAGTTTAAATTAGACGGTGCATGCAAAGTAATTGAAGCAAGCATTAATTAATACAACTACCAGTAAGGCTCCCCAGCACACACCACATAGTTTTAAGCAGTTGCATGCATACCACACTGATGCCATGATTAATAGCAAAGATTGGGCCTTAAATTTGGGTTTGGTGGCCAGATTCTGGCAGCTCATGCCTTTAATCCCAGTACTTGGGAGGCAAAACAGGAGGATCTCTGTGAGTTCAAGGCCAGCCTGGTCTACATAGTGAGTTCCAGGACGGCCAGGGCTACAAAGACAAACCCTGCCTCAAAAAACAAAAAGCAAACAAAATTTGGGTCCAGTGGTCTTGGACAAGTCACTTGCTCTCACTATTTAGCCATCAAGGTAGAGTCTTGAAATTCTTCCTTATTCCCCTCGTCCTATGCAGTGACTTGTCTTGGTACCGGAGCCAGAAGGCTGTCCTCTGGCCCTGTGGTCTTTTCTGTTTTCACAGGTGCCAGTACTCTGACTTCCTTTGTCTTCACAGCCTAGAGGCCTCTGCTGAGGGAAGCCTGAGCACTAGTCAGCTCATTCTGGGGGCAGAGCCGGGAAAGCTGGGAAAGTCAGGGAGTCTGGTGTCAGACAGTGTCTCTCCCTCCGGCCCTGTGTTCACCATCTAAGCACCTGAATTATCACACTGCCCAGAACTCAAGCCTGGAGATCACTTACTTCTGCTCTAAGGGGCTCGTTTCCAGGAAGAGACACTCTCTAAATACACATAACACACACACACATACACACACACACACACACACACACACACACACACACACACACACACAAACACACACATACACTCACTTCAGAGGCCTGAGCTCAACAGCAGCCCACAGACTAACTCCGAGAGACAGCCCAAGTGTTTGCATTTAATCCAAAGTCTGTGGGGCCCCCTGCATGCTGGCTGGCTCAGAAAGTGCTGCTAACATACTCAAGTGTCAGCCTAAAATTTCCTGCTCACAAGAGGAGTGGTGTGTGTGTGTGTGTGTGTGTGTGTGTGTGTGTGTGTGTGTGTGTGTGTGTACAGTGATAGTGAGGGTGGGTAGTGTGTGTGGAGGGCAATGTCTTCATAATGAGGAAACCTCCCTGACTGTTCCTGTCTGGTGGAGGGGTATCTCTGTTGGGACAGGAGTCCAGGGTCTCCGGTTCACAGAGGGGCTGGGTGCTTCCCAGCTGTTGCTATGCGCAGGGATGGAAAGAGCAGGGAGCCCAAAGACAGACCACCTGGTTCACACTGACCTGGCTTCTAAGTGGCAAAGCAGGGACTTAAACCTGGCAGCTTTGTCCCTATAACACATTTTAACCAGCTGTCACATTACATCCTTTATCACCGCCAAACCCAGGGGTAAAACTGGCATTGAGTTTTCCAGTGACCAAGCAGCCATTGGAAGTCTGAGGTGATCTGTATTAGCCCTCTCTGAGGCCGGGTAGGACAGCCACACAGACTAAGGATGCAAGGATTATCCACAAAGAGAAGATAACCTACTGTGTCTTCAGGTTCTGGCTCACTGGAGTCTTTCAGGGTCGCTCCTTGCCACCCCAAAGCTTTTGGACACAGGAGTGTGGTGACTGCAGAGTACAGAATACTGGCCCTCACTGGAGGGAAAGGCAGGGTGGAGGGGCTTCAAGGGGAAGTCTGGTGGGGACAGGGCCTCCCAGAGGGTCATTTGGAGCTAGACTGTCCTACAGAGTAGCTAGATGCAAGACACTGAGGGAGCAATCCACACAGATTATCGAGCTGAAACCATCCCCCAGGCTCTGAACAGAGTGTCCAAAGATGCCTCGGGGACATGGCAGAGGGTTCCCGACATCCTGGAGGAAAGACATGCTCCTTCCAAACAAACTGCAGGCATGCTGGACACAGGTGTAGGGGCTGAGCTTCAGAAGGACCCAAGGCCCCGCTCTCCATGAAGCAGCCCACTCTCTGGAGGCAGAGTCACCCGGGCAGCCAAAGTGAATGTATGCCACTGGGGCCACAGAGAGGCCACTGCCCCTTCCTTCTCTTTGTATTGCCATAGACCAAAACTGAGAAACCCATGGAGGGATCCAACCCTAGGAAGCAGGAGCTGGACAGGCAGATGTGTGCCTTGGACTACCAATACTGTTTCCTACAGAGCCTACACACAGCCTCAGAACCCTTCTGAACCCAGTCCTCCAAGCACTGAAAGAGCTTAACGGATGAAGGCTCGCTGCCATCCCTGGGAAACTGAGGCACACGGGCCTCCTGAGACCCCTCAGCACTGGAGGGCCAAGAACCATGTTGAGAATGTGGCTCAGAGCGGTAATTGCCTTTAAATCCCACGAGGCTAGAAGACGACAAAGTCAAGCCTGTCTGCACTAGACAGCAAAGTTTGAGGCCTGCCTGGCAGAGCAGGAGGAAAACACACACACACACACACACACACACACACACACACACACAAAAAAAAAACCACAATCCAAAAAAAAAAAAATAAAAATAAAAATAAATAAATAAAATTAAGGTCTTGGAGTGTAGCTCCTTGGTAGACTATGGTAGGCTGCTTACCTAGCATGTACAAGGCCCTGGGCTAAATCCCTAGTACCTCAAAGGAGAAGACAACAGACAGCTGGCTTAAAGGAACAAAAGCAAGAAAAAGCCAAGGGATTGGGGTAGAAGGGCTTTAGAAGCAGGGTCTGTGAATCTCAGTGGGCAGGGAGGGGAAGGGGGGAGGTTCAGTTCAGCATACACTGAACAGTGGAAAGAGGCAGGCCCAGAGGAAGCCCTTCAGAGGAGTGAGGCAGTACCTGAACCTTCCATGGCTCACCACACTGCCCGAGCAGAGGCAATCATCGGGAGAGCTGAGCAGAGCTGCTGTGTGCAGCCCCAGTGCAGGGGGAGGGGCTTGATGGTATCTAAGAAGAAAGGGGGCTGGCTCGGCTGCCAGCCTGACCTCAGGCTAGCAGGGGTGACCCTGACCCCAAGAAGTGGGTTCCCTTCTCCCACTTTGGCTCATGAAGTCTTCCATGACACCAGCATCCTCCACCCTCCCAGGTTCCTGAGAGGAGGGCACACCCCTGGAACAACTCTGCAATTTCGAATGCTTGTTTGAGTTGAGAGGCATGGAGGTCAGACGCCCTCCTTTCCTGGAGGTCAAGTCTGGACTCTCTAAGCCCCCTATTTAGAAGCTGGAAGGGATGAGCAGCAAGGCCAGAGGCATGGGTCCATGCTGGTAATGGTTGTTTGGACAGTCCCCACTTACTTGAGCTCACTGTGGGAGATGGGACAGAATCCACACAAGTCTGCCCTCTAGGCATAGTGTGTTTCTATCCCAAGCATTTCAGCCATAACCCTCTGGCCTCATCCACCTTCATGACCACAGGCTCATGCTTTGCCAGGCGGGCCTTGGTTCTCACCCCTAACTGAGGAAAGCCAGACCCTCCAAGCCTGTACTGCCTGCTGTGTCCTCAAGAGCCACAGGGGTGGCTGAACAGTGAGAGCTGTGTGTACTTAGCAAGCACACGCCAGATCGAGAAGACCCGATATGAAAAACAGATGTAAAACATCTGCCCTGTGAACCCCATAGATTATCATTCCGATACATGATCAATGGGAAACAATGTGGCAGGCCCCATGAGGCTGTGATGAGGGCACAGCAGAGGAAGGACCTGGATTTCGGAAGAAAGAGCAAGTGCTCAGGGTCCTTCGGAGACAGGGGTCTAATCTCGCCTCGCACAGGAAGCACGGATTGAAGCAGGCACCCAAGAGGTCAGGATGCACAATCTGGAAGGGGACATGGCAGGCTATGAACCGTGGTGCAGTGTGGGAAGGTACAGTGAGGGGATAGTGGCGCTCTAGCCTAGGGCACTGGTAGAGGCTGGTCGGTAATGTGGCTAGGAAAGGAGACAGTGGCCAGCTGGTAGCAGCTACCATGACAGGCTGACTATGCCAGGCACACAGTAGGCATTTCCAAGAAGATACTAGCCAGAGACTCTCCAGAAGGAGTCAAGGTCACTGACACTCCTAGGCCTGTAGTTCTCTGGGAGCTCACCCTCCAGCTCTCCTTCCCTTGGGAGAGGACGATTTATTTATTCATGAGCACACACACACACTCCCACCAGGCAGCCGGTGCCTATACACCTCACTTCTAATTATAGCAAAAATTTCAATAATGCTGCAGGGAAATGCCAGGTTTCTGGAGACCCTGCCAGTAGGTGTGGGCCCCTTGTCTTCATCTGGGCTAGAAGATCCTTCTCCATTCCAAGTGGCCAGCATGGCAGGTCCCAAACTCCAGGGGGAGGACAGTGCAGTCCTACCCCCAGCCACATAGGCAACGCTGTCTCCTAGCCTCTGTGAATGGTGACGTTGCCCTGTGGACCCGTGCTGGGCCTTGCACTATGGCCCTTGGCCAGGAACAACCCCTTCCTGGTTTTGCATACCAGCTTCTTCAAATACCTGCTTCAAGGGAGAAACAGAACCAGATAAGCCAGGCCAAGACTGGCAGTTTAGGACCCCAAGAGGTGTCAGCTCTCTGAGACTGGAGAAGGACAAAGCAGAGGAACTGATGGGCGCCCGGCAAAGAGCGGCTCTGCTGATAAAGGAGAGCAGAGGTGAGGAGGGACTGGGCTCAGCTGGCCAGCCTGGGCAGCATGGGGAGAGTACCATGCTAGGGAAGAGAAGGCCATGTGTGCTTGGCAAAGGAGAGCCACGGAGATAGATGGAGACAACGCAGTCCCTGGGGGTCGGGGGTGGGGCTGGGGGTGGAGACAGAGATGGTGTCAAGTCACACCAGATCTGACCAGCAGGTGGGGGGCCTAGGTCTGAGATGCTACCTCTAAGATGCAGACACTATTCCACGACTACCCAGAGCATAGCCTGTTCACCCCAGCCCAGCCTCAGGGGCTTAGGCCTTCCTCCCACTCCATTCAGTTCTGGTACCCAGGCCACGGGGTGAGTCCAAGCTGCGGTTACTGTGGTGTTGCATTCTCCCAGGGTGATCTTCCTGCAGCCCTTCTCCAGGGTCCACTGTGGAGAGCATCACGTCCCCACAGCCTGAATGCCCCCAACACCCCAACTCCAGCAATCATGCTCTCTTGATAGCTCCGACTCCTAGAAGGTTGAAGATGAGGAGCCCAAGGGGCTCTGACCCTCCTGCCCAAAGTCCACTGAGCCAAACTGTGCTTCTGTCATCTAGAAAGTGACTAAAGGGTCCCATCACCCTGCTGTCACTCTGTACTGTAGAACTATACAGCCTGTGCTGCCATTTTTACTGATGTCAGCTGGTCTCGTCACTCAGTAATATCTCTGGGGCAGCCACAGCGTGCTGGGCACTGGGTCACAGTTGTCTCATCAGCATCTAACTTTAACCTACTTTACAGTGGCGAACCTGAGTTCAGAGGGAGGCAGTGACTTCCCAGGGTCACCTGGGTGATTGCCAAGAATGAGACTCCTCCCTGCTGCAGGTGCTGACCACAGCTCCTGGCTGCCACCCTCATTCGCCGTTTCTAGGACACAGAGGTATTGATTACCAGCCCTACCTTGGAAAGGGTTTCTTTTCTTTTTCCACCAAGGCTTTCTGTTCCTCGCTTTCTTTTTCTTCTTCTTTTTCTTTCTTTCTTTCTTTTTTTTTTAAAGAATAAACTTGAAGCCATTCCCATGATTAATTACCAGCTGCCTAATGCTCTGCCACTGGCAATTTCTGGAAAGGGAATGAATTACCTTGAAAAACATCCGAAAAGAGAACCCACCGTGAAGGAGAGTCAAAAGGGTTACCTAGCAGTTAGCATGGATTCCTCTAGCCAAACTGGACTGTTGAGAGGCCCCACTGCAGAGAGGAGCAGTGTGGATAGCTCTATCAGAGAGGTATGTGCAGCCTGCTGGGGAGGGGGCAAAGCCCCTGGCTTCAGAGAGCAGTACAGGGAGGCTGAAGAGGCAGAGCTGGAGGTGGCTTTCCCTGTATCTATGTAGACCCTTCCTGGTCTCTGTCCTCTGACATTACACATTGCTTAATTCCTACAGACCTCAGTTCAAATCCTTCTCCACCACTTACAGCTCAATGGGTTTCTTAACTACAGAGTCTCTGGGAAACAAGGCATTACACAAACCTCCTCTAAGGGATCTCATGCGGGGAAGTGTGTGTTTCAAGAGTACAACCCAGGTACCAGAAGAGCCAAAATAGAACACCACCAGAGGCTTCTAAGCATCCTAGCAGGCCTGTCTGCCATGATGGTGATGCTTATGTTCATTTTGGGATAAGAACACTCACTCTTGCTATAGGGATGTGACCCACCTACAGTCACACAGTTGAGAAGCAGAAATCTGGGGTTCCTGCAGCAGATGGGGCCATAGCCCAGGTCCCCAGTTGAACTGCCGGTTCTGCCCTATCGTAGTCTACTGAAAAGCTTCAGGCAGTTGGGCAGGGAATCTCTCTCTACTCTCCCAAAGTGGCCCAGGGCCATGGTGCCCTGAGACAAAGGGCTCTGAGCCAAGGAGCATCTGTGTATGGCTTCTGAACCCTCTGGGTTGAGAGCCAAGGAGTAAATAGAGATTACACAGGTACCCTTTGGTGTGGAGCCAAGTGTGATCAACCCTGAAATGCCATCCTGGGATGAGACACCCTGGTGTCTAGGCCAGCTCAATCCTAAGGTTTGGTCCCTGCCATTCTCAGGAGCTCCCTGAGGGACCTAAGTTCTCCATCAGGCCAGGTGGTCTGTCTATGCCCATCCTGGCACTGGCAGGTCCTCAGAGGAAGGGGATAGTGGGGAGGGAGTCCCAGGATCCCTGAGGAAATAGGCAATATGCTGCATACATCCCTTATCATGCCATTCCCATTTGACAGACAGTTAAAGCAAAGTTGAGAGCAATTGTTCATGGTTCCAGTGGACAAGAGCCAGAGTCAGGCTCTGAGGTTAGCAGCACTCACCGTGGCACACTGGTGACTCATGGCAGTAAGCATGCCTCTCTGCCATCCAGGCCACCCTCCTAGGGGGTCCTGTGTCCCACTGGGGCTCAGGGTCACCAGTGTGCTTGTAAGTATCACCGTGCCAAGGCTGGGAATGCCAGGCTTGCATCCCAAGCACTCTCCACCTTGTCTCAGCGGCTACCTGAGAAACATCAAGGCAGAGGCCATGCATGGGGCATGAACTATAGGGAGCACTTATCAGGACACAATGACATCCAGCAAAGGCGGTGGCACCGGCCCCAATGTGAGGGCTGGGAAGCCCCAGTGTGGCTGAGACTAACCTAGGACCCCCAGCCCTGATGTTCATCTGCTTCTGGGAGCTCTCGGCAGAAATGTGCACCTACCTCCGTGAGCCAAGAGTCGCTCGTGTCCCTGCACTGGTCGGCAGCTCACAGCCCCTCCACTTCACTCAAGGTCCATCCTCCTGCAATGAGAGGGGACGGTTAGTGTGTCCGGCTCCTGCAGGGCCTGCCAGGCTGATCACACTGTCACAACTGTTACCAAAGGGAAAACTTAACAGGCAGAACCAGCTGACAGATGGGAGCACCAAGGGGTGTCTCGGGGTGATGTAGGCAGGTCCAGACACCCCATTTCTGCATTTCTGTAGACTTCAGTTTCCCTGTACAATGGATCCCCTCCCCTCTCTCTCTCAGACCCAAGAGGAAGTGGTGATGCTCACACCATTCACCCCATGAACACAGACGGCATGAACAGAACACCCAAGCTGTGATAGCGGTTGCTGCTTCAACAGCTCAGAATGAAGCATGGCAAACCTAAGTAGCATCTCACATCCAGAACAAGAGCAGGGGCTGCCCCGCAGAGACTCAAAGGGTGGAGTGGCCTCTTCAGGAAGGTGAAGTTAAAGGATGAATCGAAAGGCAGGCCAGGAGTCAGGGAACAGCATCTGGGCGGAAGGAACAGTATAAGCGAAGACTCTTAAGCGGTAGGGGACCAAGTGTGGTCTAGAGGACACGAGAATGGAGGCGTGGGCTCAGGGAGCGCAGAGCAGAGCAGCAGTGGGCAGAAGCAGTCACAGAGGGGGAATGACCTGCATGCCAGTTTGGAAGAGTTCCCGTGGCTGCTGAGGGAGAAGAGCTTGGATGAGAAGGAGGTGGTAGGGAGACTAGCTGGGGGCTGCTCCAAGGTCTGAGAGGGCAGAATGCAGAGCAGCTACCCATGCAGGTGGCAGGGCATGGGGCAAAGTTGTTCTCACTGGGTGGCCTCTGGTTACCCCCCCCCCCACTGCCCAGGGAGCTCATCGGTACCCAGGAGGCTCTCTGACAGGGTGAGAGATGCAGACCCCAATTTCAAATTCTGGCTCTATGAAAGCAGTTCTGTGGTCGGAAGCAAGCACTGTGCTCCCTGGGGCCAGCACACTTGCCTCTGAGTCCTAAGACTGCAGAGAGGCCTGTCTGATGGCGGGACAGGTGGTACCAGCCACACAGCCTGGCCAGGGCTCTCTCACTGCCCAGCAGGCACAGCTGCCAGAGACTCCTGAGCCCTGCGGTTTAGGACACAGTCTCAAATCAGAAGAACCTAGTTCAAGCCCCCAGGTCACCCACTCTCTAAAGATGTGTGCCTGGCACACATCTCCTTGCCTCAATTGTAGGGTCATAGGCCCCCCGCTTGGAGACACAGACCACGTAAGGCGGTGTATACAGGGTGTGGACCCTTGTCTGCTAGTTTGGGACATGAATCACCCCATAGGGGCCAGTGCAGGGTTCCACACAGCACAGAGTCCTAGAGCCGCCAGGCTGGCCAATGGGTTACTTTTGAGAATATAAAATAGTCCCTGGGTGCTGCTGCTGCAACATTCCATTTTACAGAGGAGGAAACTGAGGACCAGGGTCTCATACACAGCAGCAACTGGGCTGGTGTGGAAAGGGGAACGAACCTCCTGCCTCCTGCCATCCACAGCCCAGGCGTTTCCTGAAGTCTAGTTGGCCGGCAGAGCCGCTGACAAAGAGAAAATGATTATTTTGGCAGTGGAGACAGAAGTCGGAGCCGGAAAGGCCTTGCTCACTTGGTGTCACCCAGGCTTTAAGAATCAACGCCTGCCACTCAGGGTGCGTGGCTTTGACTTGGGCATCTGGTTCAGCATGGACATATGGCCCCCATCTCCTCCAGCCCTACTACCTCAGTGTTAAACTTATGCCAAGGGGTAAGCAGGCCAGGAAGGGTCCCAAGGGAAGGACACTGGAATTTGAGCTCTGGACCGGGTCAGGGGTATGCGTCTGCCTTATACCTGAAGACACAGGCACAGGAGGCTGACACTGAATCCATACTATGGGGTCACGATGGCCGGAATTAGCCTCAGAAAAAATGCACTTTAATTTATAGGCAAGGCCCAGAGAAGTTCTCTAACAGCCTAAGGTCACACAGCTACCGCAGAGCTAATGCACATAACAGCCTGGCCCTGGAAGTCATTTGGTAGCCCTGCTCAGAACAAGTGGATCCGAGGCCCCTCCTACAGAAGGCTCGGGTACCAGGAGCCTGGGCGAGGCGGTGGACACAGGAGAGACATGGTGTCCACCTCACCCAGTCCTGCTAGTGTCCTCCGCTATGGCGTGTGCTTGGACACCTAGTAAGGCCAAGGACAGAGGCAAGAGGTGACTTGTCCTTGGCTGCTCCCAGACAGTGCAAACCACAGGGTAAATAACAGGTCTGAGAGGTACTGTTTTCTTCCTCAAAGGCCTTTGGTATCCTGGAGGATTGTGGGCAGTAGGAGCTCACCCTGGTTTCCTGTGGATAGGGACCCTTGTAGGGTGGGGGGAGAGACTCCAACCACAAGGCAGCTTCCATCAGTGACACAGAAGGCCACACAGGGCCACGCCCATCTTAGGCATGATTCCAAAGCCCCAGTGGGGAATGTGGTTGCTGGAGTCTCCATTACTGCTCCTGAGTGAGCAGACCCTGGTCGGTCTTGCATAAGGCAGAGATCACTTGGGGGCTGGGACTGTCCCAGGGCCAAGACAGGGTCCCCCAACCATTGCCAAGTTACCATCCCGGCCTCCTCCAAGGATCCCTAGGAGGAAGTGGGGGTTGTTTTGATGGAGACCATGATCTGGATTGGAATCCTGTGGTTAGGTCAGGGGGCAGGGATGGGTAGGGCCGGGCTTAAATCCCTGCTTTGCTACTGCTGGGTCACCAGGTGCAAGTCACTCAGCCTCTCTGAGCCTCTATCTCCTTTCTAACTTTTCCTCCAACAACTCATCTGCAAGGGAGGCTCCAGGCTGGCGAGGATCTTGAACATGAACATACCCAGACCAAGGGTAGCTAGACAGCCCTTGCAGTGTACGGGCTGTCTACAGCCGAGCCTGCAATCCGGAGGGCTGAACCAGACAGGAAGTGTCACAAGGCGTGGAGGAAGAGTCCAGAGAATGGTGACAAGGCACCTTTGCGGAGTGCAGAACTGCTCTATTCACAAGTGGCTCAGTGGGGGCAGAACCTCCATCATTTGGGCATGTCCATTCCCAGCTGACCTGGTACGAAGACCTGAACCCTGCCACCCTACCCCTAACCCATGGTGCCTGACCTGGACAGGGCAGTTGTGCCACCCCTACTTTGTAGAGCTGTGATGTCAGAGGCTGGGGTGGGGAATGGGTCCCCTCTTGGGTCCAACCAAACTCTTCATGGGGACAGGGATTTCCCGAGAGATTTACATAGACACACATCCCCTGAGATGACCCTGAGCCCAGGCCCTGGTCTTGGTCTCTCTTTGGAGGCCAGGGCTGGCTCCAGAAAAAAGGCAAATATTTACCCCAGATGGTTATCCAAACCTTATCTGAAGCTCTGCCTCCTGCATTCTTGGAATACGTGTTCCCTGACCTCACCCTCACTGAGCTGAGCTGTGGGTTGGGGAGCTGGACTGGGATAGCCCGACTCAGGCTCCAGAGCTAGGGGGAGCCAAGGTCTGCTGGCTGGAAAGCTGGAGTTGTCTCAAAACGTCCCCCGATGCACCCACAAGAGATGTTCCAGGATGTTCTTGGAGAAGTGCGCATTGGCGGGAACCACCCACAGGCCTACCACAAACTTCCTACCAGTGGCTAGCTTCGCCCAGAGAAGGGTATGGGATGACAGCTCTGTTGATAGCCTCAGTGCCTATTATTCATGGTTAGTGACACCAGCCAGAAAGTGACACCAGTACACACACACACACATACACACACACATACACACACACATACACACACACACACACACACACACACACACACACACACACACACACACACTGTGGCCCTGCTACCACAAGGACTGTCTCACCTGTTGGCCCTTCCTCAACAACTCTTTCAGCTCCCTCCCAGACCTTAGCATGGTCCTGGTCCCCGTAATGAGAAGGTCCCATTAAGCAGACCTGAAACTACATCTGCAGGTAGAAGCCTTTGGCCAAAAGGAACAGGATTTTGAGGCCCCACCTCACACTGCACTTCCAGCATCTCTACCACTGCCTCATGGACCTGGTCATCTCCACTCCCTGAAGAATCACCTGATGATTAATGCTGCCTTCACAGAGGTGTCCCTTCCGGCCCAAGGTCTTTCCAGAGCTTCCAGAACATTCGGTGTTTCTTCTTGCATAATTAGAACTTGGCAGTTATCTATATTTTGGGCCATGAAGGCCACAAGGGAGGACTTGGCTGTCCTCATTCTGGGCAGGGCGGAGCTGGACCCTGGGGGTTGGGGCACTCAGAATTTCTGCTGCCGCTGCACCTCACTGGCCTCCAGGTGACAGGCAGGTGGGCTGGCGGCTCAGGTTGGGAACTCATGGGCAGGGATGCCTGAGAATAACCATTAGCAGGTCTTTGGTCTGCACACAGACTCAACCAGCTGCTGTCACACCATGCCCTGCATTAAAGCAGGTGCAGGCTTTCTGACCAGGGAGCCAGGGATGGGGCAGAAACAGTGGGCTGACCCAGGGGACAGCTGCAAAACGGGGGCGTTACCTGCCTCCTGGGCCCTTGTTGACACCTCTGAGCATCACGGGATGTTCCAGGTTGTTTTCGGAGAAGTGAACATTGGCAGGAACCACCCACAGGAGAGAATCCTATGAAACCCGGGTTCACACTCTACAGCCGCCAGGAACCCAAAGACGCGGTCATGGAGGAGGGTCCCTGAGACTCGGCTCTCGTTTTTTAAAATGGGAGCTGTCAACTGACTTCTAGGCACTGTCATTCACTCATTCTCTCCCTCGGGAACTTATTCCCTTCCTTTAACAAACGACCCTGGCTACCTCACGTGCAAGAAGAGCAAAACAGAAGCCCAGGAAGGCAAGGTGGGAGTCGGGGCCCCTGGCAGCGTCCCTGCCTGACCATGTGTTCCCATTTTGAGCTGAGGTGGGAAGGCAGGTGGATGGATGGCGGCGGGTGGGGTATCCTGGGGCATGGGAACAGTAAGGGTGTTGGTGTATGTGGCTGGGGGGTGGGGCAACTAAGGAGCCAGGGGAGACAGTCTTGGCCCACAAATAAGCAGTCGATCCTTCCAGACCTTAGTTCCCCCATCTGGGGCCATCAATGGCTAAAGGCCTGGATGGGTTGGCTTCATACCCATAATTGGTACAGGAAGTTCAAGAAGTTTGGGCACTGGGGACGATGTATTCCCTATGACCTCTGCCCCCACTCCCAGGCAACCACATTCCCTAGTAGGCATCCCTTGGGGACGCTGGCCACTGTGGCTAGGACATAGTGGAGCCCAGGTGTATAAAATCCAGGCAAAAGAAAGCCCTGTTCTTACTAAGAGTCTATCATCACCCAGGCCTAGATAGCATCCTGTCTTTCCTGTGGCCTTGGTGGTGTGACAAGGGGGGGGACAAGGTGTTAGAGGGTGGTCCAGCCTTCCTTCCACAGGCGGCCAGTCAGTCTGTAAGAGGCAGCTGAAGGACCAAAGAAGAAAAGGCCACTGCACTTCAGGCCACAGTGTGTGCCCGGGCACCTCACCAAGTCAACCTTCCCTACCAGTGCCGTTTGCTCAGTGCTGTCCTTTGCGTCCAGATTTGCCTTTCACCTTTTCCTGACCTGGGACAGCTGCTGGGGGGGGGGGGGGGCGAGGGATGCCTACACAGCTGCCTGGATGGCTGGATGAACTCTAGGAGGAGAACGGCATGCAGCAGGTGGTGGGCCGAGAAGGGCATCCCCGACCTGCTCTACTGTGCACGGCAGAAACTAGCTAGGCTTGCCTCCCTGGGTGCCTGGGGCCCAGCCCTGGACGGTGCCAGTGTGTTTCAGCCTCTGCATCTTCCTGCACCAATTATGGGTGTGATGTCAGCTCACCCATCCCTGAGCCAGGGCACACCCAGAGCCCGGTGACGCTCTGTCCTGGAGGTGCCTGCTGCTCCCTAGAAGCCATGCCAGCCAGGTCTTCTTGCAGACCTAAGGTGCCCTTCTCCACAGAATCTGGGATTCCCCCTGTTCTTTCAGAGGGAGAGGCTCACATCCCGGCTACCTGATTGGATTGTTGGGGTGAGGAGCGACGCCCTTACCAGCCCACTCATCCTTAGGAGTGACAGAACACACATTCCGGGGAGCTGGACGGCCCAAGGACATCCCCTGAGGTGAGCTGTCTCTTCATGCGACTTTAGAGTCCAGCCCTAGCCTTGCAGGCACTCCAACATTACAGTTCGAATGTGTCCCCAAAGTCTATGTGTTAATGGTTTGGAGGTGGGGCCGTCAGAAGGTTCATAGGCTTGAGTGAGGGTACAAGGGTGGGGCCCTCAGCATGGCATTCGTGGCGTCACAGAAGAGCTCGGCGTTGCCACACAACACCCTCTGCTGTGTCGGGAAGCCCCAGCAGATGCTAACACTGTACCCTTGCACTCCCCACACTCCAGAACTGTGGGCCAAATGAACTCCTATTCTTTCTAAACTATCAAGTCTGAAGCAGTTTGCTACAAAGCTGGGTAAGGACTTCATTGGACACAAAGGAGCAGTGGTGGCCAGAGTGTTGTTATGGGCTCTGCTTAAAGAGGCAGGCAGTGGTGACACATGGTGCCTACTGCCTCTGCCCCAGGCCTAGTCTCAGGACACGGTTTACACACATGAGCTCACTATGAACACACTTACACACCCCAAAGTGTCGGTGGCACCCTCACTGCATAAATGAGGAAGAGGAGGCTCAGGTGCTGGGGGCCACATGCTCAGGGTCAGAAAGTGGCAGAGCTGGGCCCAGCACCGGCTCTAGGCTCTGTGAACTGAGTCAACAGGACTCTCTTCCCAGGGGCTCTTGGGGAGAGCAGCAAAGGCAGCCACCAGAGGCCACCCAAACCAGAGCAGCCCAGCCAGCAGCAGCCGACTACACCGGAGGACCTGATTTCACCCGAGGACCTGATTTCACCGGTCTGAGGCAGTTATCATTCAGAACTGTCCAGTTTCCTCTGAGGCCAGGGCTGAGAACTCTGGCTTGCCCATGGTTGCTCCATTGCACTGGAAATGCGGCTCAGGGATGGAGGACCCTGAGGCCTAAAGCTGAGCCCTCAGGTTCTCTGCCCTGGGTCGTTTAGAGCTTGTGGACACAGCATTGTCCCCTCCAGAGGAGCAGCCCACATATGTGGGTGGGAGAGAAGAGGCAGGCAGCCGGGGAAACAGCCCAGCATGCAGTCTGGTGACACACAGCAACACTGACTCATAACCATCCAGCCTAGGACTCCACCCACTCCCAGAGCTTCTGGGCGGCACCAGAGTACCCTCCCACAAGGAGCAGAGAGCCACAGAGAGCGGAAGGAACAATGGGACCCACCTAGGGCTAGGTGGAACAGGGAGCCGCCCAGAGGAAGAGGCGAGGGGCATAGTGTCAGCCTGGGACAACCGCTCCGCTCCAGTCCACAGGATGGGGAGGTTGGCCTGGGTCCCTGGTGCTGGCATCCACTCAGGTTATTTGTCTCCTCGTGACTTGGGGCACCACGCTGGATGCATATCCAGGCTTCTCACTGCCAATTTCTCTCCCCAGGAACCCATGACTCCTCAGTCTCAGCACCTCACGGGCACTGTACCTCCCTCCCTCTGCACCGCTGTCCCCTTTGGTCTGACTTGCTGGGATCACCCCACAGTGCCATGTGACAAAGGTCCCGTGAGTCCTAGTGGACAGAGTGGGTCCTGAGGCGGAGGGCTCCTGTGTTAGGGGCTTCCCCACTGGCCATTAGCTGGCACATGAGCTCAAGGTGTCCGACAGCTCCCTTTACCCTTCCAAGTCACAATGAACCCACTTTTCCTTGGAGTCCTGACCCTCTCCTTGGTTCCCTTGGGACCAGTCATCCACGTACACACTGAACTGTGCCGGGCTGGTGGCCACCCAGCTTGAGGGGGTGTCCCAGGTGTGGGGGTACCTGCCAGGGGAGAGAATGGGTTAGAGGACCTGTTCACAGCAACACCCGCAGCCCCAGACTTCCACCTACTACAGATCCACCGACCTGACACACCAGCCTGAGGAAGGCAGAGCTCAGACATGTTCCACCTGCTGGGCTGCGGAAGAAGGGCCCCCCTCCTCCTCAGGGAGGTGTGAGGCACCTGTAAGTGGTCACCCAAGACTGGCTGTCCTCACCAATCCTAAATTCATCCTCTGCCAAGGGTTTCTTTTCACCAACTGCTTATGCTAGGCAGAGTATTCACCTCTCCTTAGCTCTTTACAGATGAGGTCCGGAGTGGGCAAGTGACTTGCCCAAGTGGACCACCAAACAAACCCGGGGCAGATTCTGGACAAAGAATCTGGGCCTCTGGCTTGCAGGCCTGAGGTTTCTCCCATGGGCCTGAAAAATTGTACCAAGGAGCCTCACATGCAGGGTGAGGGTTGGTGCTAGCTGAGAGTCTCTAACCACGGGACAGCCTGGGAGGGAGGAGCCAGAACAGGTCACGGTCAGGGCAGTCCTTCCTTTCTCAAGGGGGCAGGATTCTTGGTGGTGGCTCCCACGGGAATAGGAGACACTTCAGTCGGGAAACCTGGGTGGGCCGAGGTAGCGCTTGGGTAGGGCTTCCTGTGGGGGTGACCCGTGTGTCTATGGCCCTGGGGGACAGGACAGACTTCATTGTACTTCATCTCTGGGCTAGACCCATCCTCCCACTTGCCCTGGTTTCCTGTCCCATCAACCCCACCAGGCCCAGGGGAGACGGAGAGCCTCAGAGGTCTCTTCATAAGGGCTGCTGCTTTCTGGAGGCAGGACGGACTAGGAAGCCTGGCAGGCTTGGCCACCATGACCTCTGACCTCTGGGACTCTTGATCATTTATTTTACAGAATGAGGCCATGACAAAAGTACCACTGTGTTTCTCCCCTGAGCATATGACCTTGGACATGACTGAGTAGGGCCTGTGGGGATTAGTCTTACCTAGTGTTGACACAGCAGATCACCCGAGTGGCATGCAGGGAAAGGCCCATGGGGTCACCCATGTACATTTTGACGCTAGCAGTGTAGGTGACCCCAGCCCATTCTCTATGGTTCAGGGGTTGGGGATACATCCACTGAGGCTGAGGGTACAGTAAAAAAAAGGAAGTTGGTGCCCCGCCCCGGGGTAGGGGGGATGTAGACACAGCGTTTAGCCCTCCCTGGCCCCTCCTTCATGACTCCCCAGCCAATGGGAGGGCTACATTGGGTCCCCATCAGACTGCTAGACATCAGAATGAGAAGGGAGGGCCTCTCAGCTGCCCCCCTAGGCCCACCTCACCTCAACATAGGCCTCTCCTGTTCACTGAGAGTGGGAGAGACCAGGCCTCCCCTGGAATCCAGTCTCTTGCCTGTACATGGCAGCCCAAGCATCTCCCCACCCAAGGCATAGCCCCAGCAGGCCTCCTGGCCCTGGAAATCCTGAGAGGTGGGAAGGTGCATCTGCTAAGCTTTGGCAGAATGGACGTGAGCCACACCCTGGCTACCAGTTCTGGATCAGAGGCCTGGTCTATACTGCTGGGACTTCCGAGGCAGGAAGCCTGGAAGCCGGGGCTCAGAGATGCTGAAGGCTAATGGTCTGTGGCCCTCACACAAAGTGGGATGAAGGACAGAGGTCAGACTTCAGCCTGGCAGGGGGCCAGACCACTAAAAGAACCACCCGACGTCTGTGGGCAGAAGACAGCCAACCCTGGAGCTGTAGTGTGCAAGCTAGGGCTGGCAATAAGGCCCAGAGGGCACTGTAGGCTCTAGCCTTGTCTGCTCTGCTGCCCCCCTGCCCAGCACCCACATTCAGATGGGAACGGTAAAATGGCAGCCACTGACTGGGTACATCCCTCTAGCTTTTCTCTGCACAGAGGTTCCCCATTCATCTTCTTCACGTTGAATACTGAACCCCTAACAGCTATCACGACAAAGCTTGGAGATGCCCTGTATGCTCGGAGGTGGCCCTCAGGACCTCCTCACCTTGACACTTGACAGTACCAAGGGTGCCTTTCCCTCCCAGAGCCCAGGTAGCGGGACCCCAATTCCCAGCCACAGCTGCCTCTTCTAACAGCCCTCACCTTCTCGACCCCTTTGGCCCATCTGGGTGACCACCAATGATTTGGCAATTGGTATCTCTAGGGCTGGGGAATGTGGTTTTCCTAGAACACAGAGCCGGCAAGGACACATGCCAAGAAGTGTTTGTGGAAGGAAGGATGCAGGGAAGGGTCAGCCGAGAAGGGGATGCAGACGTGAACCAAAGTGGCTGTCATTTTACCATCCCATCTGAATGTGGGCGCTGGGCACCGCTTCCAGGCCAGGGAGAACAGCATGGTTCCTAGAAAGACTGGCGAGCGTGGTCAAGACCGAGGGCGGCCCATCTTTCCCCGCTGGAGACTTCATAGAAGGCCCCAGATGTCCAGAGGTTATCTTGGCCTGCGTAGCTGCCCACTGTACACAGCTGCTCTGGCCCTACATCCCCGGAGGAATGGGCCCCTCCTCGGCTAGAAACACCTGCTCGGGCCTCATTCTCCAGTCTTCGAGGAATACAAGTCTCTCATCCGCCTCCCCCTCTTAGTGAGCTCTGACCCAACACTGGGGTTTCAGGCCTCCTGAACAGTGGTAGATGGGACAGGTCACCTCATGACAAGGTCACAGGGTCCTCACCCTGGAAGGGGATTGATCTCAGTAGGATTGATTCCCAGAAGGAAACATGTCAGACATGGGGTTCCCCAGAGGTTCTGGAGAAACAGGCATGTACACACACCTCCGCAGGAACCAGGGCCTGCCTCACAGTAGGTACGCCACACACATTCAGTGGCTTTCTGGGTCCATGTAGGGAAGCCAAGGCTCAGGACTCTGCAGCAGCACAGGTCTGGGGCCACAGTAGTTGGAGGCAGCTTTTATATACCAACCCCATCTCTGGCTGGGATGTTGCCTTTTGGAGCTCCGCCTTGCCAGAGGTACCAGCCTCTCTGTGTCAGGGCTGGAGATCCTGGTGGGGAGGGTATGTCCAGGGCTGGCCCAGTCCAGTCCTCCCCACTCAGTGTGGTGGCCCAGGACCTCTGACCCCTGGCTCAGGGCCTTCCATTGCACTACGGCTCCTGTCCTCTGTCCTGTGGTGCATGTCACAGCCTCCTCGCTTCAGCTGGCCTGAACTGCTTGCTTAGATAAACAGGGGAAAGAGCAGCCACGTGATGGCCAAGGTTTCCTTGGTCTCACACGCATGTACACACACACACACACACAACCACTCACTGGGTCAGGTGGCCACAAGGCCCAGCAGGGCAGGCTGAGCCAGCTCAGGTTTCCGAGTTTCTGAAGGACAAGTGACCAGTGGCCTTTCCTCGCTTGGAAGAAGGCTCTTTGCAAACATTTGTTTTCTGCTTCCTGGCCGACGAGAAGCCAGGACAGTGGGGAACAAGGAGGACAGGATGAGGAGGGACACATGCCCACCCAGGCCTCTGCCTCCCACAAGGGCAGACACAAGCCAGAGAGCCCCTCTGTGGCTGCCAGCAACTCTCAAATAATGGGGGGCAGGGGGAACTCCAGAGCCAGGGCTGGGGCTAGATTCAAGGCCCAGAAAGGAAGCCCCAGGGACTTGGTGACAGAATGTAAGTCTCACAGCTGGACACCACAGCATGACTCTGGGGACGCTAGAGGTCAAGGTAAGGATGCCTGTTGCTACCTCGTAGCTACACCTCTGCACTTGACATCCGGGGGACAGGCCCTAAGACTACATTCAGTCTCTGCCCTTGCTGGTGGCTATGAGATCACCTGTAGCTAGCTTCCACCTGGCTCAGGCCTGGCCTGGATACCAGGGCCCAGTAGTCCAGAATCTGCCTATAAAAGCAACCCTGGGAAGCCAGAGAAAAGCGAGAGGTGAGGCTGAGGGTTCCCTGATAAAAAGCCATCTCCACCTGGCCCCAGCAAGCTCTTCCAGGAAGTCACCTCATCTATCCTCACAGCAGCTGAGTACAAGAGCTCCTGTCACCCCACTTCACAGACAGGGGCGGAGAGGGGGCGTGGCCACAGAGGGGGCGCTAACAAGAAGGCTGCGGCCTATCAGAGTCAGAGCCCATGTTTCTCACCCAGGCCTCACTCCACAGCCCGGGGAATAGTTTACCTAAGAAGTTCCTGACTGTGTTTCCAAGGCCAGGCCCTGATTTCTGAAGAGATGCTCAGGATCCACGCCCGGTAATCCTACTCTTGCCTCAGTGTTGGGGACCCTAGGAAGCGCCCCCTACACACTCCCTTGAAATGGCTCAAGGGCACAAGGAGAAGGAGAAAAGGAGTGAGAGAGAAGACTCAAAGAAGGAGGAACACTCGTTGGACCACAAAGAAGGATGGAGAATACAGGGGGCAGCAGAGCGAGACCCGGGTGGACAGAGGACGCATGACACACAGAGTGAGGAAGGCCTGGAAGAATGAGAAACAAGATCTGGGGGTGGGGGGAGAGGCAGGATGGGGAGGGAGGACTCCAGGAGCGAGCAAGAGTAAAGGAAACTGGTGAATGAGGAGAGGAAGAGAAAGCAATGGACAGGAGGAGAACAGCAGCGGAGGAGGAGCGTGGGGGAAAGGCAGGCAGGCAGGTCAGCAGGGAGTGGGTGCTGGAAAATGGAGAGATGGTAGAAAGCAAGCCTGCCCACCGAACGTTAAATACCTAACAGGAGATGACAAATCAAATGGGAATTACTGCGGTAAAAACATAATTAGAAACTTGATTGAAGTTAAACAGAATTTACATAACACTGCAAATTAACTTTACACAACTATTCACTGGGAAGGCGAAGAAAAAGCAGTTCATTAGTAATCTATATTTAAACAATGGGCACTGGAAAGCTCTGGGGTTCAGAACTGGGTGCCTTCAAAAGGAGAGGCTTGCTGGGGAGTTTAATGCAGCGGGTGCTGTGGGCAGTGGTGGATAGAGCCCAGGAGGGACCTCTGTGCCTTCTGGGGAGCAGGGCACCAGCTATAATTCTGATGCTAGACCTGACTGGCTGCTGTGTGACTCTTCGAAAGTGCCTTGCTTACTCTGGGCCTCCATTTCCTTACCTCCACAATGAGAATGCTGAAAGGTGGTTTATGCCTGGATATTCTAGAAGAGCGTGGGAGACCGTAGAGTTTGTTTTAAGTTCCTAGACTTTGGGTTCAGATGGCTCAGGTACAAAGTGTAGTGGGTAGCCATTCCAGCTTTGATCTGGAAGTTCCAACCCCCACTGAGGCTTCAGTAACTGTCACGCCTACAAGGTGGGGCCAAGAGAGGACCCTGAAGACCCGAGATTGGGATGCGCTGGCTCTCTTGGTTCCTGGACCCTAGATGCTGGAGGTAGACGGAGCAGAATTCTCCAGAGAACACCGCCGGACTGGGCTACACCTTTCCCAGACCCTGTTACCTATCCCTTCATTTGTGAATTACCCCACAAAATAAACCTCCCTTTTAACTATGTGGAGTTGCCTTAATAATTTCACCAATAACAAAGGGCCTCCCCGACAAATTAGCTGTGACATCTTACACACTGGGTCCTCCGGAGCCCTGGCTTACCAATCTGTTCAATGGCGATAAATCCAGCCCTGCCAGAGATCACTGAGGCAGGAGAGGATTAAGACAGGGACAGGTGGAGGGAGGCTTAAAGAAAGTGAGTCTGAAGGAAGGCCCCAGGATTACTTGGCTATCCGCAGAGCACATTAATGAGATTACCCACAGTCTCCTGCCACTGAGGCGACATAGAGCCCCATAGCATCAAAGCAGCCTTGGCTGGCTCCCCTAATCCTAATGCAGAATCATGGGGGCAGCCCCTCTCACTCGGTCCCAATGTCCCACCTGGGTTCTGTGCAAATTCTCAGACTGAGGAATGTCAGAAGCCAACAATCAGCCTACCACCACGGTCAGCTCCTGCTGAGGGCTGGCCTTGCTCCTGTGGCGCCCGTGTCCAATGTCCAAAGCCCTTGCTGTCCTGCTGAGCCCACAGGCAGGGGAGTGCTTCTCCCTAAGGAGTTCCACATTGCTCTGCCACACTGAAGGTTACTGGGTCGTCATCTCTCCCCTCCCCTGCTGACCCCAAAGCCTCAACTGTACCCTCAAAGGCTCTTGGGAAATGGGGACCCACCATTGTCCCCTCTGCTCACCTGCCCACCATGAGGCACACACGAGGGAGCTGCAGGGTCAGAGAGGAAAGAGACAGCTCAGGGACTCTCAGTGTGCTGGGTCCAGCATGGAGCAGTGGCAGCTTTCAATGTCCTGCCGTGGTAGCAAGGTGAGAACCCTGTCCCCGAGTCCTGAACACCAACAGGAAGTGTCTAGAAGCTGAGAGAGGACATACGAGGTTACAAGTGCTCTTTTTGTGTCTCACCAGCCTTGTCCTGGCCCAGTGGGGACACACCGAGAGAGACAGAGCTTAGGTAAGGAGAGAAAACGATCACGGGATAGAAACACAGTCCCCTGCCTATGGCAGAGTGCCATGACCCCTGGGCCAGCAGTCCAACCCTCCGGCAGCCCCGGAAGGTAGTTCTCTCTTTAAGAGCAAAGGTCTGCTCCTGCCCAGAGATGTAACAGGGGGCTGTTCTTGTCTTTCCCTTGCCCTGCCTCCTTGAGCCCTGTACTCTGGACGAGGGATACAGGAAAGGGCGTAACCATGGGCCCAAGAGCGCGAGATGGGCAGGAGGCCAAAAGGGCCCAACAGGACTTCTCAAAGAATGAGAAATGGACAGACCTTAGGGCTAGAGGCCTGATGGGGCCTCACCAGATGGACAGAAGGCCGGGACATAGGCTCATTAGCAGCCCACCCCTGGGGTCCTCCCCACCTGTGTAGCAGAAGGAAGTCCCTAGTCCCTTCTCCAACTCTAACAATCCTCTCTGAATACCGCTTCCCTATTAAGGTCTCTGGGCCTTTGTGTGTGTTCCCTCTGTTCCCTCTGCATTGCGGTGCCCTTCCCAGCTTTCCCAATGACATCTTCCTGTCCACTTAGAGCTGGCTCTGCTCTCCTCTGCCTCTCTGGTTGCGCCCTCCTGACATCCATTCCTGTTCCCTCCCCATCTGTGCTCCTCTCCAGAGCCAGATGGCTGTGACTCAGACTCCTGGCCTCCACACTCTCAACAAGCTCTCTCTCAGGGTGACCTCACTGGCTGCCTAGCTTGCAACACCGGTCACAAACAATTCCCGACCGTGCATCTCCAGGCACAGTCTCTCTTTCCAGACTCAGGTCTGGCTGCCTCCTGGCTCAGCCCTTTGTGGCTCCGAGGTGCAGCACCTCCATCCATCCAAAGCAGAGTGCTTTCTGGGGTCCCACTCTGTACTCCCAGCAGTCCAGGGGCAGAGAAGATGACAACCTCCTTCTCTGACTCTGTCCCAAACTTACCAGCCAGCCCTGACCATCCTTGATTGACGGGATCCTCCATCAGAGTCCACGGCAAACCTGATGCAGGATCTCAGGAACATTTAGATGCAGCTGCTGCTCACCTCTTCCCTAATACCCCCAGTGCAAGCTACCAGAGCTCTCTTAGGACCTGGCAGCAAGCCTTCAATGATTCCATGCTCCTCAATCACTGCCTCTACCTCTCTAATTCCCCCTGTTGTCCCCAGGTGAGACCATCCTCCCCACTGTACTAGCCTCCAAGCTCACAAGAGGCCTTAACTAACCATCAGAGAACTCCTCTGCCCCATGCTTCATGGGCTCTCTTTTCTGCCTGCATTTCACTTCTTAGAACCCAGTCTCCAGCAGGTGAGCTAGCTCAGAGTGTAAAGGTGCCTGCCGTGACAACCCCGAGTTCAACCCATATGCACGCTGAGATGAGCAAATGCCCCCCAATTGTAAACAGACAGACAGATAGATAGATAGATAGATGCTAAAACAAAGCACCATCATGGCCTGCCACATGGTATCCTCATGTCTTAGACACTCACTGTCCATGTCTCCTCGAGAGCATAATCACCACCATGGTAGAGCCAGTCAGTTTTATTCCTATTTATGCTGTCCCCCACCTCAGGAGCATCAGCCCTCTGCACCTCCCGGTGCAGTCACTGTACAGAGCCTTGAGGATCTGTACATCAAGGGAGATTCAGAGTCCGCTGTTACTGGAGGATGTGTGGAGTGGCTCTTCCATAAGCCACCACGTCTGTCTCTGCACGGGTATGTGCACATGAGTCCAGGTGCCCGTGGAGGCTGGAGGCCAGAGTAACTGAGCTAGTACTATAGGCAGTTGTGAGCCAGGTGTGCTGGAGAGCAAAGTCAGGTCCTCTGGACAAGCGGTATCTGCTCTTAACCACTGAGCCATTTCTACAGCCCGTATCTATTTCATTTTTGTCTGTGTACATGCACACACGAGGAGAATCTGAAGGTCAATGCTGTCTTCAGTATCCACTCTTCGTCTTTTTTGTTTTTTGTTTTTGAGACATGGTCTTACTATGAGGCTCTGACTGGCCTGGAACTTACTCTGAAGACCAGGCAAGCCTTTTAAATTCACTAAGATCTGCCGGTTTCTGCATCCCTTGTGGTGGGATTTAAAGGCGTCTGCCACTACACCTGGTGTTCCATCCACATTGTGTCTTTGAGGCAGGGTCTCTCACTGAACCTGGGGCTCACCGGTTCAGCTAGACTGGCTGGCTGTTGAGCATCAGGGATCCATCTGTCTCCACCTCCCTACCCTCCAGAAATAGTTTAAAGCAGAGGAGAGCCACAAAGCAATGGGTATGACATCTAGTTAGGCATTTCTAATATGATTTGATAAATACGTAACCAAATAAAACAAAAATACATGCTCTTTCTGGTCTTGAGTTTAGAATCTGGTCACAAACTTCTAGAGTTTCCTGGGCCAAGTTCCTGCAAGCGCACTACAGTTCTGTTTGCAGGGAAAGCATGGCAGAGAAGTGAGTGCTTGGCCCAAACACCAGAGCCAAGGCCATAGAAGGCTGGAAGCTTGCAGCAGCACCCTCCCTCTTCCCAGCCCATCCCAGCCCCACACACTCAGTGGACAGTACGGGGCCTCCAGAGAAGGAAGTAACCAGAAAGAAGGTGGCAATGCAGAAGCCTGTGGTGGGAGATGGCGTCTTTTCCCAGCATTCCCTGAAGCTCTCTTCTCTCTTCCATCATGCTCCTCCGGGCTACAGTGGTTGGCAGGGCATAGAAGCATCAACCCGTCTTTGGATCATAGTGGGAGTGCCAAGCATGCTCCTGATCCTACAACCAGCACTCCGGGTCCTCAAGCCTATGGGGGGGGGGCGGCCTCGAGGGGTGTTGGGGGGGCAGTCACCAGCCCTCTGTTGACCTGGTGTCCTTATCTATTTGTCTTTGGGACAGGCCCTGATGAGGTTGGTGGCCTCACAGTTCTAGAACCATCCCGGTGCTTTGCAGCTGGAGACCCTGCCTGGGCCCCACTGCCCGCCCTCCTGCTGAGAACAGGATGTGGGTGTCAGGAGGTGAGGAGAATGTGGGGTCGAGTTGGGAGTGGCCTTGGGTTGGGACTTCCTGAAGCCAGATCGGTTTACCACAGTCAGTTGGGCTCAGGACCGCACAGCTGTGAGTTATAAATGTCCCTCTCAGAACAGGGTCTAGAGGCCCTGCTGCCAGTGGAGGCAGCAAGTGTCCAGAGGGCTCACCCCGGGGGTCTTCCCCAGCTAACGGTCCATCCTCTGGAGCGCGTTCCATCTGTCAGGCCCTCCAGGAGCTACGGGGCTTTCTGCACTTTTACTCCGAGATAACAGATAAGGGGCCTGACCCCATCATCCCGTCTCCACTTTACCCTTCGGGTGAGAATCCTGTGGTCTTGGTGACCAAAGAGATCCTTGAGGGCAAGGCCAGTCCCAGGCCCCAACCTGGCACTAAACCCTCGACTTGGCACACAGCCAGCCACTCCAGCGACAACCTCACAGCTCAGCAACCTGTTTCCCGCAGCCTAACTGCCTTGTAGTGCCCACACACCAGGGCACGCACAGGGGAGGAGAGAGTAAGCGAACCTCGGCCGGCGGGCAAGAGCCCCTCAGCTCAGAAGTACAGGGGCAACGGGGCCCAGCACCAGGGCCTTTGTGTGCTGCAGGTCCCTGGCAGGAGACATTGACAGGGAAGAGAAAGAGAACCCTTTCTCTCTGTGGGCTGCCTGGAACCCTTCAGGCCATTCTCAGGCTAGGGAACTGCAAAAGAGACCAGTCTGCACACAGCATGGTGTCTGAGGCTAAGAAGTTAGGTGCCTCTCAAAGTGGGCAGTGCCACCACCTCCTGCTGGGACCCACTGAAGGGGGAGCATAGAAGCAGGCACACTGATAAAACTCGTGTCGTTCAGATCCACAGAAGCTTAAGTTGATGCAATTTTGGAGACCCTCTTGAATATGTAAAACTGTAAATGTCTATTTAGAGAGTCAGAAAAATCATAACCAACTCCTGGGTCCTAAGGGATCCGAGTCCTGTTTCTGATGAAGCTTCTTTAAACAATTTCCCTGAAATGCTTATAATGAAAGCTCCTAATTACAGCTTGCTGCACTTCTCTGCCTATAACATTCCATAGCTCCCAGGGACTCCAAGACTCCATCCAGCGTTCCCCCGACCTTTGGTAATTATCGTAGTGGTAATGAAACTGTTAATAACAGCTAACTTTAAAGGGCCTTCAGCTGCACCGTCCTAAGAGTCCCTTAGTCTCATGACATCCTAGGAAGTACAAACTGTACCCATTTTAAAAGATGAGGAAACATAGAAAGACAAGAAGAACACAGCTCAAGGTCATGGCCAGGATACGAACCCAGACAGGCTGGCACTGTGCCGCAGCCAGTCCTTGGCCAGTCCTCTCGGCCACTGCTCTGAGAAGCTGGAGAGACTCCAACAGCAGCAGCAGCAGCAGCGGCAACCAAGGGTGGATGTTAAGTATACCCATTCATTTATGCATTCATTCATGAATGAAATCACTTACTCACCCCACCTGGCACCAACACCTCAGCAAGCCAACAGGGCCCCTGCTTGCCTCACCCAACGTGCTGGGTCTTCTGTGTAGGCAGAAATGGACACTGCCTTCACTTGCCGGGGCAGGTAGACAGGGTTTGGAGTGGGAGAGGCCTTAGAGATGGACTGGGCTGGCACCAGGGAGATCTTAGTGGGGTGGAGGAGGGGGCTGCTCAAGGTCACCCAGCGTGTTGCCAGACTGCCCCATGTCCCAGAGAAGAGGAGGTGGCCGGGGAGTAGTGCCCACAGGGGCTAGCCTGCAGTAGCAGTGAGCTCCTGAGAGGTTTGCAGCTAGTCTTGGAGGGCAGGGAGGGTTGCTGGAAGCCTGGGGTCATGAGGCCAAATGATGGTGGAACAGGCTAGCTGATGGAGGAGGAAGAGGAGGAGGCAATGGCGGGTGCCTTTGGCCACTCAGGTCATGCCTCTATTCGTCCCTTTTCTCTCCCATTTGCCCCTAAGGCCTCCAGAATGACCCAAGGGTTGATGAACTGAGGCTGACAGGTTATAGCACTATGGTCCCCTCCCACAGAGAGCACACAAGGAGGTGGTGGCCCAAGGCTCCAGCCAGGACCCACTGTGTACCATGGCTGAGCCGAGTGCTTCCCAAGGAGCACTCTGCACATCCTTCTCCAATGTCTCTCAGCCCCACCAGCTCCTACTGAACAGAGGAGGAGATGAAGGTCTCAGAGCAGCAGGCAGGAGGATGGAAACCCTGGCTAGAAGCCACCAGAGCCTTGGAGCTGTTCGGCCCTAGCGTCTTGAGACTGGCCTGGAAGACAGACAGATAGTAGGAAGCCATCCAGAGGCACATCGGCCTCCTATCTACAGCCTACAACACCAGGGAGGCCAGGATATGTGTCTGTGCCCTGTATCAAGCGACCCTGGGCAGGAAGGCACTTTACAGGTCCTTCCACTTACGCTCTATGTTCCTTGGGGGTTACTGTTTATGGCCAATAGAGTTAGGGAGACTCTGGAATGTTCCAGGAGTGCCATTTGCCCCTAGGATGAGGCAGGGTATCTATAGGCCAGGGAATAGCAGGTCTCTGGACCCGCAATGCCAGGGCCTGGCTCAGTAGTCATCGTCACTCAGACACTTTCAGTGTGTCCCTTCATTTGTCATCAGATACCACAAGCCCATCTGTGTTCCACCTTAATAATTTATGTATCATTATTTTAATCATTTTAAACCAATCACCTTCTTTTTACTTAGCCTCATCTAAAGTACTATCATCTGCCAAATCATGGGTCTTATATACTAATTATACATATTTTCTAATCCACATGAAAATAAATACATAATATTAAAAATGTGAAATCAGCCAGCCCCACACCTGTTTCCTGGTACATCAGTCTGCAAAGGCCTGGGCAGGGTGCAGGCTTGTCATGGCGGGGGGCCTCCGTCCAGGTGGGGAGAATGCCTCCCAAGAGCATAAGGGCTGCTGGGGAGTTACAGCACAGATGGGAAGTGAGAGGAGGCAGAGATTCCTCCAAGAGCACAAGGGCTGAGCCAGGCTGCCCTTTCCTTCCTTGAGTTCTTAAGTCCATATGAGCACTAGAATGAGAGTCCATGCACCGGAAGCAGAGTCTATCTCTCTCTGGGAGGTGTGGGTCTCAATCTCATATGTCTAGGAGCATGAGCCAGGGGATCCCCCCAGCTCCACTAGTCAGACTGCAGCCCAAGCACTCATGGTATCTGACATTCCTGGTGACCCCCTGATCCCCAGACAGGCCCTCTGAGCACCATCCCCCAGCACTTCGTGTGTGACAGCTACAAGAGTAGACAATCACCCACAAATCTGAAGTCTTTACATAGAACTGAAGTCTTTACATAGAACAAATCGAGTATTTACGTAAAAGTCGTTAGGAGTTCCTCTCTTTTTAATTAGAAGAAATAAATGCAAAATGAATGGTAATTAGGCAGCTGATGGGTTTGGTAGCACAATCATGCCTGCAGTGGTGCCCAGTCCTCAAACACAGTGCTCCTGGGAAGCAGCAGACCCTATTTACACACTGCATTTATTTAAAAAAAAAAAAAAGCAGGGACAGAGACCATGGCCTGGCCCTGCTGGCTGGCAAGGGTCCTGGCACTGAGCAGGGCCCAGAAGGGGAGGAGCTAACATGCCCAGAAGGGAGGAGTGGTGGTAAAGACACCACCACGGCCCCGTGGGTCTATTTCAGGCCTGACATGTGTCACGAGGAGCTGGGAATGGACCTCCCCGGCAGGAAGTGGGCTGCAGTGTGTGAGGGGCTGGCAGCGGCTCTCCTGGCCCCTCCTGTCTGTTTCTTTCTTTCCTCTAGTTGCTTCTCTTTCCTTGGCTGGCCCTGGCCATTTACTGGATATTTCTCAAGCTGCCACCTGCAGTACAGAGAAAGGAATATATATACATATATTTCTTCCTGGACTACATCCAGGAGTAATGCTCTTAATACATTGGCACTGATAAGCTCCAGGTCAGAGGAGCACCCAGGGCAGGTGAAGGCCGTTGAAGTAGTCCGGAGGAAGAGATGGAAATTGGGTTTCTAAGGATACACAGACGTTTTCTAGGAAGTGTAACAAAGGGACCTACATGTACAGGAGCAGCCACTACACTCATGAGTATTCCCGGGGGCATGGAGATGGGAGAAGGGAGCAAGGTCTTAGATGCCAGAGTAAGGATTTGGGCTCCTGCAGAGGTCTACGTGGAGGAAGGCAGCTCTTGCCTCAGTTCCCCTCCCCCACCCCAGCACCACAGAGAGGGCCAGGTGGACCGGCCATTAGAGGCAGCTGGTCTGGCTCAGCAGAGCAAGCATGAAGCAGAGGGAGGCTAACCTGATTATAGTAGCTGTCAGTCTGCAGGAAGGCGGGGGTGGGGAGGTGGGGGGGTGGGGAGTGGTTGTTTGGCGTGGCCCTGGGAATGCACAGGAAGGTGCACACTGGGCCAGCCTGGGGTCCTCAGTGAGGGGTGGTCTCAGGAAACGTGGGAAACACAGGACAGCCATGCACAAGCCCCTACCCCAACTCCAACGCCGCTGCAGCCTGTGAGGTACTGGCTGCAGCCCTGAAGAACAGCGCCCTCCTCTGGGCCATAAGCTCTGGTCTTAAAGGAAAGAGTGAACTAGCAGTGGAGAGGGTCAGCAAATTGGCTTCTGTTCCACCCCGCCACCCCGAGAGTTTTGTGCTGCATTCGGAGGACCTGAGGCCAGGCATGCCCTCTGAGGTTCACTCGAGACCCTGACACTCCAGTTCACAGGCTCCTGAGGGTGCTGCGGTGGGCAGCTAAGCCTGAAACCTGCAAGGGGCCTGGCTCACACAGACAGAAGCCCAGGGTGGATAAGAGTAAGGCTGGCAGTGGGGGCAGCCTCCCTGTCACCGGGACACTCCAAGAAGTACAACTGGGAACCTGACTGGCTCTCAGAGTCCACTGTGCCTCCACCCTGGCAGGCAAACGGTGGCCCTTCCCTCCCTCTTTTGAGGTCCCTCCACGCTGGAAACAGTAGTCCCTGCCCATAGGAACTCAGAGAAGCAGGAAAGGCAGGGATCTGAGAGGCAAAAGCCCTGGGTGGCAGCTTAACGGTGCCTTTGAACACTGGGTTCTGACGGATTTCCCAAAGGGAAGCCCTCTCACCTCTCCAGCATGGGCAGCTCTCGACCCTCCCTTCCCCAAAGCGGCTCAAATGGCTTTTACTGGCAGCCCCACCAGGTCTAGGGACTAGGTGCCAACTCCTAAGAAGGCGCTTTGGGTTTGTAGAAGATCAAGATCACACCTCGAGGCTTCTCCGCTCTGTAAGTCCTGCCTGGGGCCAAAATCAATAAAAAAAAATCTTCACTCGGTGTCACCAGAGCAGGCGCAGGCCGTGCCACAACATTCCTTCCACCCGGGGAGGGATTCGGGGTCTCCTTTGGCCCATGACCGCAGTCCCAGCTGCAGGCAGCAGCTGAGGGCAGGGTGGGGCAGTGTCCCTAGGTAGCTTGGGGGCACATGCAAGACTGCCTAAGTGCCTCTCCAAAGAAGCACGGGTGCCATTCATCAGCTGGTTTTCAGGACTGTGAGAAATCAATGGCCTCTGCACTGCAAACTCATCATTAGGACGGGAAAACTCTGCAATGGAATTGATTTGTTTAAATATAATAACACAATTGAACGGAGGACGGCGGGGGTGGGGCAGGACCTTGGCAAACAAAAACACAGCCCTACAGCTGAGAGAGAGGCGCTGGACCGTGGGGGAGCCAGCTGCAAATCACACTCCATGGTGCCTGCGGGGACCCCAAGAAGCTAGGGGTGGGTGCTGTCCCTGATTCCAGGTGGCATTCCAGATACGTCCTCGGCAGCCTACGGGTAGACCCAGAATCCTGGCTGGCCACAGCTATGTTGCTCTTGGAGATGATTTTGCTTGAACATGGTTTCACCCAACACCCTGTCATGAGCCCCCATCCCTGGGGTCCAGACACCTCTGGGAGGAAAGAATGAGTGAACCCTGGGGTCAGATCAGAAGGCGCCCAGTGGAGATGGGGCGACTAAGTGACAGCCTAGGCCAGCAGGCACTGGCTGGATTCTTGGGGTGTCAGGGGCCCTGGGAAGGAGTGATAGGACAGAGCAAAGGTGGGGGTGGGCAGAAATGAAAGTGACATCAAAGACAGAGGGAGAGCCTTTTTGGAAGATGGTTAACAGCTCAAGGATAAAGTACTTCCCTGTTCTGACAAAAAAAAAAAAAAAAAAAAAAAAAAAAAAAAAAAAAACCAAAAAAACGGATAAGCACTGTGCCTATCATCCTTACAATGTCCTAGGACCCTGTATACTCTTACCATGTGTCACTTCATTTCATTCCAGTAGCCTGTGATGAAGGCATTCTTGTTACCCACATGTCATAAATTATACTCCCGAGGCTGATCTGGGCTGCCCCAAGTCGCATAGCTGTGGAGCTGGGAGCACACGCCTGCATTTACCACACGAGCCTGCTCGCTCCCCACGGCACAGCTCTGCCCTCCTGGAATGGAACATCCATGTGAGCAGACAGGCTGCTCCTGCATCCGGAAGCTGGGCCTGAGCCACACTGGGTAGCTGGGGGCAGTAGTTCTGGGTAGTGTCTGAGCAGGGTGTTGTTCTGGTCCCGAACACACTGTATCCACAGTGAGACCAGGCCTGGACTGGGCATAGAGCCAAGCCTGTACGCCTGTACAACGGTACCATGTCACCCATACCCCTCCAGACAGAAGACTCAGAAGGTTCAGGTGGGCTGAGAGGCCCAAACAGATCTCAGACCTCATGAAGTCAGGAAGATGGCCTTGATGGCGTCTTGTAATGTGGACTCCCCCTGACCCCTGCACCATGGCAATGGGGAACTGGGGAGATAGAGAAGGTTGGAGCGGGTGACACAGAGGCAGGAACATAGTAAGGCCTCGCTGCTGGCGGGAGCAAGATAGTGAGAAGAACACAGAGGCAGAGATGAGAAAAAGGTCCAGGGACCAGGGGGAGGGGAATGTCAATTATATGCTAGGCTTCCTCCATGCGAGACCTGGCCTTAACATGCACCGCTTTCTACATCCGTAAGAGCTGACCCAGGCACCCATGGAGCTCTGGCTCCTCACCCACGAAGTCCTGGCATGGGGAGGGGCAACACAGGCCAGCAGTGTCCCCCAGGCCCTGCTCTGTCCCTCTGCGGAGATGTCTCCTTTATCAATGCTGGTGCTCATCATTGCACTAGAAAGGCCCTGCTCCTTCAGGGCTCCTTCTGCCCCCGCTCTTCAGATGTTCCGGGGCTAAAGAGAAGGACAGTTCAACAGGTGTTGAACTGCGCAAGTGTAAGAACCCGCACGCGCATGCACGCATGCACGCACGCATGCGTGCGTGAGCGTCCCATACAGAGAGAGGCAGAGATAGAGATAGAGAGAGACAGAGACACAGAGAGAGTTCCGAAGTGCTGCAAAGTGAGAAGCGGTCGTGTACATCTGTAACCCCAATGCTCCCACAGCAAGATGGAAGGCGAAGCCATGAGAACCCCAGGAAGCTCACAAGCCAGCTGGTCTAGTGTACACAAGGGCAAACACGAGAACCTGCCTCACACAAGGTGGAAGGAAGGCAAGGATCGACCCTTGAGGAGCCAAAGACCTCTACATGTGACCATGGCCCCTGAGCACCTTGAGCCCCCCCCCAACACAATAACAATAAAAAAGAGGTCCCAGAAATCTTTAGAAGGGTGGGAGGAGAGCTGCCAAGCCCCTCTGTGCAAATGGGGAAACTGAGGCCTGATAAACAGCAGCCCATCTCCCATGAGCCAGCTACTGGTACAACCTGGGCAAAGACCTGACTGGCATGTTCTAGAATCCTCCTGAGACCAGGGTGGAGAAGAGCAGTTAGAGAGGAACAGAGTAAGTCTGGAAAGAGTGGTGACCAGCAACCAGCAGGGAGCAGGCCATAAGACACAGGAAGGGCCAAGTCCAGACAGAACCAGCAAGTCCCCCAAGCTGAGGGAGATCCAAGTGGGCCCGTAGAGGGGAGGCACTGTGTCCAGCCAGAGCTGGCCCTGTCACCCACCCTGTGTCACCCAGAAGAGAGACGAATCTCCAGGAGTTGGGACTTAACGTTCCGAACGCTAGAGCAGTCCTAGGCATGCACAGCTGTGGGTCACTCTAGCTGGGCTGATAGTCTGGATTCTGGTTTCCAGACGCACCCTTTTCTAACTGTGGGTGGCCTCCGTGTGTGCCTCAGTCTCCTCATCTGGAATGCAGCGTATGACAGGACCTCGTGTGAGGGGTTTGGAGACTGAATTCAGGACCCCACGTGCTGTGTGCTCAGCAGCTGACACCAGTCAATTAACACAGCAGGTGGCCACTGTCACTACCACCAACAGTGCCACCAGCCTCACTAGCAGGAGGCCCAGCTGAGGCGTCCCCAGCATGACGACTGGACCACACGCTCTTCTGTGTGCACACTGCTGATCACCGAGCCCCCGTACGACACAGGGTAAGTCAGAGCATTATCAGCTGAGGCGCACTGGAGTAGCCCCTGTACCAGGCACAAGCCCAAACCTGGAAAACCACTCCTGTTTCCACTGGGCTGAGTCCAAAGCCAGCCAGCCACTGGATGGAGGCCAGTGTGCACACACTTCTGGTCATACTGACCCAGGACACGAACCAGACAAACACTGGCTAGGCAGGCATGGCAGGCCAGGCTGGAAGTGCACGGGGAATGGGCAAGAGGCCCTGACCTGGAGGAAGTCAAGTTGCCAATCCTTCGCCTGTTCTGGAACGTTCCTTCCCTGTTCCAGCATATCAGTCTCGTTTATTAGGTTCCCAGAGTAGCTGTTTGAGAAAAGCTCCCAGAGGGGGCTCGGCTCCTCTTGTACATTGCCTGAGTACATCCTTGCAACACTCTATGGTCACGTGGTGCTGCCCATTTCAGAGATAGGGATGTACATAGGCTCACAATACCCAAGGCAAAGCCTGGCTTGTCTTCATTGCCTCTATCCCAGGACTGTTTCCATCCTTGCCACCCCCGCAACTTGACTTTAGCATAGAGGAGGATGAGAACTGAGCACCAGATCACTAGGGGATGGAGCATGCCCCCTGCTGGAGCCCAGGAATGAGGTGGTCACTGCAGACAGGGAGTGCCCACAGGGAAGCAAGGAAAAGGAGGAGTTCCCCTACAGGGCCACTGCCTGACAGCCTGAGGACATGGAGACCTGACAGGGACAGCAAGGCGGAGCCTAGTGCCACCCCAGGAAAAAGGTCACTGAAGCGGGGAGCAAGCGTGGGCTGGGCAGGGGCTGAAGGAAGCTGGCTCCAGCTATTTTTAGTATCTTGATGCAAGAGGGAGAGGCCCTTCTACCAGGTAAATGTCAGCACCACTAGCACTGGTGGCCAATTAGAGCAGATGAAGTCCAGGAGGGAAGAGAGCAAGGCCTCCTGTCGGCTTCTAGCAACTCTAGCCAGTGGCTTCCCCTAACAAACAAACAACACTTGCTTGGTTCCCCAGGAGTATAAGCAGGGGCCCAGACACTCAGCTTGATTTTGGATTGGCTGTGTGACCTTGGCCAAATGTCCTGCCCTCTCTGACTCTAGTTTTCCACATTGGATGCAGGCTCATACCCAGCTGATACGATGAGAATAACATGAGTCAGGGGTCGTGGAGAGGCTTTGAGTTCAGGGAATTCTGCCTCTCCTTGTTGTAGGGTAGCTGTTGTAGCATTCCAGAAAGGACTGTGGGCTTCCTGGACGGGATCCCAGGCCATCCCTAGGCTGACGGGAACGGAGCCGTGCAGACTGCTAGTGCAGGAGGTTTATGCAATCCCAGGACCTGGAGTCCAAGGGGCCTGTGGCTGGAGCTATTGCCAGGAAAAAGGTGAGAACAGGACCACTGTGAGTCAGTGCCGTTTGGCACACAGTGCTGGAGTGATCAGGGAGCAGACTACAGGGCCCCAGCATGGCTACCGACTGGAGACTGGTGGCAGCCAGGGAGATCTCCCCACCTACCATACCTTCACCAGAGCCTGGGTCACGTAGCCACAGTCTTGGGAGGACTACCCTCTCCCTGCCTCCAGCCTCTCCCAGGAGGCAGGTGGTTATAGGAAAGATGGGGATGCCCAAATCAGGCCCTTCTCCCAAACGTGCTCTGAGAACTAGATCCTCAGCCCACAGGTAGAGTTACCCAGGGCCATCCCCTGCCCTCCCGGGATGGTCTAGCCTAGGAAACTCTAGGAGCCTTAAGCTGGTCTCCGTCAGCTATGGAGAAGCCCTGAGTCCAGCTCCAGTTTCCCCAGCCAGTTGCCCACCAAGGATCCAGATAGTTTTGTCCCTCCCTCAGCAAAAACCCAAGCACAGCTTGTGCTGGCCAAAGGTAGATGTTCCTACCAAAGCCTGGAGGTGGTTTCAAAGCCTGGAGGTGGCTCCTAGGTACCCAAAGCCCAGAGAAGATCTGAGGGAAACCGAGGCACAGAAATGGAATGTTAGGGAGTTAGAAGAAAAATACAAATTCCATTCTTCTGGCATCTAGACTTCCACGGGCACCTACCCACCCTTTCCTTTATCAGCCCCTTGGCCCTCTACACAGTCACTGGGGTGTTCTCTCTGCCCAGCTTTTCCTGTGGCTTGGATACTGGCAGTCCATTTCAGGTTCATTCTTCAGGACTAGCTGCAGACCCTTACCCCAGGTAATAGGAATGCCATAGCGCAGCCTCTCAGACTGCAGGGTGGCTGGGTACTCGGCATCCCACTGCAAAGGGAGATAATGACTATGGGTAGGCCCCGATCTCCGGTCTACTTTCTGTTCTCATCCATAGCATGACACCATGTAAATGTCTTGACACCAAGTAAACGGGTCAGGACAGAGATGATTTCACTACTGGGAAGGCCATGACAGAAGGCAGTGATCAGTTTTCACAGAGCTGGGTCCCTCTGCCCCCTGTAGGCGAGTCTCCACAAACATCTGAGCTTCCCTGGGCTCTCTGCAGTCACAGCTCCTCGGCTGCCTTTGCTTTTTGTTAAACACAGTGCTCTGGTCACTATTGCTGGTTCCCACTGTCAGCCTCCCCACTGTCCCTACTGTCAGAGTAGTTTAGGAGGGCAGTGTGCTTGGCGGTAGGGCTAGAGCGCCATGCTGTTACTGTGGATCTCCAGCACCGGGCCTCGGGTCTCCTGAGCCATGGGGATCTCGGCCAGGTGGCTCCCACGGCACATTCCTTCTCTGGGAAAGAGTGTGACATTTTGATGCCTCGAGACAGCAGCCAGCCCAGGGTCTTCTCCTTTGCTGTGAGGTATGTGGGGACTTTGGATACAGAGACAAAAGGCACAGGCAGAGCTGTCCTTCATTACAAGTGGGGCCTGGGTATGTGTCTCATGGACAAGAGCTGAACAAACTGAACATGGACAAGGTGAACACCAGGCAAGAGCTGGCTGAGCAAACCTCAGCGGAAGGAAGAGTTGCCCATATTACATTCACAGAGCTCTTTATGGGCCCTCCCTCATTCCTACATAAATAGGTAGGTGGTAGAGTTGGGGAGCAACCCTGCCTTGCCCATCTTGGGAAGGATACCTGAGCCTTATGTCTGACATAATGAAGCTGTGTGTCCCCAGGTTGGTTTCTGGGTTTCTGCAATCCTTTGTCCCTCAAGAACGTCCACCCTAAGCTCCTGGGCTAAGTTTGGGCCACTGAGGGGTGAGGGACCAACAGATGTGCAGAGTGTGGCAGAAGAGGGTGGCACTTGGCCCCCCTTTAGACTACCCTCCTCCTGTCTTTGGGTAGGCGGGCTTTTCCCTCCCAGAATAGGTACTGAGGGCTTTAAGACCTTGTGGGGCCCAACTGCCCAGCTACAGGAAGAAGCCAGCCTGATCTCTGTTTCCCCCAGCCTGGGAACCAAGGCTCAGGGGCTCTACCTCTAGTGTGGAAGCTGAGGCTGGACCCCAAGTCCCCAGAGAGCTGCCCTTGCTCCCATTAGAGAAGAAAGAAGCCAGGCCAAACTGGGTACGGGTCTCTGGGGTCCGCAGGAGCTGTTGGAGCACCCGATTCCAGCTGCGGCTGGATGTATCTTCCTGGCTGGCCGGGAGGCTGCCAGGTCCCACAGAACCCTGCACTGCTTCCTCCTCCTCCAGGCGGACTTCTTGGCTACCTCCTTGGCCTTCGCCCTCACTGAGTGGACACTTGTGTGCCTGTGCACCGCAGTCCTGTTGACTGCTGCCTTGGACTCATGCTCACCCAACGGCTCAACCACCATTCGCATTCAGCCCGAGGGCCCCGCCTGGTGCCAGCGTCTGGGAGAGCCAGCCTGACAGCAGGGAGAACATATGGTTCCAGAGGAAACTGGGCTTGATCCCAGCTCCACCAAGGGCTGTGTGACTCTGGGTAGGTTTCCTAGTCTCTCTGTGTGGTGAGTTTCCTCATCCGCACCATAGGACAAGTTCAGCTTTTACTGGGTTGTTGATGTTTAAAAACTTCACCTTCTGGTTGTACAGGCTAAGGAACAGCCACAGAGAAGGGCAGGGACTTACCTGAGGTCACACAGCAGGTCTAGTGGAAAGGCAGCCCCACCCTACTAACCCATGGGGGCAGGAATAAGCAGCAGGCTGTAGACTATTTCCAGCTCCAGGCTGGAGTAGCGGGAGGAGGGTGGGGCAGGGCAGGCTGCAGAGGCTGCTAGTGGAGGGGGTGGCCTGGAGGCCACAAATTCCGGGCAGGGGCTGGGGCATGCATTCTCAGCTGGACTGAAGACTGACAGGCATGTCACAGGCGGCCCTGGAAGTCCAGTTCTGCATGACCTCAGGCTGGGCCCAGCCTGCTGGCCTTGGCACCCAAGGTCTTTTCAGGCAGCCCACATTGTGCTTAACCCTAGTACACAGACTACAGGTGACTGCTAGTCTGGAGGCAAGATGCCATTGCCTGGAGCCTGGGGGCTGGCGGGGCACGAATGTGACTCTTGTCACGTGGCTGCGCACAGAGCATGCATGGGATCACCTCCTCAGGAACCCAGATCTCCCCCACCCCTTCCCGGTGTCTTCTCAGTGATTCCACAGGCAAGCCTCTCTCTAGGAACTGTCTCTGTGTATCCACACAGCCGGAGTCAACCATGTCACACACCCCCGCTACCCACCACCCGTCCACAGGCCTGGCTGGAAGCATAGTGACTATATGACACCTCCCAGAGAAGACTCTCTCCCTCACCTGCAGATGATGACAGGGGGCTCAAAGAGACTTTGTCACAAGAATGAGGCAATTTAAAAAAAATGGAGCAATAGAGCCACGAACACCCCAACGCCTAGGCCCTGAGTCCACACTCTCAACCATGTCATGTTCAGTGTATTCACCCAGTGTGCCTTCTCTGCATCCCAGCCACAGAAGGGGTAGCTGGTCACAACCTGACAGGACACCCTCTCCCTCTGCATCTGGCCTTTCCATCTGCGATGGTCGGGAGAACTCAAGTCTTCTCGCCTCTGCCCAGCGAGTGGCTTGCCCAAGCTCTGTGTGGGCTGAGCCATACTCCTCCCAGTAATAAGCAGGACTGAAGGCTTCTGCTGGGCCAGAGCTCCAGGACCCACCAGCTCATCTTCAGGAACCGAAAACCTAGAACCTCTCCTTTACCAGGGGTTGAAGTTAAATTTTATCCAGAGGGGGAAAAAAAAAGTCTGTCTCTAGGGCAGAGCTTAGGTATATGGCCCTTTACAATCAGCCATTTCAGGGCCTGGGTGGGCCTCCTCACCATAACCCAGGGGGGTTTGGAGTGGCCTTAGGTCTTTCACAGCCACTGGTTTTTGTTTTGTTTTTTGCATCCAGCCAATAGGAATAATGCCTTTTTACCAGATCTAATGAGCACGCTGCCCACTGCAGAGAACCACAAGAGGCAGCCCCTGGTAGTGGTAGTACCGGGGCACCGAAGGCTCCGGGCATCCAACCCACAGGAACAAGTGCATGAGGAACAGGCAAGCAGAGAGCAGGCCAGACAGGAAGCTCTGCAAACAGCTGGCCTTGGCGGCAGCAGCTCTACTGCTGGGTCTTCCTTTCTCTCTGTCCCTTGTCGTTCACGCTGCCAGGCTGCAGGTTTGGGGGGGGGGGTACTGGTAGGGCAGGCTGGAACAGCGTGCCCAAGAGAGTTCCCACACAATCCTAATGCAGCCTGTCCCTGGCTACTGGAGACCAGCTAGACCCTGGCATCACAGAGCCTCCCCTCTGTGGGAGGGGACAGCACTGTGGATGTAGCGGATGAAGCGCCGAGGCCAAGGGGCCGTGTACAGGGTCAGCAGGCCCGTAGATGGCTTGTAAGTGGAGGAGGCTATAGATCCGCTTGATTGCTTCCACTTTATTCCACTTGTATGCAGAAGTACTTCTAGACAAGTCCACTCTACTTCTACACCTGGCTTTAGGGGCTGGCCTTTGTCACCCTGGTCCTCAAGCTTTAAGGGACCTCACTGTGCTTGCCATCATTCAAGTCCTTAATACTTTGTGAACAACTGGCCTTGATTTTTATTTTTCACTCAGCCCCGCAAATGATACAGCCGGCCCTGATTCTAACGGTCTCTCGTGGGTACTCGGGTACAGGCCTGAATGGCTGTGAGTTAACTTTTGCTTCCCTGGGACTCCGCGGGAGCTGCGCTGCCCTCTGCTTGGTCTTCCTTGCCCCTCTATATCAGCATAGTAACCTTCTCACCTTCCCCAGGCCCGCTCAACCACCACTTCCCAGGCAGGGCTTATGCCTAGGCTTTCTACCCTGATGTAGATGCTACTCCCCACGTCAGGGAGGCTTCCCAGCAGAAAGGAGGGCTTTGGGTGCAGCGTGGTTAATCAATACCCATTCTGGCCCTGTCATTTCCTGTCTGTGTATCCCACCCTCTCTAGGCCTCAGTTACCCCGTCCAGTGTGAAATGGTCAATTCCTAGAGTATCCGAGGAAGCTAGATCACAGCAAACAGCAGCCACTGTCCCTTCATAGAAGGCCCTCCCCTTCTGTCGTAAGTTGGTTCTTCTGAGGACACTCAGTCCCACCCTCAAGAAGCTGCCACAGAACGGGGAGGACCAGGACAGGGCTCGAGGGTGCACAGATATGAATGTAAACCCAGGTTTGGTCAGGTGTCTGGCCTCTTGCAGGGTACTTTCTGACCAAGGTACTTCCTGCACAATGGAGATGGTGACAGCCACTCCCTCAAGGGCAGTTATGGAGGGCAAATGCTTGGCATGGTACCTGTGCACAGTCAAGTGTCCACAGGAGCAGAGGACACTACTCTCTTACTATGACGACTGTCATTATCTCCAGAAACTAGATTAGAAGGCAAAATCCCTTAGCAGGAGGGTGAGAGCTACCAAGCCCCACACAGGGCACTGACAATAGACTAAAACCACAGAAACAAAGGGGAAACAGAGGAACGAGCCATCTCCCCCATTAAGCTCCTCAAGCTACTGACACCGCCTATTTCCGGTGGCCACACACACTCACCCGTGCCTCCATGGCAGATTCCTGGTACCAATATAGCTGGCTCATCCACTCACCTGCTAAGGCTTCCGTCAGTCGATCACAGCTCAAGGCTGTTGCAGCGTTGGGGAAGGGAGGCTGCGGCGAAGGAGGCGCTGAGTGGGCTCTATGCTGTCCGAGTACAGTGGCCACAAGTTCTGCAAGAAAGAGCAGAGGAGACAATGAGCTCCAGGTTCCGGCCAGCAGGCAACCCCCGAGTCTCCTAGCGGTCCCTTAAATCTAGCATGCCTGGGTCCCTCAAACTACCTCCCAGAAAACACAGCCACATATCCAAGGGGAGCTCCAGAGAACTGGGGGCTGTAGTTCTTCTTAGAACAGGCACGGGCTCTTGAGATTCATACTTGCGACCCAACAATCAGCCTCACTCAGTGGGCTCTATAGCCCGTATACAGACAGCAGCAGTCACCCCCGCCACACACACACATACCACCACTCTACCCCACCAACAGGCCTCCTGTCCTCCAGCCAGGTCTCCTCTTCTTTGTCATTCAAAGCCCCAAGCCAGAGTGGCCTTGGAGCCCGTGTTCGGGTCCCCTGGGAGGCCCTCTCTGACCATGCCCCCTCTGTTCTCTGCAGATTTGTGGCATATTGACCAACTCTCTCCCAGATTTCCAAAGCCTCATCAGAAAGAAGGTCTAATGTATCCTTCCTCTGACATTGTCATCAAGGGACACAGGGACCGTTTGGTGTTGGATGGAGAAGAGAGGAAGGGAGAGATCGAGGCCAGCCATCCTGGTTCAGTGAGGGGTTCACTGGACAGGCTCAACCTACGGGCCAGCTGCCATGTGCCTTCAGTCAGGAGGCCTTCGGAGCATCCCAAAGGCTTAAGGCTTCCCACTGTCTGGGGTTCCAGAACATGGTAGTGGCAGTGGCAGGTGTGTGTGTATGTGTGTGTGTGTGTGTGTGTGTGTGTGTGTGTGTGTGTGTGTGTGTGTGTGTGTGAGAGAGAGAGAGAGAGAGAGAGAGAGAGAGAGAGAGAGAGAGAGAGAGATTGATTCTCTGTTCTACAAATGAGGACACTGAGCCCCTTCTAGGGGCCCACTTTTCCCAGGATTCCTTAGTGAGAGGGGCAAGGTCAGAAGTGTATCATGTCTCCTAGCTTTACCCATTGCTGGCAGACTCAGGAACGAAGGCTGCTTTGACAGACTCCTCTCAGCTGTGTCTCCACAGGGATGAGCCCTGGAAGACGAGAAGTCCCTAGGGCTGGAAAGGGAGCCACAGGGAAGAAGGCTTCCTCAGGCCAAACTGCCCAGCCTGCTAGCCCTTCTTCCTCCAGCCTGGAGACCCGAGGCTCGGGGAGGGCAGCACAGGGAGCCTCCTGCAGCATCTCCGCTACTGTCCAGAGCAGATACATCCATCAAGCCTTTCTAAAGTCCCTTCTGGACCCTGAACACTGCTGGTGGAGCACGCGCTAGTATCGCCATTTTGGAGTAGGGTGTGGAGTAGACCTAGCCAGTCCATTTCTACAGCAACACACACATTGGTTCCTCAGTGTGGTTCCTCAGAGGTGGGCACAACCACCCCCGAGTGAACACTTTTCACATAAACACCCAGCCACAGAAGGGACAAGTCAGTGCATCACATGTACTCTCTCAGAGTATCGAGAGGATGGGACCCCCTAACTACATCCAGCAACACATAAATCCCACCAACAGAGCACAGATCGGAAAGCCAGACATGGGCAAGAACACACCTGGAGATCTCATAGATCAAAGTCAAGAAGAGGCAAGGGGACTCGGGGCTGCAGCATCGCCATGGCATTCCCTTTATAAGGGCAGTCTGCTCTTCACTCGTGGTCCTGTGTGAGCCTTCAAACTGGCTTTGAGGGACAGGATTCAGGGAAAGCGGCATTTGCTGGGGTTGGAGAGACCTGGCTCCGGGAGGTTCCGCCTTTCTGACCTTGACTCTCAGAAAGTCTTAGGAATACAGAAGAAACATTCTGCCTCCACTGGTCGCCGGAGAAGTGGAGCACAGCCAGTATTCCAGCCCACAGCCAGGTGGAGAAGAGGCCTCTACCTCAGCTGACTGGAGGGGCCACGTGTGCCCAAGGGACTCCCCAGACAAGAATGAGGGGGGCTCTTGCAGACCACGCCTTTTAAGGTGCAACACATAACTGAGAGCAAGTTTCAGGAGCCAGAATCCTTTGCTTCTGAAGAGGGGAGTAGAGTCTAAAAGGAATACCCGGCCTTCTAGGGAGTCCGGAATGTTGTGCTTCTTGGTGGCGCAGTGGTTACACAAGCATGTTCACTGAGACAATTTATTCAGCTACATGAGTAGGGTAGGACACTTTTCTAAGGAGCTCTAACACTTCAATAGCAGCTGAAACCAAACACATCTTGAAGCCTTGGCCTGAGTGACAGGTCCAGCCCCTCCCTGAATGGCCCTGCTACCTCACCTCTGCATCTGGGATGCCCTACCCCTTCCCACCATGCCAGGCGGTGCCTCCTCCAGGAAGTCTTCCTTGATCTCCCTCCCATCCTTTTCTGGGCCCACATGCACACAGTTCTGGGTGGGAGGGGACAGAGCCTCTCTCAGGCAGGATTGAGTCTTTTTCTTCTGATTCTGAAGGCTCTTCCAGCAGAGGCCAGTCATTGCCCAGGGAAGAGACCCTGGGGTCCTACGGTGATGAGTCTCCTGGTGACACAGATCATAGGCCTGCATCGAACAAGGCAACGTTCCTTCACCTTCATCTTCATCTCCAGGAAAGACCAAAGGTGAGGCTGAACGTAGGCATGCCAAGAAGGTTCTACAGTTGGAAGGCTTTCGGGATTCTCTGTTGTAGATGACCCCATAAACGTGTACCGTTCCCCCATAATTACCTACTAAAATAAGACCACAAGAGCCTTGAAGAGCAAAGGAAGAGGCCTGGGGGCCAGACAAAGACATTGACTCCTCTGTAACTCTGTGGTGCTTTGGACCTAGCCTGCACAGCAGCCTCCCGACTCTGCCATGGATAAACAGCAGAGGGTCTCAGCTAGGGCCTTGCACACAGACAACCCTCTGTGGGCTTCATCCACTCCAGCTCTCTTCTAAACGTGTGTGTAGCCCACCAACAGAGCTACACCACAGCCCACCACCCACGTGAAAGATAGGCTAATTTAACCGTCTCGGATGGGCCCTTTCCCCCTCTTCAGGGAAAGGCCCGAGCCCCAAGAGGCCAAGGCGATGGTGGGTCTCAGGTCTTTTCCTGTCCACACTGTGCCAGCACCAATTCCTGCTAACAGCAGTCTGATGCAGCCACCTCATTCCACATAGGCTGCAACCAGCCTCAGAAATCCTGTGCTAAGAAAGGAAGCCCCTACTGAGCAGAGAAGTGTGCCCAGGCTGGGTGAGGGAGGGCCATCAGATGCCTGGGGAGGAGGTCCATCCTATCCAGAGAAGACAGCTATGCAAGAGCAGCTGGAAAAGCAGCTGTACATGGTGGGAGGGACCCATGAAGTCACAGGTACATCAGAAGCAAGCTGGACTTCGATTTCTTAGACTCCCCTGAGGACCACAGCGCTTGGATGATTGCTGCGCCCAGTGTCTTCGTGCCCTCTCCCTGGAGAGAATGTGGGTCTGGAAGACAGCCCAGAAATGTAAATAGTTAATCAGATCTCCCAGGTGATCCTCGGCATCTGGAAAGATGAGGGGCACTAGCAGGTGACCTTCCAGGTCCTTCTGGGTCTAGAGATTATCAGCTTTGAATATCCCTCTCCATCTCCCCAAACCCATCTGGAAGATACCAGCCTTCCTGGGCAGTGGCCTGAACATATCATTAAGAGCGATTTAGAAGCTTCAGGAGTCGGGGCGGGGGTGGGGGTGGGGGTGGGGGGATTCATCCCACAGTGGTGGTACCAACCCAGCTTCTTCCTAGCCCCTGAGCTCCCAGAGCTGCCACAAGCTTTAGCATGGGGCAGGGTTGGGGGAGCAACAGATGTTTCACCGGGGCTGCCCACCGAGGCTCCAGAAAAACAATTATCTTGCTCTTAGCAGAAAGGCACTCGCCCTTTTAACCAACGCCCCCCCCCACACACACACACACACTCACCCAGGCCAAGATGCTGTGGTAGCCCTCATTACCACCCCCTCCAGACACCAGATTTCTGACTCGCTCCACCTCCATCCTTTGAGCACACGTCCAACACTTAAATCATTTAGCCCGCTAAACCGGAGACGGCAAAATGGGTGCTATTTCTTAAAAACATACAGAGAGCGTATTAAATTATTGATAGCCATTAAACAGGAGGAAAATATTAAACAGCTCTCAGCCCTTATCAATCATTCATGCAGTTTCCACTGGGGTGTTTTCTGGAGTGATCACTCGGGCAGCCCGGGGAGCTGGCTTCTGCCAGCCAGGAAGGCAGTGGCTGGAGAGAGGCCAGCAGGAGGCTGGCCCCGGCCCCAGCAGTCACCTTGGGTAGGGGTAGGTGGGGGTAGGGAAGCTGAGGCTTTGCGCTTGCAAATGCGAAACCCTCTGCTCTGCCTGACATTATTAACAAAGGGAGACTCCAGCACTGCCTTCAGGAGCCTCTTAATTAAATCCAGCCTGCTTTTTATTGGGCACCTACTATATATCAGGCCGGCAGGATGCACAAATAAACAAGCCCCAAGGCCCTCAGGGGCTAACTAATGGTGGTGGGAGACACCCCATGGCAAGATTGTGTGCTACACAATGATGGACACAGAACTAGGGCTCCATGGGGAGGTGATGCAGAGAAGAGGGGTCAGCTGTGGCTGGATGAGACTGCTAAGGAAGAATTCACTGAAGTAATTCCTGGGGAAATCCTTAGATGGGTGCAGAAAATTATCCCAGGGAAGACAGGAATGGCACTCAGGGGGTAGCCCAGGTAAAGGCTGAACGTTGTGTGTGTGTGTTGGGGGGGGGGGGGAGACACGGGTCTGCTTGAGTGGCGGCTTCTGGCTAGGTGGGATGGGAGTTTGGGCAGAAGGCTAGCACCCTCAGTCTACACAGGCAGGAGCTTGAGGTTCACCCCAGCTGCCCGGCCAGTATCCCCACCACACTGGTACGGCAGATCCATTTCCTGGCTCTGATTCAGGACACCTAAGCCAGTGTGACGCAGGCCCCAAGGCTGTAGGTCCAAGTGTTCAGCCACAGACGGGCCTGGCGATGTTACCCTTGGGAGACAGGATCCCCAATGCTGCCTAACCGTGCCAAGGACCCAGACACCAGGGCTGTGGGAGCCAAGAGACACCTGATACTGCCCCCACCTCACAGCCCAGGGACCAGCTACAGCCAGAGGCCATGTGAGGTGCCCAGGCCCAGCTGGGCTGCTCCGCCTGACCCTGCCCAGCCCCTCCAGCCATGCCCAGCACACATTGGTCTTTCTGAATGTTTTTTTTCAGGGTGTCAGTTGCAGCAGGGGCCCTGCCAAGTGTGGATCACACCCTCGTCAGAGCAAGCTGCTGTCTCGGGGAGATGTTTTACGGAGAGTAGATGTTTACCATCACACCAAGGACTGTCAAGGCATCGCCAGAAGAATTTCAGTCTGCAAAGTCAAAGGGTCCCTTTCTCAGCTGCTTAGGAGAAGCGGCCTGGGATTCAGGGAACATCCTTCAGGCTGGAGGGGCCTATGGAGTAGGAGTGTGGGTACATCAAGCTAATGCAGAGGTGGGACCCTGAATCTAGCCTTTGCTCTGCTATCAACTGTCTCCTCCCGGGCTCTACCTGTACACACAGTGACAGAGACACATTCAGGATGGGAAAAGCCACGTGGCTCCCATGAGACATGGGTGAGCCTCCAGGGTAGCTGGCGGTAGCCTGCCGGGGACATGGAATTCTGGGAGTTGACCCCAACCAACACTGCTTTGTTCGTCACCAGGCTCAGAGTGACATCGTGCTTCGGTCCCTCCCCCACCTGTGCTCCTGCCAACATCTCAGGGCTCCTGTGTGTTCTTGTCAGCGCTCAGCTGGGTTGGTATGTATGACCGCTTCTCTCTAATACAGGCTTCACACAGGTGCAGGGCCCTGGGTGGAGCTTGGGAGCAGGCTATCGAGAAAGTTCTGCTGGCCAGCAAAAATCAAGACCCAAATGGGCAAATGACTCCATAATCCAAAACGAACACACCCAGCTCCAGCTCTGACTTCGTATTACTAGCACTTGTGATTGTCAAACCCTCCAGTCTTCCAGTTCTTCACTCGTTGGTGTGTTCACAGAAGTCTCTGTAACCTACTCATACTACAATGATTGGACCACCCTGGGCTGTCATGCCCCAGGGCCTTTGCATGTGACAGTTCTTTCTCTACCTGTCAAATTCTGCTCTCTCTACTTATAGTTGTTGCACACTATATGCATTATCCTAGACTGAATTCTGGTCACATCTGTGCTGAGCTAAATGGGGGACATCATGAATACAAACAGGGTTCTTTTCACCAGCACTTGGCACACAGGGTTAGAGTGAATCCCTAACTTTATTACACTCAAATCCACCCATGCCACCCCAGTTCCCAGTCTATCACCCAGCACCAGTTCTTCCTAATGGATAACCTGCATAGGTCTGATGACAATTTTAAAAGCCATTGCCCAGAGAGAGGGTGAGATGCTCTCAGCCAAATATAATGAGACTGTATTCTTGGAGTTCCCAAGCCAAAGGAAGGGGCAGGCTTGGGAATTTCCAGGCAAATGCCAACAGAAATTGGCCACAAATGAATCATTAACTTTCAAGTGGAGAGCTCAAATGCTTGTGCCAAGGTCTTCGACTCTGGCCTATGTGGGCCACTTGGCTTCGCTTGGCTCAGGCCTGAAGGCACCCCCACCCCGCCTCCACTGGCCATCTGCTTTACCCCGTGGCCTCTGTTCACCAAGAGACAAGACCATTTGAGCCAGAGCAGCCCTGATGTGTGATGGGAGAGGATTCGCCTGTCCCCAAGAGCCACTCCAAACCTCTGTCCTCACGCCCACACCCGCTGTCACACTGCCCTCTCTCTCAAGCTAGCCAAATCTTTTCTGTCCTTCGAGGTCTGGATGCATTCTAGTCTGCCTTCTACCTAAGCCCCATGACCCCCCAAGTCCCTGCAACCCTGCCTATGTCTCTGTGAGGTCTATCTGAACTGGCCTGGGCGCCCGGGACTCATTTCTACTAGAGACTCTGACTATTCCTCTGCACCCCAGCAGCTGCCAGGGACCCACAGCTCTAAATCCAGGGCTGGCGGTTTTCTTGGTTGGCACAAGGCCTGCAGCTCTCACCAGGTTCAGATGGAAAGTGATCTGTAGCCCCCTCGTCCTCAGGCTTCTTTTCAGGGCCTTGTGGACCAAAGGTAGCAGATCAAGGTGACCTCCGGACTAGCGTAGGGGAGCTGGGCGGTGCCAAATGCAAGTTCCCTTGTAGCTAGCAAAGACCAGAAACAACAGCCTCGTTCTCAGTATGCCACCCTACAAAGGCCTGGATGCCACATAGTTGATTCTAGCAAATGGTTAAGTCTAGAAGCATAGACAGAACCTCACAAATAGGCATCCTACCCTGGTGCATTGCCATTCACCATGCACCTGCCTGAGTTTCCAGATTCAGGGCCACCTGTGCAGTGACAGGCTATTAAGTAGAGGGATGGGTGCCACTGCCTTGTGCGTTCACTGTATGTGACCATGCATCTCCCTTATCCTTCCTCTGCTGCATGGAGAGTGTGATAAGCTACAGCATCATGAAAGGCAGAGTCCAAGTTCCACAGAGATTTGGATGGAGCTAAATAGGAAGTCGTTGTCTGAGATCCCGGGTCAGAGTAGCTGTTTGAGAATTTGGGTCCTGGCCTCTATCAGTCACTAATGGCCTTGCACTCCTCATTGCTCAAGCCCAGAGCTTTGACAAGTGCTGTGGGCATGATCTCACCCATCATCCCGCCTTCCTCTCAGAGCCTTTGCTCATCTCTTCCTCAAAATGGCCTTTCGAAGTTGGGCATGCTGGTTCAGGACTGGAACTCTAGTACTCAGGAGGCTGGGGGCAGGAGGATTTCAAGTCTGAGGTCAGTCTAGTCATATTATTAATATTCTGTTTCAAGCAAGAGTGCTTGCTCTGCATGATGGGGCCCTGGGTTCCATCTCTAGCACTACAAACAGAACAGAGTGAAAGGCTCATGGAGGCAGCCGGTGAAGGTCATTATTACCATGTGACAGATGGAGAACCGCGCCCCACCCCCCCACCCCCGGCCCCCACCAAGCCTGACTGGGAAGGAGCCTGAATTACCCAGTAATCTAGCTAGCACCCTTCATCTGAACTGAATTCCAAAATGGCCGCCCTTGAAGCCATCATCAGCAAACAGGAAAACACAAGATGGAGAGGTGGAAGGAACTGCCCACAGCCACATGCTCCTGACAGAACCGGGGTTGATGCTTTGGGGATGGGCTTCCATGACACAGTCCTCTTCCGATGGCCTGGCTCACAGCTGGTGGACATGGTAGGGGAGAAACAGAGATTGTGTGGCCATCTGGGGTGGGGGGTGGGGTGGGAAAGATAGGCAAAAGGCTCCAAGGACAAATGAAGCTATCTCCCTACTGCCTGAAGAGTTCCTGGCATGGCCACTCGTTCCTGACGGTCAGAGCAGGAAGCCTTATTCATGACCCTATGATCAAGCCAGGTGCCTGGAACACACTGAGTATTTTGTGTGTGCACACACATGCACATGCATGCAGACACATTATCCTTACCTATCCCACGTCTGCTTACACACGGGCTTGTTAGGGTGGAAAGCACAAGGTAAGTCAGCGGGTGTATGCACGTGTGCGTGTACACAAAGACAAACCCCATTAACATTCCTGACGATCGCTGGTGATCACTGTGTGTCAAACACAGGCATGCGCACAGGCTGATAAGCACACATCCACCCCACAAGACCAGGTACTGCTCCGGGTGCCGGCAGGTACGGGTGTATGCACACCATGTTCATTTGCGCTTGAATCCAGAGCAAGGATGGGAACAGCCCCTGATGCACACAGCACGTGGTCCCCAGACGCGGGTCAGGACACATGTGTATACCCTCATACACAGCAGTCGTTCTGGAGGTGGCCAGGACAGGGAGACAAGCAAAGAGAGCACGCACGGAAGGCAGCCATCTGCAGGACCGGCTAAGGAGCTCTCGCCGCCGCCGCCGCTGTGCTTCATAGCTGGGATGCTCACAGCAGCCCCATAAATCAGGAAGCCACTTGCCGCAGCTGTTTAAATCACCGTGGCCGGACTTGGCGCTCAGGATGAAGGGCCAGCAGCTGGGGGCAGAAGAGAGGGAGGATGCTGGCATTTGGCATCTCTCACTCTACGATTCCCCGCTCCCCCCACACACCTGCACCCGAGCTAGATCCCCCTTGCCCTGCTCACTGCCAGGCCCTCCTGGCTTTAACCTTTGCCACTCCTTGTTCAGCCAAGCCTTGAAGCACATTCACAGCTTGGGCACTGGCCTCCAGGCCTAGCACCAACAGCTTCTACCAGCGACTAGTATCCTATGGGCACAGGAGGGTGGGGGAGGGGAGGCGGACAGTCCATTCCTCAACAGGAACACTGTGGGCTGTCACCCAGACCAGGCATTTAAGTATGGATTCCTCTGTCAGTTCCACCCAGGGGGAGTCCCCTCCCTTGGCCCACATCACTTCTTCCCGTCTGTAAAGTGGGGATGGGCTCAGGGCCTCCGGGGCTGCTCAAGCTGAGGATCTGCTGCTGGGGGAAAAGATCTCGTGGATGCTGATTAATTATGACTATTAATAATACAGCCATCTGTAGCTCGTGGTAGAGCACATATGATTAAAACCGGGCCCTGTGCCTGCCCCGGCGGCGGCGGCGGCGGCAGAATGAATAGGTCTCTGAATGGGCCGCTGGTGTCACCACCAGCCTGAGAGTGGACGAATGGTGACAGAGCACTAGGGAGGAGCTGTGGATGCTGCTCAGACAGATGAGGAGAGCAGAGACAGCCAGGCAGGCAGACAGGCAGGCAGCAGGCAGGCAGGCAGACAGACAGACGATGGGGACCTGTTCATCAGACAGTGAAACCAGACAGTCCCTGAAGCTTGGCCTCAGGGAAGGATTCTCTGTGCCTGGCCCCAGGGGAAAGCTTGCGAGGCTCCAGCTCTTCTCAGCTTTGCCCTGCTGCCTAGCTTCGTCTGAAGACGCCTCAGATGCTGTGAGGTGCAAGACTGGGTCAGCCCTGTAATAGATTCTCTGCCCACATCATTTTACACCTCTGCCTGGTGCCTTTCTCCCTGGTCCCCACCCCCAGCCCTGCTCCAAGTCGTCTCCCTGCACAGCAAGAGCCTTTCTGACACACCTCCCTCCCCCGGAGCGGGACAGTGGGTGCAGCCACCATCCATCCCTCTGTCCTGTGGGCTCAGGCCCTCTGTCCCCGCTGCAAACAGGAATGCACTCTGAGTGTTCATGTGGTGGCCCACTGGCCAGACCACGAGCTGCTCCTGCTGAGCACTCTGCCATTCTGAATCATAGGCGAATGGATGACACAGGAGCCTCCAGACCCTTGAATGTATACACACCATGAATTGGGGGCTTACACAAGAGCTCGTGTGCTCCTGGTAACCCATCTGATGGATCAAGAAACCCAGGGAAAAGAAGTGGGCAGAATGCACACAGGCTGTTTGGTCACAGAGGTCTCACTTTCCAGGCCACGGAGACCTGAAGGCCACCACAAGCCACTCAAGGTTAAACACCCATTTGTGGGGCTGGAAAGGGGTACTGGGGATTGAACCACCGTCTTCTGAGTGATCAGTGCGAGTGGATGGGGAAGTGGTCAGGAGATGAGTGCCATGGGTTCAGGCCAGGTTTCTGCATGCCCTCTTTGTGTGATCTCAAGCAAGTCCCTTGCCAAGCGTGGACCTTGTTTCTTCAGCTGATACATGGGGATGAATGGGGGCTGCCCTTCCATTGCAGGCATGGAAGCAATGGTGACGTCAGAGGCTCTGGGAAGGACAGAAAGGCCACTGGGCTCCCCGAACCTCAGTTCAAATGCTGGTGAAACCAGGGATGCCCTGGAAAAATCTGGGTTCACCTAAAAGCACAGGGGGGTGAGGAGCCTTGTGAACATGCAAAGTGGATGACACCCCCCCTCCACCCCTGCTCTGCTCCCCATGGTTGCGCCTCTGTAACTTTTCCTGACTGTGGGGATCCTTCTGGACGCTGGTTGACATTACTTCCTGGTCACCTACACCATATCCAGCCACAGGCTGGCCCCAAGGACTGCTGAGTCCCAACAGGAGCTTACCTGTAGGTTCTTTCACTGGCTAGCGAATCCCCCTGTTCAGCTCTAAAATGGCAACGGGACACAAGATCCTGGATGACAAATGATAGCACAAGTATCCCTAAGCTCCTTTCCCACACCTATGGGTAGGCATTACCAATCAATCCCTGTGCTCTCTTACAGAGCTCCAATGCGGCCTTAGAATTATCATCCTACATGGCACCCTGGGCTATCACTCCTAGACAGGGAATAACACAAAGTGATATTGACAGTCACATTCCACTGGGATAAATCACAGCCTACTTAAGTGGGGCCTAGTCTTGGTTCTGGCCTGGGAGATATAGCTGCCAGATGCAAGCCTTGGACCCCAGTTTGAGATCTTTAGGGGAAACACACAGTGGGTGTGAGGACCGGAGATGTCGTCGGACCCTTCCAGGCTCTTGGCCCAAACACTGTAGGAGCATAGCAACTTCTCTCTGCCTGAGTCCTGGGCCTGGGATTTCTCTGTCTGTTTGGCGGGGCGGTGATAGGCCACCAGAATCTGTCCTTCCAGTAGAGCCCTTCTCTAGCCACAGTCCTAAGACAACTCCACGAGCCCTCAGAGAAAGGGCAGCCCAAACGACATCCCAAATTCTCCTCCTGTCCATTGTTATTGCACCTGCTCTCCTCACAGATGTCCTCAGAATAGTCTAGTTGACGTCAACTCACAACTTTTGCTTAAATACATTTCTAAGAAGTTCACAGCACCATCTTAATACGAAATTAGCTTTAACCACCATGAATACAAGTTGGAGAGGAGAGCAGACTCATGAACGATATACTATGGGGCTATTGCTCACCATGAGCTGCAGGCCCCCACAGCCCAGCAATGTTAGAAGAAAACAGCAGCATGTAAGTGCTTTGGCCATTGGAAGGTGTCCTTGACACAGGCTGAGAGGCGGAGTGGTCTGGGCACAGACAGGACTCCGTGTTCTGATTTACACAGCGGTGAACACAGCGCAGCCATCTTTGTCAACCTTTCAGGAGCGTGAGGTCGTCTCCACAAGGTTCATGGGATCTGGCCACGAACAGCACCCCGCAAGTGAGGAGGCTCAAAGACAGACTTGAAGTTGCACGGCAGTGAGTGGCTGAGCCTGGTTATCGAAGCCTTCTGAGTAAGCCAAGGTCCCTCGTCTCTGCTACACAGTCACTCAGGCGGAGTGGAGTCACCCTGACCCATGGCTGTGCTAACAGCTTTTACACCTGAGGTTAACAGCTATGATTTAAGAGGTTGTTTGTCTTAATTTTCAGGAATCAGCTTCTGAGCAGGTACTAACGCATCGGCCTGGGAAGTTCATCTTTTAGAAAATATTTATAGCATTTCAAGACAGTTTGGTGGCAACTGGAGGCAACATCTGCTCTTTTCCTCACTTTCTACCACAGCACAAACCCAGACCAGCAAACACACACACATGCTGCAGGAGATACACACAGACACAGAGAGTCCTCGAGGCTGCCATGAGGGGCAGTTTGGCTCGCAGCCTCCTTGTTAGCTTCAGAAGGAGTCACAGGCTGGGATTATGGCTCTCTCGGGAACCTCAACAGTGGAGGAGCCCTCTCCCTAAATTAAGATTCTAGTTGCAATGCAGGGTTGAGGAAAGGCAGATGAGGCTGGGCTAAGCAGGCTCTCGCCGATGGCTTGCAGAAATTTACTGACCTCCATAATGCCCAGGGCCACAGTAAGGTGTCAATGTCAACGAGGCAAAGGCCTGTACAGGGGCTTTTGCAATAAGGGATTGTCACAGCCCTCCCTGCTCTATCCCATACTAACCAGCTCCCTCCGGCTCCACCAGGCTCAGCCCACTGGCCTGAGTTACAAAATGACCTTTCCAGTCCCAAAGCCCTAAGGCTCTTCCACTGTGTTCTGGCGTCTCAGGCAGAAACGCCAAGGCTCGGGAAGGAGAGGGACATGTCTAGGATCCCCATGCTGGCCAGCACACAGCACAGGGAAACTGAGTCTGCTGTGAAAATCCCCACACATGTAGCTGTCCCTTCTGGCTTCGAACGCCAGTGGGCACACCAGAGGCTGCTGCTATGTCACCATCAGAAGTTCCCAGCCGAGGACACGGAACAGCAGTGGCCCCCAGGGCCCAGGGCCAGGAGAAAGTGAACAGCGTTCCGTGCCCAAGGCACGCACCTGCTGAGCAATGCCAAGTCTATTCTTCCAGGTGGGGTTTCTAACCCCTCTGTACCCAGGCTGCAGACCCCACCCACTGCACCCAGCTCCACCCAGGCCAGGCAACCTACAAGCCAAGCTTCTGAGAGCCATGGTCCCAGATGCACTAAAACAAAGCCCAGGACAGTCCTGCCCACACCGCCCCGGGAGGTTGGCAGAGTGCCCCAGGTAGGGGGACCTGCTAGCACTGGGTTTGATTGGACCCATAAAACCACTCTCTTGGATGTCAACAGACACAGCAAACCAGTGCATCCACCATGACACTGCCCTTTCACGGTCTGCTTGCCCTCAGCCAGTTCACCCTCCTTCTTCACGGTTCCTTCTGGATCAACTGATGTCCACCCCACAGGAGCCCAGGGTCCAACACCCATAGGTCGGACCCATAAACCAAGCAATCAACCTTGACTCTGAGGCTGCCTTCAGCCAAGGTACTTGCTGCCCTGTAGACCGTCATATTATTTGCTCACCTGTCCATCCCCTGCCCCCACCTCCTTTGCTGGCAGGAGGGTAACATCTCTTCACTGGCTCTCAGGCTTACCCTGTCCTCTTCCCTGCACTGGTCTAACTCTTCCTATTTGCTACCTCCACCCTGTGTGCTTCTGGTCCTTGTTCACCTCGTTTTAGAGACTCCTCTCCATTGCTGTCCACTCCGTCAGTACCTCAGACCCTAAATGAATTCCTGCCTCAGGGCATTTGCACATGTCTTTCCCTCTCCAATTCTCTGCCCACACCGTGACCAGTTCTATAGTTTCCCAAGAGGTCCTTCCCCGGGTGCCCTTACCTAAAACACATGGCCTTCTGCAATAACACTCAATGCCATTCCTATATCGGATGCCCCCAAAGCTGATTCCTCCTGTGTATATTTATTCTGCCTTCCATGGTCCCACCCATCTCTGCCCAATAACAACAGCCCAGGAGGGTGGGCACCTAGTCAGGTTGGCCTCTGTGGCATGTCCAGTGGCTGGCACAAAATGGCAGCTCAGGGTTTGCTGAAAGAGGAAGTGAGTGACCATCCACAAACTCCCCCACTCCCTAGATGACGATGCCAAGAACTGAGAGCAGCCACGACTGCCTGGGAGTCTGTGAGACAGAGGCAGAGCCCAGGCTTCCTGAGGCCCAGCCAGGCCAGAGGGGTACCCAGCACCACAGAAGAAAACAAGACACAGATGGCTCAAATGCCACCTCTCTCTGCCTACCACATCGTTAGCCAAGCTAACCTCCGCATGGGCCTGACTGGATCCTGGCCATCCTTTTGAGGACCCCTGTCTGAGCCAGCCCAGTTCCCTTCCTCAACATGCCCAGTGACTCCCAGAGCTGCCTTGAGCTGATGGGGAGAGTCAGGGGCAGGAGAGGTCTGTTGTCCTGGGGTGGGGCAGGATGAGGGGGCCAAGCCAAATTCAGGTCACATTGCTGCACTCACAGCCCTGTGAGGGCTAAAAATAGCCATGTTTATGCTCACAGAGCTGGGACTCTGCCTCTCAGTCAGCGAGCTCAGGGACTTTACTGCCATCCCAGGAGGGCTGGTCCAAGCCAAACTTTGGCTAGGCCTTCCTGGATTGGTAGCTGCCTCTGTTTTTAAGGTGGGGTAAAGACACGCTGAGTAGGCACATGGCCCCGCATGTGTGTTTTGAGGGACAGAGGAGTTGGCCAGATCCTGGCCCAACCAGTTTATCCCAAAGCCTCCAGGATCATGGTGGCATGGGACTCTGGGAGGCAGATGGAAGGTTTGTTTACTGTGTCGCTAGGGCAGGTCACTTGCCTTCTCTGGTCCTTAGTTATTTCATTCACTGTGCCAACTGCCAGTGGGGGAATGGACACCTGTTCCTGACAGGGAATGCTCAGCCCGGAGGGCTAGCACCCCACAGCACCACGTACATGTTGGCATCAGGGAGCGAGGTGAGAAATGAGGCCACCCCTGGGCCCCACAGCCGGCTTCACACCAGATGAGGGCACACCTGCCAGGACAGCTGTCACCTGACCCTGCGCCTTCCTCCTTCCTCGACCTGGTTTACCCTGGACTTTAACATCCAAGGGGCAGCTGGTGGACCCTGTCTAGAGAGACTCCCTCCGTCCATGCACAGCTGGCCTGGTCTCTGACCTGCAGGTCCATGAATCTGGCTACCCCATGTAACAACACACAGATGGGTCACTGTCACACAAGCACTGACCTTCCCAGAAACACCCAAGGGCAGACAGAGCACAGGGGGTCCAGACAAAGAAACCAGGCCCTTCAACCTCTGCCTGGGAGGCCCGGCTGACTCCCGGCTTGAGAGTTTACTCTGCACTCAGCACGTCCCCTCGTGTCTGCCCTTCGGCTTGCTCCCCTGGTGCCTCCCATGTCCTTCCCTCTCTTTCTGGCCCGGGAATCACCCTTCCCTCCCACTTTCCCATCAGAGTGAGCTCAGCTCTCCGCCTGCACTGCACACCCCTCTCCATCAGATGGACAGTGGCTCCCCGGGGCTGAGCCCTGGCCCTCCTCTACACAACCGCATAGGGCTGCTCAGGAAGGTGTGTGCCAGTCTGTGCTGAATCACTCTCCAGGGAAGAAGGAGAGCTTGCTTCTCCTCTCTCTTTGCCCCAGCCAAGTGTACGGCCACAGTCCCCTCCAAGACCCCCTCAAGAGTCTTCTATAACACAGTCAGCTCTTTCCCTCCAGGGGAGCCTGTCCTCTTAGGATGCTCTGGAGGCCGAGACTCTGTGCTCCTCCGACCTGAAGCTCTCCACCTGGCTTCCAAGGTACCTGTCCAGCTGTGCTGAGAGAGGCTCAGCATCTGGTCCATAAGCCCCAGGGATCAGTGTGATGGGTCTCAGACTCTATATCCCTCCTGGACCACAGCAGGGCTCTGGGGCCTATAAGACTAGCCCTCCAGCAGCCACAACTGCTCTGTGGTGGACAGGATCTGGGGGCATCGCGCCTACCTGAGTCCTCTGAGGCACAGTTGCTGTTCAAGGCCTCCGTGATGGATACTTAGGCCCTAGTTAGTTCTGTGGATGCAGAGCTGATGTCCTCTCCAGCCCTTCTCTGCTAGAAACAGGACATCATTCGGGATGTCGTGCAAAGGCCTGCCTCCTCCTCTGCGAAGCCCTCCCTGATTGCCCTTTCCTAACAGGTTGACTTGTAGCCTCTGCTCCCTTGACAGGGCTCATTAGACACTCATGCTGTGGGAAACTCCTGACCTGTCTTGTTCTCAGTGAGTCTCTGAGCTCCTGGGCTGGGCCACTCCTTCAGGGCCTGATACCTGTTGTCACAGCAGCAGTTAGGGCCAACTGTGGTAGGATCAAATCAGTGGGCTGCTCCAGCTATTCCCAGGACTTGCCCCTTGAAAATGAGAGGAAGCCGGCTGACCCCTACAATGCACCTTTAGCCAGCTCCCCTTCCACAGAACAGGAGCAGGTGTTTTGAGGTGAAGGGATACTCCAGGCTAAGGGCACAAGGGCCTTGGAGAAGAGTCTTCCTAGAACCGTGAGATGGGAACAAGCAAGGCTTCCAGGCCGAACACAGAGGTTCCCTGCTAGGGCACAGTGAAGAACCTCTGTCTTCCATGTCCCTCTCAAGACCCTTCTTCCTGAGATTCCCAAGAGCTCGAACGCTGCCCTTCTGGGAGAGCAAACACAGGTTGAGCATCCAGAGGCATCTCCTGGGTTCTGCAGAGACTGGGGAGGGAGAAGCACCTCACAAGCAGCCTGGGGGAGGCCCAAGAGCACCGTGTTCAGAGTGACGAGAGGTCCCTCCCTCTTCCAGAAGGTCACCGGGAGCAGTGGTCTCCCAGCACCAGCACAATGAACTCCGACATCCTCCATGTCAGCTCTCAGCAGATCAGTGACGCTATGGTTGTGGCAGAGGGACCTCCTGGCTCCAGTTCTCCCTACAACTCAAGAATCCTTACACTTGGTTTCCAGACACTGGGCCTCTTGAGGCCTGTCCCTAATTCTTGCACAGGACATGGCAGGAAGATCCAAGCCCCTGCCCCGCTCTGTTTGGCTTCTGGTGCATCTGCCTGGCATCACCACCGTCTCCGTCTAAACCCCAGGAGCCCCAGCAAGTTCCTTATGTGGCCACATTCTGGTCCCTGGTCTCAAAATTTCTCCAGCTTCCTTGAGAGCCTGAACCTCCTCATGCTCTCCTCTCACAATTAACCTCCTTGCTGGTGAGGTTGACCTTGGGAGGTTGGAGCTCTGAAGGGGGCCAGGACCTCATTCTTGTGTATGTGTGTGCATGCGTGTGGTGTCCTCCTGGCCAGTCTGGCACTACTGCAGCCCCAGCCTCAGCATCCTGGAGCCTCCAGGCTTTGAGGGTCACATGAGCTCAAATCCCAGCTCCATGTCTGACCGATGGATGGGCTTGGATGTCCTACAAATTTCATCCGTGATCAGTCAGAGCCTTCGAGGTATGTGGTGTTTCCATTCCTTTGGTTAAATTTCCATTCCCTATTTAACAAAAGGAAGGAACGGAGGCAGCGAGGCGGAGGTACCTGAACAAGGTTGCCCAGCTGGCAAACACAAGAGCTGGGATCTGGGACCCAGCAGCCTGGCTCCAGAATGCACACACCAACCACCACATTATGCTGCATCTGAAAGTCTACTGTCCCTTTACCCACACATCCAGGCCCAGCCTGGTCCATTTCCTCGCTGCTATAAACCTCAGGGTTTACCTGCAGTTCCGAGCCTGGGTCCACGCAGCGTCTCCTACCTAACGTGCCCTACTGCTCATCCACCCATACACTTCCACGCTAGCTCTGATCCCCACATCCCTAAGCTCATACCCAGGCTTCCATCTGGGACCCAAGTCCCTCTAGACCAGTGCTTCTCAACCTTCATAATGCTGCAACCCTTTAACCCAACCATATATTTTGTTGCTACTACATAACTGTAATTTTGCTACTGTTATGAGTTGTAATATAAATATCTGTGTTTTCTGACAGTCTTAGGCAACTCCTGTGAAAAGGTTGTTTGACCCCCCCCCCAGGGGGAGTCAGGACCCATAGGTGGAGAACTGATGCTTTAGACAGTCTCACTCAAAACTGACATGGTGGCTGAGTGATCCATGAGACCAGCCCAGAGGACCCTGGTGCTGCCTGTCTGGGTTGGTCTGAGCAGCTCTGAGTAACAGGCCCCAGGGTAAAGACTCAGGAGGATGTGGAGGGCCCCGGCAACAACTCCTCCTCCTCCTCACATTAATGTGAGGGCACAGTCAGCAGCCAAGCAGCCCATGAGAGGGGCCATGCAGACCACATATGTAGCGTGCACAAAAGCCCAAAGTGACAGAAATTGATAAAAACTTCACAGTGCCACTGACACCCCATATATCAAAGGCCCCAAATCTCATTCTCTGCTTGCCTCCAATTTCTATCAGAGCTTGCCAGCTGCACATTTATTGAGAAGTTTGTGAGCTGACAGGCACTGTATTACCAACATTAATGATGCATCAGTCTCCAGAATTACTGGGGAAACAGTTGATTTCATTATCATCCCCAGTTCTCCACATTTCATTTGAGGCAGCTCTCTACACCGGTCTGAACAAGGACCAAAGCCAATAAACCAAGGTGCAGGACCAGGTGACCCCAGGCAGGAGAACCCAAACTGACACACGGAATGAACACTAGGGCTCCCCCTCCCTCTGCAACAGCTGAGGTCCTCAGGCATGGCAGGTGGTATTCACCAGCACAAGGGATCAAGGGCCAAGGTCAGTCCTCCCATTCATGCCTCAAGGGTGGGGGCGGCCTTCAGGAAGCATAAATAGACAGTGATGTCATCTTTATGTGCCCCTTGGCTGGGGCAGGAAGCTGGTCCCATGTAGACCTCATCACCATCTGTGGGCCCCAGCCCCAACTGGATGCATGTCTGTGACAGGCTGAGCCAGACTCTGCTGGCTCTCCAGGGACAAATGGGACAGAAGATGTACAAGGTGTTCATTTTATTTGGAGTTACTTTGTCCTTTGGCCACTGTCCCTCAGCCACACAGGTCTCCTTTCAGCCACTCAGACTTACTCCCCACCCCCATTATCACATAGCTTGATCAGGCCCCTGCAACCCACCTCCCAGAATTTCCCATCTAGCACTTGTTTCTTCCTTGGCACTCACTGTGATTACCAAAGATGTAGATAATTGGCTTGTTTACCAGTGCTTTCTCTCAGGCTCCCCACAGACAGGAATCTTAACTCTCGGGGTCACCATCTTGTCCTCAGTGCCTAGCAGAGACTCTGCCTCAGCAGACCCCACTCCTGCCCATTCCTGAATGCAGTGGTTTAGGATAAAGAGATTCTGCAAAAACATGTTGTTTCCGAGCAGAATTGCCTCTCCCAGTGGTCAGAAGCTGTGTCACACATTCTCATATCTAGCTCACTGTGGGGACCTGTCCCCTCCCTCCCCTCCTGACCATTCTCTACATTCGACTTCCTTTAGGACCATTCTGGACAGCAGGGCCAGTAGGCAGGTGAGGACTTGAGTTTGGGAGCTAGGTTCACATTCTGGTCCCATCAACTAAGCAAAAACACAGAACAGTACTAAGTTATGCCAATCACCTGCCCAGTCGGTGTCAGAGGCCTATGGTCTCAGCCATCTCTGGGGACTTTTGGGTTCCTCAACAGGAAGGATGAGTCCCTAGCTCACTGTGAGCAGTGCGTACTTAGGGCAGCTTTGGTACTGTCATCTACAGATGCTTCAAGCTGACCATGAGGGGTGAGATCTGGGGACAGGGAGAGACCCCAGAATAGCTGGGGCCCATGAGAACTGGCCTCTGCGCAAGGAAGGCTCACTGCACTTCGGGGGTATAGAAGTCCACGGCATCTCTGGGTGAAGAGATGTATGAGGCATCCTCTTCATGGCCAGAGAAATACAGGTCCAGAGATGGTGAGACCAATCAGGGCAGCAGGTAAAGCTACTGTCTGCACTCAGCAGAGAGTCAGAAAGACAAAAGCACCTGTAGTTACCCTGTAGAGCAGCTGGGCAGCAGGAAGGCCCAGGCAGCCAGCCAGGCAAGGATAGGCCAGGCTGGTGCTCAGGGTTGTCTCTGCATAAGAGCCTGGATCAGGAAGCAAGCTCAGAGGCACAGCCCCGGATCTCTTGGGGGCAGTCTCCAAACTACGGGTACTATGGTTATTATTGTTATTTAGTGCTAGCTGGAATTAAATCAGGGGAACATTTGACTTAATAGACAGTGTTCTGACTTGAAAATAGAGTTTTCCCTCTGAAATAAATATTACTGACATAATTTATTTACGAGCATTCACCATGGGACTGGCTCAACCCTGAGCACTAAGCATACATTATTGTATTTCATCCCCTAACAACTCCATTGTCCCCATGAAATGAGCATGCCAACTGCCCAAGCCCCTGCAGGTGAGAAGTGCATGTGAATCCAGAGTGGTGCAGGGCCCTGAGCCTTGTGCCCTGAGGGCCCTGGACCCCTCATCAGCATTCAATCTGGTCACTTTCTGCATGAGCAAGTGCATGTGTGCTAATGGGTGTGAGTGCATAGGTGTCAGGGTCCCCAGGCCTCTCACCAGCATTCAGCAAGCATGATCTATCTGTGTGTGTGTGTGTGTGTGTGTGTGTGTGTGTGTGTGTGTGTGTGTAACCTGGGACTCAAGAATCAGGCTAGCCTGGCTGGCCACCGAGCTCCAGGAGTCCTCCCGGCTCTGCCTCCCCAGTGCTAAGATTATAAGCACCATGCCACCACACCTGGCTCTTCACTTGGGTGCAAATGCTCATGCGCGTTCAACAAATGCTTTCCCAACTGAATGATTTCCCAGCCCAGACACTGACTAAAGAGGACACTGAAGCCCAGGAAGTTGCTGGACTTGTACCAAATCACCCACTCAGTTGGCAGGGCCAGGCCACCCGACGCAGCGACCGTGGGCTTCCATTTTCAAAAGGGCCTGGGAAGTAGGGAGCCAACACAGCTTCGCAGCCAAGGATAGGAGGCACCAAAGACAGAAGAAGAGCCTGAGAGTGGTGGCGGAGGGTTGGGTTCCGCCTGCCTTCTCTGGCGAATGGTAACCACTGGGGCAACTGGGGACTTGAGACTCCTGGGACCCAGCTCAGGGGCTCCCACAGAGCTGCAAACAGGGCAGAAGCTGCCTAGTTCCAGCCCTCACAGCCCAGGTTAGTACCAGCACAGGCCGGCTGTATACACCTTGCTCGCTCCTTGCACACCTGGGGCACCAGGCCGCAGCCTCAGGGAACAGGCCCAGCCGCAGCTGGACTCGCCCAGCAGGTCTGGGGAAGCCAGTCAGAGGAAGGGTTCCTTGGCATCTCGGTGGCCCTCTCTTACTCAAGCAGGTCTTTCTGTCCAAAGGGCAGCTTTGACGTGCAGAACAGGCTGTGGTGTCAATATGAGTCCTTCATTGTCCGGCTGGGGACAGACAATGCCCTCGGCAGACTGTTTATTTATAAATCTACCCAGTGCTCACCGCTGCCTTTCTCTCTCCACATGCAAATGGAACGGCCTTCTTCCTGTAAGTCAAACAGGCTTGCTTAAACTGATAAAAATCATCCAGAAAGTGCTCTTTATCTCTTAAATACAGAAAGTCCTCACTCCCACGTCTAGAAAGAGGAAGAGGCCTTCCCACTGCTGGCCTAGGAAGCAGGACCAGGGCAGGGGCCAGAGAGGGGACAAAGAAGAAAGGCTTCTGATACCCAGATCTGCATTCAAATCCTGCTACGGACATGGTCTCATCTTGCAGCTGTGATCACCTCACGACATCACACCATTAAGCCTGTGTGTCTGTCAAATGCAGATACGACAGTTCTTTCTTTACGGTTCCCTGGAGAATTAAATGAGATAATCACAGAAATTGTGCAGTACCGTGCTTGTGGTGGTGGCTAAGACAGAAAAATAACTGTTGCCATTGACTAGGGCCGGAACCTGCTCCCCCATTTGCCATCTTGCTGGTTGGCTGCAGAACGGTCCCATCCACTCTTTGGGTCTTAGTTTCTGCCACTGTTCACAAACACCAAGGAGACAGTCTCCTACTGGCTGGCAACGCAGCCCCTCAATGGCCAGCATTATAAGCTAATGTTTTTGAGGGTGCTGTTTCCTGGACTCTCTGTTCCCCCTATCAAGAAACACAAAATTTATTCTAAAAACAACCAACCAGCAAACAAACAAACAAAAAAAAACTACCTCAAGTCCCATCTTAGAGGACAAGCTAAGATGGAAAGCCTCTGCACTGGGAGTCTAGACCCAGCAAAACAGCAAGCAGGGGCACGTGCCTTGGGGATTGGGTAAGGGTGCTAGACTTATGAAGGCCTTCCAGAACTGCACAGGAGACACAACCAAATATGGCACAGCCCTAGAAGTCACCAGAGACCACGAAGAGCACGTCAGAACCTCTTGTCTGAGGTTGCAAGGCTCAGGATCAAGAATTGCAAGGCTACCATGACAATGGGCATGCAGGGTGACTGGAGCCCCGCCCACAGAGAGATACTCCTTAACCTTCGAAGCTCGGTCTCCTAGCGGTAGCAACACTCACCTGGAGCTGATCTGTCGACATGGACTTGTTCATAGAAGGGACCATGGATGAAACCCAAGGGAGGTTGGCAGCCATGAGATGGCCATGCCAATATAGGTCAGCTTTCCAGACAGATAAGCATATCAATGTTGACTCACAGGGATGCCTTCCCTCTCTTGACTCCTTACTACACTCCATAGATACCAGATCAGACTTGCAAACCCCTCCTCCACCTCTGGAGGAGGGCCTGTTCCCTAGCTCCACCCCTGACAATTCTCCCACCCAGCACAGGGCGGCTAGTTGGTTCTGAAGACACCTGTGGGACTCATGGGTGTAATTAACAGGGCTCAGTCTCCTCCTCCAGCCTTGGTGGCTCCTGACACCACATTAATCTGCTAAAACACTGCTCAGCCCCTGTCCCCCCTGTTGGAGTCTCCAGGCAACACCTTACTCCCACCTGCTACCTGCCTTCCCTTAAATGGTGCTGACCATTCCTGGAGATTCACAGGCGCCGGGCGGTGGTGGCACACGCCTTTAATCCCAGCACTCGGGAGGCAGAGGCAGGTGGATCTCTGTGAGTTCGAGGCCAAACTGGGCTACCAAGTGAGTTCCAGGAAAGGCGCAAAGTTACACAGAGAAACCCTGTCTCGAAAAACCAAAAATAGATAGATAGATAGATAGATAGATAGATAGATAGATAGATAGATAGATAGATAGATAAAGTCCACAGGCACTGGCCAAACTGCCTGAAGACCCCACATGTATCCCTCCTTCCCTTCCTTCATGCCCTCCCATCCAACAAGTACCTTTCTTCTCCCACCTTGCCTTGCTCTAGCCAGAGTCACTCCATTCTTAAAGCTTCCCTGAAATGTCCCTTCCTCCAGGTGGCCTTCCCTGACCACTCTGACCCATGTTCTTCTCACTCCTCTGAACCTCTTCACTGTCACCTCCGGAGCTCTGAGAATTTATCTTCTCGGTTCTGCCCAGTAGCCAAGGTTCACCATCCCATTTAAACCATGCAACGGATCCAGATCAAGGTCTTGGGATTCATTTGCCCATCCTCCACTCAAGGTACATCGCTCTAGCTATACCCTGATGGCCTCGTGCTAAGGGAGACAGCAATCAATTCTAGAAGCTGATGGTGGCGAGAGGAATGCACGTGAGGGTGAACCAGTAGGAGTTTCCCCATGGGATCCCAATGGAGTGACACTATGTCAGGGTTCAAAAAAAAAAAGGCACATGCTGGCCTCCCAAGTTGAGGAACAGCTTTGGCAGATTGACCAGAGACATCCTCAGGCACATACTGCTCAGGTAGACTTGGCCTCCAGCAAGGCCATCTATCCCTACAGATGAGGCAAAGCAGAAGGCTGGATGGCTGGCCAGGGGTGATCCCAGGGTCCCTGACCTAGGCAGCACCCAGAGGCCTCATATACCCCTGCTGCGGCGGCAGCCCATGGGGCTGGTAGCCTGTGCCTTCTGTTCTACTGTGGGCCTCCCCAGATGGGCTGGCTGTGAGAGACGCACTCTGCTGGCGGGCAGCCTAGCAGCCTGGTCCTTCTGCGCAGCTCCCAGCAAGCTCCACCAATGGCTCCATTGTGCTCACGCTGAAGAGCTCCTTTGGAGCCGGGCACAGACTTCTGGAGGATAAATAAATGGGATCCTACATGCCAGAGTGGTGTCTCTGACCATGTTCCCATCTCCAGCAGTACCCCAGTGTACTTTCCAGGCCTACTGTACAACACTCACCTACCCCCTACCCCCTACCCCTGCCCCCGGAAGGGGACAGAAGGGCTATCTCTAGCTCCTAGCATCTCTCCCATTCCAAAGGTCTGGAGCACTCATACCAGAGCCCCAGCAGATGCCCCAGTCTGCCTGGGTGCTGGGGACAGCCTCTCCATCTCAGCATCCCATGCTTCCTGGATCTCAGAGTCTCCACTGCCCCACCACGTTGGGGGGGGGGGCATTGGAAACCATGGCGAGCCCCTGATTCCCAGCATGGTTTCCCAGTTGTGAAGCGAAGTGAATGACGGCAGACTGTGTCCCAGGTCCCATATGCAACCTAACGGACTGGATGTTCCCGAAGCAAACAGCCATAGGGCTGGCCTGGAGCATTTGAGGTTCCTCGGGGCAGACAGGAGGAAGAAGCAGGCGGCACAGGGCGGAGTGGGCCATCCATGGCTGCAGAAGCCTTAAAAGCCAGTAAAAGGTTTAATTCTGCATAATGACTTACAAAGTGACAAGTAAAATAGATTTACCGTGACAGCTTGAAAGGAAAACCACAGAAATAAAATTATACTCTAGCTCTTCCCGGATCTTTGCAACCTGTCCCCTCCTTTCAGAAAATCAGGAGCTTTGGAGGGGCCCACATGGGCAAGGGGCCCATGGGGACATGAGAGGAGAGAGCGGTGGCCTGAGAGTGAGGAGTGGAACAGAGAGACAAAGGCAGGGACTGGCCCTCAGTCCCAGGGGCAGCTGGGGGTCGGAGCAGAGTGCCTGCCCTCCAGGTATTGAGCTCCTAGCCTTCCAAGCCAGTCTATGACAAAAGGCATCACACCGTGTCTGACGGGACCCAGGACTTCCGATTTCTATCTGCCTCCTATGGGGTCTCATGGAGCGATCCCAGGGCATCTCCCAGCTTTCAGGACCCTCAGGAGGGTCCACTGCTTGCCCTGCCTCAAGCCAAGGATGCCACATTAGCCCGACACCGCAGCAGGAGAGAAGGCAAGCGAGCCAGAGTGGCAGCCCTGCTCTCTGTCCCCACAGGTGTCCCAGAATCTGTTCACACAGGGGTCAAGGGCTACGGAGCAGGACCGCTCAGCTCCAGTGGATGAGAACAGAATGTCTGGAATAATCCCGCCTCTGTCATGGACCACAGAAGCTCTCCCAAGAGGCAAACGACCCTTCCATCTATCTCCCCAGGGCAAACTGCCCAGGCAATGCTCAGGGCTCCCCATTTGGACAACGCTGGTCACTATGTCCAGAATGTTACTCAGACACACCAACAGACAGATCAAAACAAAGAGTCAGGCCAGAGAGATGCCTCAGCAGGCACAGGCACGGCACTCAGCCTGGTAGAAGAAAGAATTGGTTCCTAAAAGTTATCCTCTGACCTCCAGACACGACACACAGCTGTGGTATGTGCACACCTTCACGCGAGTGCGCGCGCACGCACGTGCATGTACACACACACACACACACACACACACACACACACACACACACATACACACAAACACACACACTGAGTCAGTAGAAGGCCTCATGTCAGGAGATAGATCCAGAAACATGGTGCTGAGCTCCACTTCTAAATCTAGTAAGTGGATAAGACCTCCCATTGCAGAGGCCGCCACTCCAGGAACAAGCCCAGTGGGTGTCCCAGGGAACGGGGAGCCACCTTGGGTAAGGGTGGACTGGAGCGTGTCTGCAGCAGGAATTCAGAGGTGGCTCTGGAGTCAGACCTGACTTAACCCACAAGCAGCTCAAAGCCCACCCACCACCCTCACCCCCACCCACAGGGCCCAGAAGCAGCCAGCAGAGAAAAGAGGGCAGTGATGGAAAGGACCACAGTCAGAGCCTGGCCTGGGGACATGCCCCACACACACAAACACACACACACACAACCTCCTGTGGCCTGTGCCCTCATTTGGGAAGAACTGGCAGGACTGAGGCCAGCAAGGGTTATAGATTACCTCATGTCCCTACCTGTCACTTCTCATCGCCACCCAGCAACTCCAGGTTTGTTGAAATAAAATGTCATCCTGTGTCTTTAACCGACAGAGCCAGGAACGTGCCCAGGCAGGCCTGGACACCATGTTTACCCGACAGAAGGTGGCCCTCCCTCTGCCCTCCCCAGAGCTGGCAAGCCAGGGCCATTTGCCATAGATTCGCCTGGTGTGTAGGCTGCCTGTGAGGCCCAGGCTCCAGATCTGCCCAGGGTCTTGCCCAAGAGGCCCTTCAGCCTGGCCAGGCTGCTAAAATGGAGACAGTTCTCCAAGCCAGCAAAACCAGGGCAGACAGCAAGGCAGGGGTAACTGGAGTGCTGGTGTCTACGGACCTGGCCACTTCACACAACACAGCCTTGCCCCGGAGGTGCTCGCTGACCCTCTGCTCCAACCGGGAAGGTGAAGGTTGGCCAGAGGGGTTGGGCCAGGCTCACGGGCCCAGCTGTGATCCTAGCACTGAGGTGGTTCATTCCTCCTGAATGCGAAGACGTGTGTTCCAAACCACAAAACCCACCAGCGCTGTGTCAAAGGTGGCGTCACTTATTATTCACGGTGCAGGAGAGCGTTCTGGAATGCTTGCTAGATGCCAGACATGGTGCAGGGTGTTGGCAAGTTGGAGCTGAAAGCGGCGGCCATCCTGGTGACACAGGCTGCCACAGAAGTCAGCAGGCAGTGCCTGAGGAAAGAGGACGAGGGCAGGCTGTCCGTGCGACCTGGCCGCTGCCCTCGGACAGTCTGAGGCTTGAGGAGGCTTTGCAGGATGCCTAGGAGTTCCCCCAGCAGACAGAGCAGAAGGAACAGAACGCATAAAATCCACACATGTGAAAGCAGGGCTTGGGCCAGCTAACAGGATGCCTCGAAGGCCAGGCTGTGGTGTGGGAAGGCACAGAGGAGAGGTAAGCCGAGAGGGCAGGTGCCGATGGCTGAGGTAGCTCTTATTTAGACCCACTCTGGTGGCCCAGCTGAGAGAGGACAGCGAGGGATTATATGGAGGTTACCGGAGAGGGCTTTGGAAATATGAAGGTCGAGTCCAGAGCTCCCTGTGTTTATTTCACAAGAAAAGCCCCTGGGACGGACATCCAATCTCATGGTCGCAGTGGTGCTATCAGGGTGACTTCCGGGTTACAGCCGAGCAGTGGGGAGGTGACAACCCTAGTCTGAGTCCTATGCAGTGACTTTATGCAAATCGCAACCAAGACTGCCCTCCCCCAAAACACGTTACCACCGTTTTCCAGCATGCGATTTAATAATCTGCAGGGAGCGACAAGAACCACTTGTGCGGTGAGCACACGCAATGAGGGCACACAGGCCTCCTAGGAGACACACAGCCAGCGGACAGACAATGGGAAGGGCTGCAGGTCCAGAGCTCATGGGCAGAAACAGCAGATAAAACCTCAGACCCAGAGATAAAAACCCAACCCAAACAAACAAGGACAACAAACCTCTTACCAAAGGAAGAACAACCAAGGCAGAGTTTACTAACCCTCCCTGCCTTTTTTTTGGCGTGAGAAATATAAATAAAATGAGATGTGCATTTATTACTATATGGGATTCAAAAGAGAAAAAAAAGTACCTGCTTGAGCAAGGAAGATAAAGGACACGCTCAAGTGGGAGACAGAAAGCAAGGGTTTGATAGTGAAATACCAGCCAAAGGTAAAGAAATCAGGGCTAGTCTCAGGGCTTCAAAAAAAAAAAAAAAAAAAAAAAAAGATTCTTTTTTAAGACCCTAAGAAGCAGAATGGCAGTGGGCAAACATGTCAGGGCCCCCACACCCTGAGAATCCGAGTTTTCTATGTGGCAGTCATCGGGACGGTAGTGGAAGGCTTCCTTCCAATGACTCGCAGCTACACCCAGCTTGACTCAGGGCTTCTCCGCTCCAGGCACTGTCTGGGGATAGATCTCAAATCAGGAAGAAGGCGAAGCGCTGGGGGGCCCCCAAGGGGACCTCAGCAAACAGAGAAGTAGGAGGCCTCCTAGGAGACACACGTCTCCCTGCCAAACTGTGAAGAGCCGGCTTGCTTGCCTGCCGGCTCCTGTGGCTGTGTGCAAAAGTGAGAGCCCCAGGGCTGACAAGGCGGCTAGGTGGGTTAAGAGCTTAGGACTGGAGTTGGAGTCCCCAGAATCTCCCATGTTAAATAAATGAATGAATGAATGAATGAATGAATGAATGAATAAAGCTGGTTCACTTGTGATCCCAATGCTGGGGAGACAGGCGGGTAGATCTCTGGCTCACTGGCCAGTCAGCCTAGGCCAGTGAGAGACCCTCACTCAACAAAAAATGACAGCTCCAGCAAGACAGCTCAGCAGGTAAAGGCTTTATGTACAAGACCTGAGTTCAGTTCCAGACCCCGGACTCCATCAAGTTGCCCTTGGGCCCTCTGGCCACCACACGTGCACACAATCAGGCACACGTGTATACTCACTAGTGATAAATAATTGAAAAAAAAAAAAAAAAGAGATGAGCAGCATCTGAGGAATGACATCTGAGGGCGGGTCTTCTGGCCTCTACATGACAGTGCACAGATCCACACTCACCCACAAAGTGAGAATCTCTTAGAAGTGAGAGCCAATGTGAAACCTGAGAGAAACGGGGTCCAGTGTGAGGACTCTGCCTACTCAAACAAAAGGCTCACACAGGCTTCCAGAAGCATCCCAGGTGCCAGCATGGACTCAATGCCCCACCATGGAGGGAGAGCACAGGGCTTGTGCAGATCAGGAAGCTGAGAGGTAGCCGGAGGGGGCAGCTGGTCAGCAGACCCTGGTGAGAGCTTCTTCCAGGTTCCAGTGCTGCCCCAGGGGTAACAGACACAGCAGGCAACAGCAGGGAGAAAAGACCTATCTGTAGATGTCTGCTGGTCCCCTATGTCAGAGACAGAGGAAGCAGTACTCACTAATCCCAGCACTCGGGAGGCAGAGGCAGGCAGATCTCTTGAGTTCTAGGCCAGCCTGGTCTTCAGAGGGAGTCCCAGGACAGCCTGGGCTACACAGAGAAACCCTGTCTCAAAAAACCAACCAACCAACCAACCAACCAACCAACCAACCAACAGGATTGCTTGCTCCTTCCTTCCTTCCTTCCACCCATCCTTCCTTTCTCAGTCTCTCCCTTGCCTCCTTCCCCTTCCATTTGTGCTGGAGTGGAACTCTGAGCCTCCGATCTGCTAGGTAAGCATTCTACTACTCAGCTACATTCACCACAGCACCTGGGCTACCAGCCTGTGACTGCCTGCCACGGACAGTTCCACTGATTGTGACTAGGCTCCGGAGAACTCAGGCAGCTTGCCTCAGCCTCCTCAGCCTCACCCCCCACCCCCCCACCCCATTTTACAGATTAACAAGCTCAGCTGCAGAGGATGTGAAACCTTTTCCTCCAGGTCCTACTGGTCCCAGGCCTGGGGGGGAGGGGGAGCTGGTCTACCTCTAAAGGCCTAAAGGAGGTAGAGTGCGTGTGGGTAGTCCAAGTCTGCTACCTACTTAGCCAGGTGGCAGGTATGCATGGCAGCAGGACCTGAGCGAGGCTGCTTGACTCTCGGCCTGGCTTCGTTGTCATGTGTGGACAGGGCTGAGCTCAGATGCACCTGCCTGCGCTGCAGGGCTACGGAGGAGGCAGCAGCCAGGCTGCAGCTGGAGCTTGGCTGACTCGAGGCTCCGGGCAATGAGGCAGAGAGAGGAAACAGAAAGAACATGCTGCCCACCTACTGCTGTGGGCAGGGAACATCCTCTGAGGCTATCCGGGACACGTTAGACCTCAGAGGGCAGGGCAGGGTCCCCATAGCATGACACCAGAAGGCAAAGCGGCCAGTCTCCAGCAAAATCAAGGGCCTCCCTGACCCACACTGGCTTAGGCCACCCTCAGGGTGAGGGAAAGTGACCCAGGGCCTGTGTTGGCTCAGACCAGAGTCAGCTGGCCTGGTTTGCCAAGAACCCTTCCACCCACCTCGTGCTCTACCCTCTGCCACCCCAGCCCTGGGGACTTCCCTCTTTGTGCCTCTGCAGTAGTCACAGGAATCCTGATGCAGTCAAGGGCAGTCAGCCTACAGAGACTTGGGTCTAGACACTGTATGGAGTACCTCATTAGGGAAAAATGATGAGCAAAGTAGGGAAACTGAGGCCTGAAGAAGGCAAAGGGACTGTTTGTCACACAGGGAGATGGATTTGGTAAGTTAAGGCAGCAAGCCAGGCATCCCCATGTCTCCATCTTCCTGAAGGATAAACTGAGGCTTAGAGACAGGAAAGTTTCTGCCCTAGGCAACTTGGGAGTTAGGAAGAACTCCAGGACAGTCATCCTGGGCCCATCTCATGGAACCAAGACAGAGCTGCCTTCTCTGACCCCAACCTCAAGTTCAGGAAGTTGCAACACTTCCTTGTTTCCATAGTAACCAGCTACTGCTCCAGGAATACACTGAAATGTTTTTGTTACCTCCTCTGTGCCGGCCCTGGGCCAACCTGTGAGGACATGGGCGGAAAGAGGGGGTGTGAAGGGAGGTACAGTCCAGCCCCAGCCTAGGATGGTGGTGAGCAACAAAGAAAGAGCAGTGGGGTGGAGAGGAGGATCTTCAGAAGAGAGCTCCCCAGCATCTGATCCTATCCCCTGGAAGGAGAGCTCGGCAGGGCAGCTCTAGAACTGGCTTCTTAGGGATGAACAGGAGTTCATTCATCACCAGACTGAGGGATGAGGCTAGAGGAAATATCGAGCGAGGCACATTAGAAAACCATGGTGTGCCCTGTAAGCCTGGTGGCTCAGCTGCTTGGAGGCTGAGACAGGAGGATGGTAAGTACCAGGCCCACCTGTACTGTAAAGTAAGTTCAAGGTCAGCTTGGGCAACTTAGTGAGATCTTGTCTCCAAATAAGAAAATAGTAGGAATTAGGATGTAGCTTAATACACAAAACTCTGGGTTTGACCTCCAACCCTGAATAATTCACACATCATGGTCCATGGCTATAGTCTCAGCACTTGGAAGGTAGCAGCTGGAGGATCAGAAATTCAAGGTCATACTCAGCTACGTAGTGAGTTCCAGGCCAGAAACCAGTCTCAAAAAGTCGGGGAGGGGACTTCGGTGGGGGAGGCCCCGGGTTCAATCCTTGATACTACAGGAGAAAAAGGGAAAGAAGGAAGGGAGACTGGTATAGGGGGAACTGGTACTCAGTACAGAGAACAGAGGGGATGGAGGGTGGGACACTGGCTAATGAGGAAGACAGAGACCAAACTGAAGTGTAGACCGGGTGCCCATGACACTCCCCAAACTCCCAAGGGTTGAAGAGGCACAGTGACAGAGGAGGTACTGTCACAGGGGAGGTGACAGCCCTGAAGGGTTCCAGATACCACTCTTCCCTGGGAAGAGCACTGGGGACTGGACACAGGCCACGGCCTAGCTCTCAGGCCAGTGAGAACCACGCCCCTTAGTGCCCGTGCGCCCTGACCCTCCCCAGGAAGCAGGGTTGGCTTGAGTGATGAAGACTCCTTAAGAAGCACCCAGAGACTGCTGCTCCGCCTGTGGTCCGCTCATCCTGCGTACACTTGGACCAGCAGGGATGAGGCCAGCCTCAGAGAGTGGAGGATGGAGGCAAAGGGAGGGGGAGCCAGCTGGCGGGGGTAGGAGCACTCAGAATCTTGCTAGCTTTCCCCCTCTCTGGGCCTCAGTTCCCTAACTGGAAAGTAGGGACAGAAGGGTGAGGTGGGCAGGGTCCCTCGCTCCCTCCTAATGCCCACCCACCCTCTAGCCATCTTTGGATCTGTGGGTTCTGGGAGAGGTCGTGTCCCCTGACAGTGTAGCAACCAATCCAAACTGTGGTCTAGGACAAAGCCACATTTTGTGGCCAGATAGGCCAGACACATGGGCAAGGAGTCTCACAGGGCAACAGTTTCTGGGGCCCTGACTATTCCAAGTGACAGCTGGCAAAAATAAGACAGCCCCGTATGCACTGAGAAGTATCTTGTTATAGGATGGTGGCCATGAGCAGACTATGACCAAGGGACCAGCAGCCCTCCAGAGACCACCATGAATAAATATCTAGGTGCATGCCCTAGGCCCTACAGCTCCGGGGAGCAGAGGCAGAGGCACAGGACCTTGCCTTTGTGGGACAACGCAGAAGTCCCAAGCAAGGTAGCAGCACTACTGTTAACAGCCACAGAGGGCCCTGTCCCCGGGCCTCACTCACTCACTCCAAGGGAGAGCTTTTGTAGGAACAGTGCAAGAGCCAACCACATGCTACTTGGTTGGGATACCTAGGTTCCCGTCCCAGCTCAACTAGCAACCTGTCCCTCTGGGTTTAGACTCAGTGGCTAAATGAGGGTTTGGCCTGGTCTGGGCTGTTATTATTGATGTATGTGGTAATAATACTCTATGCTGTGTGACACAGCGACACCGCACAGCACCTGACAAGGGCAGGGCCTCGAATCTACTGTTCCCAACAGCCACAAGGGATGCCACAGCAGGAAGCGATGTCAAAAATTCTGATTCCAAGCCCAGTGCTTCTCGCAGAGAGCTCTCCTGGGCTTTGGAGCCTAAGAGTGCTTGGGTAGGATACGCCTGGACGGACGGCTGTGGAGGTGGGAGACAAGCTGGGTTGAACCAAGGGTCTGTGGGAGGTGGGCTCTTCTCACGTGCATACTGCTGCCACCTCCCTGGACAGGGCTCCACCTCTAGTGCTGAATGAGTATGACAAGAAGGGCCCAAAAGATAAAACCCCCCTCCAGCACAGGATCCTGCTGGATCAGCAAATGCCGGCCACTTTCTTCCTGCTCTTTCCCTGCAGTCTGCCGTCATCGTCATCATCGTCATCGTCGTCCCCCCCCCCAACCACTTCCACATCCCACAACCTGCCTGATGTCTTCCAGCTGCACAGACGCAAAGAGAATAGGAAGGCCCAGTGCACTGGCTAGTTTTATTTCAACTTGATACAAGCTGGAGCCATCTGGGAATCTCCACGGAGAAAATGGCTCCATAAGAGTAACTTGTCAGCCCGGCAGTGGTGGTGGTGGTGGTGGTGGTGGTGGTGGTGGTGGTGGTGGTGGTGCACGCCTTTAATCCCAGCACTCGGTAGGCAGAGGCAGGCGGATCTCTGTGAGTTTGAGGCCAGCCTGGGCTACAGAGTTCCAGGAAAGGCACCAAAACTACACAGAGAAACGCTGTCTCGAAAAACCCAAAACAAAACAAAGAGTAACTTGTAGCCCACTGTGGGCGGGGTCATCTCTGGGCTGGTGGTCCTGGATGCTCTAATTAGGAAAGCAGGCCATGAAGAGCCAGCCAGTACACAGCATTCCTCCATCAGCTCCTGCCTCCAGGTGGCTGCATGGAGTTCTCACTCTGATTTTCCTGGATGGTGGATTACAATCTTTAAAATGAAATAAACCCTTTCTTCTCCAAGTTCCTTTGCTCGTGGTGGGTTTTGTTGTTGTTGTTTGCTTGTTTGTTGTTTTGGTTTTTTTTTCTCTGTGTAACCTTGGCTGTCCTGGAACTCACTCTGTAGACCAGGCTGACTTTGAATTCAGAAATCTGCCTGCCTCTGCCTCCTGAAAGCTGGGATTAAAGGCACATGCTACCATCCACCCATCTGGTCAAGGTGTTTTATCACAACAATAGAAATCCTAACTAAGAAAGTCAGAGCCAAAAAGAAGAAGAAGGAGGAGGAGGAGGAGGAGGAGGAGGAGGAGGAGGAGGAGGAGGAGGAGAAGAAGAAGAAGAAGAAGAAGAAGAAGAAGAAGAAGAAGAAGAAGAAGAAGAAGAAGAAGAAGAAAAGAAGAAATGAAAAATGAAACTTGGAGCCAAAAGAAAGTCATCTCCTCCAGGGAGTTCACTCTGCTTACTCCTGCCTTAGATTCAGCTGGGGAGGACTCAGGTGATACAATTGTGCTGTATAGGGGGGCGGGGTGAGTCCTGGATTCTTCACAGTTCTGGGATGAGAACTGGGCCTCAGGAGCCCTTCTAAACTCCACAGAACATGGAACTTTCCAGATAGAACTGCTGGGGAGTAAAGAGCAGCCCACTCCTGGAGGGGCACAAGGCCACACATGACACTGTGAGGATGTCACACACAGGGTGTAAATCTGTATGACAGGCATTAGAGGATGCAGCGCCCAGAGTAGCCAGATGACTTGGGATCCCAAATTCCTAGGAATACCGGAAATAAAGATGTGTGGAGTCTATGGGGGCAGGCAAAGGGGGCTCTATCCAAGACAGCAAACCCAAGAATTCTGAGGCCTGAAAGGATACGAACCCTCCAAGCAGGCCCACTCCTCCTGCATAAAGGGACCAGCCTGGCTGACAAGGAATGACAGAAAATTGAAGTCAGCTTAGGCGGGTTGGAGGGCACTGAAGCGCCACCCCCCTCCTTCAGCAGGAGGTCAGCGGAGGAGCTCATAGCTCCAAGCCCAACATCAAAACAAAACTAAAATACGCCCCTGAACTTTCAGGTCTTCTCCCAGGAGCTGAGGCACAAGGAGGCGCTGAGGCATCAGTGGCTCACGCTGGATGAGTAGGGAGACGGATGAACACCCTCTGCCTCTCCCTGCCAGCCATTCAGTCCACTCCCCAAAGTCAGGAAAGTCACATGAAGACTGTGAGCCAGGAAAATGATGTGTTACCCACAGTGGCAGATTGGGGGTCACAACCCTCCTCAAGGCCCTACCCAAACTGCCTCTCTGCATGCAAAGCCTGCCTCCAGAAAAGGCCACCTCACAGTATGAGGGCAGCCAGCTCTTCTGAGGCCTGTGTGTCCTCCTCAGGAGTGTCAGGGCTCCCAACCCCAAGGAAGAGATGACCCACAGCAGCTCTGACCTGGTCTGCTGCCTTTTTAGAGGTGCGGGGGATGGGGGTGGGGGGGCGAGGGGGGAGCTTCTTCCCACCTAATCCCCTGAAAGAGCTAAGGACTGAATCCAGAGACAGTAAGCTACAACAGGAAGTAGGACCCTTTCCCAGGGACATCAGGGACCCCACAAGGCCATATCCATGACTGTTCACCCTCCATCTCCCGGGACCACCCAACACCCGGGCCAGGTCATCTGCCTCAGGAGACTCTATTGCTAGGGACCTTAGCCAAGTCCCTTCTCTTCCTTTCAGCCTGTCTTCTCACCAGTAAAATGTCAAGCTGGGTGAGAGGCAGACTCTGAAAGACAACAAAGAGAGAGGTCATACACTAGGCCAGAATGTGGTCAGGAGGGCCTTCAAGACACGGCCAGCTATTCATCTCATGGCCAGGGACACCAGCTTTGTGGGCCAGGGCAACCTTCTGGTACTGCTTCCAGGGAGTCCACACTGGAGCAAGCTGTGGGCCATCTCTCCAGAAGATGGGGAATACCAGAATGAGGCCGAGTGCTCTTTCCTGTCAGAGTTCCTAGTAAACTAGGCTGAGGGTTTCCCAGGAGTGGAGGGGTGGGGGTTGTGATACCCCAACAACCAGCATCAGGATGCTATGATATCATCCCTGTTCATAATTGGTGGGTAAGAAAACTGAAGCTCGGCCAGGGGCGGCAGGGTGTGTGTGTGTGTGTGTGTGTGTGTGTGTGTGTGTGTGTGTGTGTGTGTGTGGTGTGTCTATGATTAGCCAAAGGTCCCATTCTCTGTCCTCCTTCACAGCTGCCCTCCACAGAGCTGAGCAGGTATTGAGGCCTGGTCGACCCTGAGTCTTATCACATGGACAGAGGCCAAAAGGAGAGTTTTTGGTATCTCCTGCCTCAGTTTGCAGAAGGGAAAACAAAGTTCTCAGACAGGAAGCCAGATGACTGAGGACATTGGGGGGATGGCGGTGGTGGAGGGGGGGGTAACCAGCCTTCTTGGTGGGTCGAGTTAAAATGCCCTCGAATTATTACCAGTAGCCTCTATGAGAGGACAGGCTCCCATCTCACGCTTCAGAAGGCCCTCCGTTGGTCCTCAGTCAGTTTGACCTTGAGCCGTCAGTGCACTGGAGGTAAGGCTTTTTTTGGGAGGACACTCACGACAGTGACACAGACTACCATTCTTTAAGGACTTGCCACATGCCAGGCACTGAGCACTCTTCTGGCTTCTTAACCTATGGGGAGGGCAGTGTGTTAGTGATTGTTAGAGCATGAATAACTCTTTTACAGATGTGGAGGCCAAGGTCAGAGATGTCACACATAAAAGGTGGAGTTGAGAGCTGACTCCAGGCAGCCAGAGAAAAACCCTGAGACAGGGCTGGGGAGATAGACATCTCAGTCCCTGAAGCTCTTGCCATGCAAATATGAAGAAGATCTAGTTCAGTCTCCAGTGCCCAAGTCAAAAGTCAAGTGTAGTGGTGCTCTTACAGTCCCAGGGTTTAGGGACAGAGACAAGAAGGTCCCTGAGGCTGACTGGTCGGCCAGCTTAGCCTAATCAGCTAAGGTCCCAGTGAGAAACCCTGTCTCAAAATACAAGATGGCTGTCCTGAGGAGCAATACCTGAGGTTGGCTTCACACACACACAGACACATAGACACATAGACACACACACACACACACACACACACACACACACACACACACCAACACACAGACCACACCCACACAGACACAGACCATACATACATACAGACACACACAGACTCAGACACACACACATACACCAACACACAGACCACACCTACACAGACACAGACCATACATGCATACAGACACACAGACTCAGACAAACAGACACACACACACAGACCACACCTACACAGACACAGACCATACATACATACAGACACACACAGACTCAGACACACACACACACACACACACCAACACACAGACACACACACACACACCAACACACAGACCACACCTACACAGACACAGACCATACATACAGACACACACAGACTCAAGACACACACATACACACAGACACACACAGACTCAAGACACACACAGACACACACACTCAGACACACATACATAAAGACACGGACAGACACACAGACACACACACACTAAGACACACATACATACAGACACTGACAAACACATAGACACACACAGACACACAAACACAGGCAGACACACACAAATTCAGACATGCACATACACACAGACACAGAGACACACACAGACACACTCAGACACACACACTTAGACACACATACATACAGACACTGACAGAAACACAGACACACACAGACACACAAACACAGGCAGACACACACAAATTCAGACATGCACACAGACACAGAGACACACACAAACACACAGAGAGGGGTGGCAGCACAGATTGGGGGGGGGGCTTCAGTAAATGATTTCACGTCTGCAAACAGTAGCAACCTCAGTGACACACTGATCCTCTCCACCTGGACAGCCCTTCCACGGCTTCCTTGCTGTGGTACCCCGCTGTGGGAAAGCCATCTCCTTTTACCTGGGGCCTGTCCCCTTGGGCTTTCCCCATCTGCCATCCAGAAGGGCAAACAGAGGGAAGGACTCCTTGGACTTCCAAACACCAGGAGAAAAAAGTCAAGACTCTTTCTGGAAAGCTCCTGGCTCTGCCTGTCGCTTGGCCCTGCTGCTTGCTGGCTGTTGGACCGGTGTTCTGAGCTTCTCAACAGTCCCAGTTGAGGTCAAGGTCCACCCAGAGAGCAGGGTGGGAGATTGGGCAGGAGCCTTGGGGACAGGGCAAGGTCCAGACAATTGCATCCTGAGCCGGGTCCCTTTTTCCTCCAGCAGCTGTCACCTGGACCCAACACAGGTGACTGTGAGGGTGGAGCAAGCAGGTTCCAACTCTGCTTCCTTATCCACGGAGGCAAGGACAGCAGACAAGCAAGCCATCAGTCAGCATGAAATGCGTGGGGGTGGGGGCTCTGGAGGGAGGGAGGGAAAGGAAGCCTTGGCTGGTGAGAGCTTGGACCCTCTCAAGAGGAACTCGGTTGGACTTCTCACATGTCAGCATTGCACTCAACCTGGAAACATACACACACATGGATATACACATAAGAGGTTCAGAGGCTATCCCTAAAATGAAGTCAGAGGCCACCCTACTCTCCCTCAGCTGGGCTCCTGAGCTAGGTTACAAACAGCCTTTATTGAGGTAAAGACCAACTAAAAAGAGCTAGGGCTGGCCCACTGTAGATGTCTAACGAGCTTATGAACGGACAGGGTCCAGGTTCTGGTCCTGGTGCAGCTCCATGCACTGCTAACCTTGAATGGGGCTAATCACTGCTTTCTAAGGTTCTGGTTCCTGGGCTAGAAAAGGACAGGCAGCCCCCTAATTCTATAGGCTTGGGAGTTTAAAGTCCAGAGAAGTGGATTCTGAGGTAGAAGGAAGGGGGCTTCCGGGCATTTCTTCCTGCGGTCCAGAGCTAAGACTATAGGATGAGCTTCTGAATCTAAGGTGAGCCTCCAGGCAGAGAAGGGGCTCTGCAGGCCACAGAGGAATCCCTTCTTGTGTGCAGTTTCCACTCAAGCTAGACACCAAAAAAGAAGTCTGGACAAGGAGCCATTGAAAGCACACAAGAGTTACATTCTGACACTGTTTCCCCATCAGTGGCCTGGCCATGTCCTGGTGGGTATAGAATTGGCAGGGATGTGGGAAAGACTGATGGGCAAAAAAGAATCAAACTACCTCGTATTTGAGGGCATGGGAGGGAGACAGGCAGAGATGAGCATGTGTGCTCGAGAGGAGAGGAGAGCGGAGCGGCACGGGTAGTCACCAAAAGGGAGCCAGGCCTCCCAAACCCTGTTTTTGGGGGCAGCTGTCTCAGGAAGGTTCCTAGCCCCTGTGAATTCCAAACCTGTCCTGAAGTTCCCAAGAACAAGCCACTCCAGTTATTGAAGCCCTCTGCCATTCCCTGTCATTCTTCAGCCTCAGTTTCCCCACAAGTTCTGACAAGGATTTGAGCTAGGAGATCTAGGAGAGACATTATCTGTTCCGGCAGTTTGGGATACAGACATGCTATATAGAACCCCCACCCCACCCCACCCCACCCAAGAGACCTGGAAAGGCGGCCTCTATCCCCAACCGGCTGTGGAGGGTTAGGGCTGGGCAGAGCAGAGTCTCCATAACGTCTGTCCTCAACAGCCTGCCACCGCCAAAAACCTTGAAGTGGTTACAATTACAGCCAGGCTAACAGGATTAGGGGAGCGTTGAAATCTAAGAAATCTAATTAGCTCAGGCACCCCGGCCTCCCCCAGCACAATCCCGTAGTAACCCTGGCAGCTGGGGCTAATGGGAGGGGCAGGCTCCTGGCCCTCAGGGCTACAGTCATTACCTGCACAGGTGTGCCTGGCCAGGCCAGGGCAGACTTCTGGGGAGGTGCTATCTCAGCCTGCCCAGCTACCCACTGCCCATGACCCCACCAGCCAAAGTCTTGTCAAAGGGTGGCACTCAACTAGGCTCCAGATGACGAGGTGCAAAGGGGGTTGGAGCGCATGGCAAGGAAAGAACCAAGGGGCCCCATTGGGCGGTCACCCTACACAGTGTAGGGGACTGACTCAGCCAGAGGAGGGGCAGTTTGAGTCATGCTCGTGCTCTGTGTCTATAGAAACCATAGCAGCTCAGGGACAATCTTGCTTCCTCCTCCAGGGCCAGGCAGAGCTGAGGCTGCTGCATACATACGCCTAGGCAGGCAGCATGTGAGGTTCATGCAAGCTCTAGATGGGCGGGAGGGAGGGAGGGAGGGAGGGAGGGAGGGAGAGAGAGAGAGAGAGAGAGAGAGAGAGAGAGAGAGAGAGAGGAAGAGACAGCTGCTGGGGGTGTGTATTGCCAGATGCAGGGAGGACCACCTGCGACCCTTCTGGAAACAACTGCTCCACTCCTGGGATCCACACAGGCTTCTGTGCCACAAGCCAGCATAGTTGGGTCTATTGCTCGATGCGCTGTGATGTAGGGGTCTGTAAGGCCTGGGGCTGAGTCCTGGCTTAGCCACAGCCTCTCAGCCTCTCTCGGAGCTTTAGTTTTCTTCTCTGCTAAATGGAAGTAATTCCAGATAGCAGCTGACACTGTTGTTAATGGGATCCAACAAATTTGAAAAGTGATTCTAGACAGACCGCGCCAGGCAAAGGGAAGGGGCTATGGCCACACCCTTTCTCACGTGCACATGGCAGGCAGCCAGAGACTGGTGGATAATTATTTATTTGGACTGGTCTTTCTGCCCTTGCTGGACAAAAGCTCCTAAAGAGCGTCTTGCCTAGTTCTGGGATCCACTGGCCACTGTCTTCACTCTGTAGACTATCATTAAACACATGAAGAGTCAGTTCTGGGTCCCTGACCTGACTCCTCCCTTCATATACCACCTTTCCCAGGTCATGCCCAATTCAAGGAAAGAAAGTGCCAGGAGGCAGGCCTAGAGCCAGCAGAAGAGAACCCCTTGGGCAGACCCTCCCCTGAACTTCTGTCCTATCAGGAAGGCTGGAAACAGTCATGGGGAGAGAGCTCCCCACCACCATGCACATGGATCACTAAAGCCTGGGTACAAGACTTAGACCTCATGATCATTAAGGAAATGGTTGAGAGAGGCCCCAGCACCTTAAGTCTCAAGTCGGGATTGATCACCTGCTGTGGCTTTCCAGGAAGCATGCAACTCACAGCTGCCGAGTGAGTACAGAGGCTTGCTGCCCAGAAGTGGTGAGCACCCCATCACAGGAGGCATGCAAGCCGAGGCTGAAGAGTCAGCCGTTAGGGAGGTAAGTAAGGCTGAGGGAGCCACTTCTGGAAACTGTTTCCAGCATCCCTTACCCTTAATCTGGCTCTTTTGTTATCTATCCAACCTAGCCTTCAGGCTGAAGACTCAAATGGTTGGATCCTCCCAGCAACCATGTGGGATGACAGGAGTTCTGCGCTTGAACTCATTTTACAAATCTGGAGACTGAGGCTCGGCAGAGTCTACATCCTGGTCCACACGGCCAGCAGCTACAGCCTCCTGATTCTGCGGTAGGACTGCCGGGTCCTGCCTCCTGAGGGAGAGCCTAACCTCAGACTCATGGCTGGAACTTCCAGGCCAGGCTCCATGCACCCAGGCAGGCTGCCACAACCCCAGCCTCAGGGTCTGTTCAGGACAAAGATTCCCCCCAGAGAGGGCCTGGGTGGAGGCCACCGTGTCCTGCTGAGAGGATCCAGCAGTCACTAGGAGAAACTGCAGCCGAAGGGTCAGGGTCAGGGGTAATTAGGGCAGCGGCCTTTGTTGTCTACACAAAACCCAAGGAATCTCATAAAGACGCAACAGAGGCAGGGGCCTGACAAGGACCCACAGGAGCAGTTATGAATGAAAATGTATGGGACCCAGCCACTGTCCAGCAGGCCCCACACCCTGGTTTCATGCCACCGTGTCCACAGTTGCTTCCCAAAATTAACTTGCTGCTGCATAGGTTTCTTACATTTTACCCCAAGACTTTGGGTAAAAAAAAACAAACAAACAAAAAAAAAAAAACCAACCCTCCATAGACCTGGAACTGGAGCTAGGTATCCAAGCTTCCCACATAGGCCCTCATGTACCCAGACTCTGAGGACACACATAACCTCTGAAGTGCCTTCCTTCCTTATCCACCCCCATCAGTCAGAGGTGTGTGTGTGGGGGAGGTTGGCTGGGTCCTTCCTTCCATCTTCTGGTAGGAGTGAACCTGTGGACAACTGTGCCATGTTGGGTCATCTGAACAGGGGCCAGGGATGAAAAGGTAGGGTTGCTATGGCTGAGGAAGTATTACATGAACACACACACACACACACACACACACACACACACACACACACACACACTGGGTGGGGGTCGGGGAGGAGGGTTGGAACCAAACCCCAGCTTCTAAGTCTCTATTTGCCTCTGGATTCCACCCCTGCCCCCCACACTTTTCCTTAGGAGGAAAAAAAAGAACATTTTGTCCCCACAAAGAAGCCAGCAGCCTTTCTGCACAGACAAGGCTATTTATTCAAAGTTTTTTCGTAAGTCCAGTCCCCTCTGTGAGCCTGGGAGCAGTACTCAGAAAGTCTTACAACCGCAGCTCAAGTCCTGGAAAGTCTATAGCTCCTCCCCCAGCCTCAGTCACCAAGTTCTCAAGTCTAAACTTCTGATTCATAGGAGAAAACTAGGTCTCCTAACCGTGTGACTTGGGGCCAGTGATGCTTCTGTCTTTTGGGGGAAAAACAAAACAACCAAAATCATAAAACCCAGAGGAAAACACCATCTCCCTCTAAAGGCACTCCTAGCCCCAAAGCCGCACGCGCTCCTAGGCAGATAGGGCTTTCAATGTGCCTTTTGTTTGATGCTGGTGTTTCGACATCCTCTTCTTCAAGAGGGAAAGGTCAGCACAAGGCTCCCGGGGGTGTTCACAACCCTTTGCCTCGGCTCAGCGGCCAGAGGTCCCAAGCAAGGGGCCAGGAATTCCCCCTGCTTTGGACCTCTTCAAAAACCAGCCCGGATAAGAAAAGGCCATGGGTTTGCTCCCTCATCTAAACTTCCCAAATAGCTCACAGGCAACTCTTCCACACTCTAGTCACCGAACAAGCACAGGGAGGCAGGTCGGAATTCACTAGCAGCCAAGTCGCCTGTTTCTCTAGCCCCAGCCACCATCCCTTTATCTGTACCTTCAAAAAAACAATAAGCAAAACCAGGCACCTCTGGGAACAGCCTCTGGCCTCCTGCCCTGCCCTGTGTAACCAGCCTGTCCTCACACCCACGAGGGAGGGAGGAGACTGCACTAGTTAACCCTCTGGTCTACCAGGCCCAGTTCCCAGGTTGCAGCAGAGGCAAACTGTTGCTCAAGAAAACCCTTCAGAAAACCATTGGCACCAGGAGGCAGCTGGAGCCAATGGCTCTCTTCTATGTAGCTAGCGCCAAGGCAGGGGCTTCCACAGGCGCAGCCCGCTGACCGCCCTTTCAAATCCCGGGGGTTGGTCTCCACTGTTCATGCCCAGGGCTGTCCACCCACGGGGCTCCAAATGTCCCTGGCAGTGCAGAGAGGAGGGAAAGGCTGGCCGAGCGGTGCACTCACCCCGCCAGCCCAGCCGCCAGCCAGCTTCTTGGAGATCTCAGAGAGAACATTTGTTTGGGCTGCCAAGTTAAATCTTCCTCCCTCATGTCAGGGCATTGGAAAAGCAGTCAGGGGAAAGGGGAAGGGGGAGAGCGGGGGAAGGAGCCGCGGGAAGGAGGGCGGGAGAGAGCGAGCAAGCAATCCAGGCGGGCAGGCTCCCAGTCCCAGTTACTCTTAGCACTGCTAGCCCAAGGAGCTGCAGCTCCCGGGGCAGACGTCTCCCGGGCTCCCGGCATCGAAGCAGGGATCTAGCCGCCTGGCCTCCAGGTCGGTGCCGAATACCAAGCTCCCTGAGCCCGGGTTATGGGAAAGGCCCTAGCACAGCCCGGGGCTGGAGGTACAAGGTGGAACTGTAAAGCAGAGGAGGGAAAAGTTTGCGGCAGGTAGAGGAAAGAGCAGAGTGGCCGCTTCGATCGGCTGTCCCCGGGGGAGGGTGCGGGGCCCAGGCCCGCAGTCCTGGCGCGCTTCAGTCCGCTAGCCCTCCCGCCCGGGTTGTTTACATTCCTGGAGTGTCTTTTAAACCCGGGGCTGTGGCCGGCTCCTGGCCTTCTCCGGCGGCTTCGGGGCAGTCTCCCGTGAAAATCTGCTGGCGCACAATGGCCGGGAGAGGCGGCCGCCCCTCGCCCGCGCCCCCACCGCTCCAGGGCGGGGAGCCTGCCCTCTGCACCGCGCCCTCTCCCCGCCTGGCCAGCTTCCTGGACAGATGTCCCCGGCCAGGGGGCGACGCGCTCCCGCAGCCTGCACCGCGACACCGAGGCCGTGCTCCCCACTGTTTTCTCCCCAGCTCCGACACCAGGAATGTGAAACAAGCTTTCAGAGCTTGCCCCCCACCATCCAGACCCCAGCTTCAGCTCCAGCCTGGCCCCTCAACCTCTACCCGGGCCAGCCTACCACTCCCCCGGGGCCACCGCCGCCGGAGACAGAAAGGAAGAAAGAACACGGGGAAATTACTTTCGTATTTGCAACGCGCGCGCGCACACACAGACACATCTTCCCCTTGGGCTCGCCTCCTGGCTGGGGCAGCCCCAGCCAGGCGTTGGCCTGAAAGCCCCTTCGGCTTCCGAAGCCCGAACGGGAAGCCTAGACACACTCCACTCGGCGTGCCCTGCTCCAGCCACGCGCCGCGTTTTCCTGGGCCATTCTCCCCGCAAAACAACTTAACCGCGCCCCCATTTCCCATGTACTAAAGTGTGTTCTCCATAGAAATTCGGAGGCACAACTTAACACCACCAACCTTGGCCACCCCGGAATCCAGCGCCTTCCCGGCGGTTCTCCTACGCACCCAGGAGCACAACTTCACATCTTTCCAAAAGAGGCGAGGGAGACTCAGCCAGTCCTTCCCGGGTCCTTCCCTCCCTCCTCGGAATCCGTATCCCGGCCGGACCCCGAGTGTTCGGAGCGACGGCTGGAGGTGCGCCGGCAGGAGGCGGGCACCGAGTCCGCGCGCCCACAAACCGCACCGGCGTCCCGCACACCCGACGATTCCCTCCGTCCCCGCGCTCAGTCCGAGCCTCTCTACGCAGCTCGGCGCTCGCTGGTGGCCAGGGCCTCCGCCCCCGGCGGCCAGGGCAGCGCACCGAGCCCGCACGGCTGGCGCCTTTCGCCCGGCCGGAGCTAAGCCTCTAATCGGAAAGCCCTAGTACAGTACCCGGCGCTCGCAACCCGATGATCCGCGGGGAGCGGGAGGAACCCTCAGTGCTAACGGGCGCCTGGCTCTGTCCCCAAACTTACCGGGCGCTGCGAGCACCACTGCCACCGCTGGAGGACGCGCCGCCGCCACCGCCGGGTAGGGCCGGCTGGAGCCGGGAGGAGCGCAGGGAGTGCGGAGATCCGCTCGGTTTCCGACTCCCGCTCCGGCTCCTAGCCGGCCGGGGCTGGGGTCACTGCGCTGCGCCGGCGCTGCTCGCTTGCTCTGCGGCCGGATCACTGCTCGCCCGCCGGGCCGCTCGCTCTCCCGGGCGCCCGCCGCCGCCGCCGCTCGCTTTTTTAATGTCCACAGACAGTGAAAAGGAACTCGGCGTTAGGGGGTGAGTAAGTGAATCAACTCGCCCGGAGCCGAGCAAGTTGAAGTGTCAGATTACATTGGCTATTCTATTTCCAAAGGGCCCCGCGCCGCCGGCCTCCCGCAAAAGCCGGCACGGAATCACCGCGGGAGCGGAGCGCCGCGCCTCCAGCGCTCAGCTCTGCTTGCCTTGGTTCGCTCTCCATGTGCGCGCTCGCTGCGCTCTCCCTTTCCTTTCCGCCTCTCTACCTCTCCTTTCCCTTCTTTCCCTCCCTTTCTTGCTGTTCCCAGGTCTCTGCTCTCTCTAAGCTTTTCTCTTCCCGACTCTGGTAGGCTCCGCGCTACCCCCACACCCTATGCCGCTGGTTCACTCTTGGTCCCTCCTCTCGCCTCCCTTCGCTGCTCTTTAACACCCCCTCAATCCCGTAAGTTTGGAGTGGGGAGACTAATGTGCCTAGGAAGGGACCGCATTGGTAGGAGCAAAATTACTGCCCGGAGGCGTACCCCGCTTCCTGCTGGTCCCCTACGGGAGTACACTGGGGCCGCAGGTGCTGTCAGCCAACCGAATTGGGGTGACCGAGTTGCTAACGAGAGGTGTGCAAAGAATCCCCGGAGACTTTGGGATTATTCCTAAAACCGTGTGGCAGAGAGAGGGTGAGACGACCCTAACCTTCACCACCACTGGTGACGTAGGAGGTTAAAGGGGGCCTCCCTTGACCTCTGAGGAGGAGCGAGGGATGCAGAGCGAACCATATGTCCCCACCCCACTTGAAGTTCAGAGACTCAAGAACGCCCAGGTGCCTTGCTGGGAGCGCCTGGGGCGCCACGAGCCGAGCGCTCTGGCGTTGCAGAGGTGGAAAGAACCCAGCCTAGCTCCCAGCCCAGGGCTGGGCACCAACCACTCCTCTGGTGGCGGAGGGCACTCACGAAGCACAGTTAGGTGCGCCCACTCGCGGGGGTTCCCCTCGCAGACCCGCCCCCGAGAGTATCCAAGTGCGCACTCCCTTTGGCTCACGTCCATTGCCACTCACACAGAAACTCCTACACAAACGGCACACACGTTTGCGCCTACCCTCAGCAGAGCACGCATACTGCCCCTCCAACACACTTGCACACTCACTTTCCATCCTAGATATGCCCGTACACCCGGATTCATACAATTGTACACATTAACCTCGCTGTACACCACCTCCGGTACGCTTTAAAAAAACAAAAAACAAAACCACGAGGCATTCCCCTGTGCACTGCATCTCACGCTCACGTACACATACAAACACATGTTCCCTAACGATTCCACATCCCTTCCTCAAACCCCCTTCCTGATTAGAGGTACTCCGGTCCTAAGGATAACAAGCGCCTGGGTTGGACACGCGCGCGCGCACGCACTCCCCTCCAGGGCAGGCGGGGGTGGCTTGGGCCGGAGCCCGCTAGGCAATCCAGGTGTGGCGACTGCTCCGTGCTCCGCGTTTTGCAGGCAGCCGCGGTGTCGGAGGCAAGGCGAGGAAGGGAGCTGGAATAACAAAGGCAAGTTGGGAAGAGCGCAAGGGGGCGCAGCCCCGGCCGGGCCGCGGGGGGAGCCCTGCACTGCGGGGTCGTCGGAGGCTGCTTGGCGGCTAGCCGGGAGAACCGGAGGTGGGGAGGAAAAGTGGGGGGAGAGGGGCGGGGCCGCCGCGTGACGTCAGAGAACAATGACACCGCTGGGGGCGGGCTCGGGCAGGCAGCCCGGGCGGGGGTCTTCCTCGGGGCCTGGGGCGGGCGGAAGAAGTCTTGGCCTCTCCAGGGCCGCAGTTTGATTGACGAGGTCCGCATGGGAGCGCAGACGTGCCACGCAGACTCGCGGGTTCCTGAGCCTCTTGGGCGGTGATCGTAGCGCACCGCGGGCCAACAGGGGGAGCAGGCGGGAGCGCTTCCCCCCCACCGCAACTCAGACCCCCATTTTAGAATATCCTTAGGAGGGCTGGCTGCTCTGACCTCGGCTTGAACTCCTTCAGGGCCAGAGAGATCACTCCTTCCACCACTAAGACAAGGAGGCAAAGTGCGTTTGCTAGCTTTGAATTCATTCTCAAAGCTCTGACGGGTCTGGCAGCGGTGAACTCAGCTTGGAATTCCTGAGAGCAGACTGCGGCTCAGGTCCACGGGGACGTGGGGCAGGGGGTGTCTGGGTGCGGGAAACTACTCCCCCCCCCCCCCCGACAAATTCTGCCTCCTGCTGCCATTGGGTGCCGGATGGAGGTGGGGGTGGGGCGGTGCTCCTCGGGCCTCGGTCCTCGGACCTGTCACACAGGATGAACAGTTAGCAACTTGCTCCACTACCCACCCACAGGTGGCAGATGAGTATCCTTGGGGAAAGCGGGTGGCATGAAACCATTTCCAGACCTCTAGGGACACTGGAATAGCCTGGTCCCAGCACATTTCCAAGAAGAACACACACACACACACACACACACACACACACACACACACCTCACAGCCTTTGGGTGGCCAAGGTTGGGAAGGGTAGTCTGAGAAATCCTGGAAAGCTTGACTTGAAAGGTGAGGATTCAGTTTTCTAAATGGAGCCACAGCCATCCTGCCCTCTGACCTTCACAGCATTGGTACACCCAGAAGGACACCTCCATCCCCAGCACCAAAGTCCCTGTCAGACTTGGGATGCAAGAATCGAGCCCCAACAACACCTGGGTCAGGCCTGTTGGCCTTGATGACCACCTGAGTCATCAAACCTCTCCAAATCCTTCTGTAAGTAAGCAGAGCTAGCCACCTCCAGGAAGTGGAGGAAATGGTGACCTCAGGTGAACATTCATGTTCAAAAGCTCCTGTCCAGAAGGCCCCACCCCCTTTTTTTTTCCCTTAAAAATTACATTGTATTTATTTATTTGAGGAGAGGGATACACATGAAGGCCAGAGAACAGCTTTTGAGAATCACTTCTCCCCTTGTATCAATGTAGGTCCTTCCAGGGGATTGATCCTCAGGCTTGGCAGCAGAAGCCTTTCCCAAAGATGAGCCATCTTGCTGGCTCCCCCACCCCTTATTTCTAGCCAACATGTTCATCTGGAAACCCGGAAGTGGCTGCAGAGGGCAGAGGAGCCCAGCAAGACAGAGTCAGCCTTCCCAGTCAGTCCACCAAGCATGCCACCTTGGGGGCAAGAAGTCTGAGAAATCACATCCAGGCCTCAAGCCTTGGGGATCCCAGGCCATTGTTCTCTCTATTCCTCTGCCCAGGAAGCTGCTAGTCCTGTTGGTTGGCTCCCTCTGGAGTCTTAGAAGGTATGACTTATTTGGTGCCTACTGTGTGCTGAGTGAGGACATCATGGGCATTAACTTATTGCCTGCAGTTAGGGACATTACTATCCCCTCCAAAGAAAAGAGGACTGTACATACCATCCCCCATGCTGTTCAGACCCTCATTAACGTGGCTTCCTGTGAGCCAACAACCCAAGCTCTTCATCCTTAGCCAGAAATTCTGTGTGGCCCTAGACAAGTTGTTCTCCCTTTCTGGGCCCTCTATAAACTAAAGGCTAGCTCTCATAGCAGCCATCAAGCCTTGTTGGTCTCTATGCCCTGAGTTCCCAATCTCGGCCTCAGCTACAGTAGGCCTGGGTTGAAACAGAGGTGGAGAGTGCATTCTGCCTGGTGGGTGAAGGTTCCTGTATTCCCCCTGGCTCTGAAGGCAGTGTCTGTGCCCACCAGAGTGTGGGCTGCACAGTGCAGGCTCAACACCCACCTTCCCATCAGGCCTAAGTACCTCTTGTTTCCTACCCTCATAGAACCATCAAGTCTGAGGAAGAGGGCCACTGCTTAGGCGGGGCCTGAGCCTGGGTCCCAGGAGGCAGGAAGTCCAAGGGCCAGGAGGAAGCCTGTGATGGGAGTTGTGAGCACCCTGAGTATGCAGAGGATCTGTGCAGGCAGGGTGTAGCAAGTACGGCCTCTGGACCAGGCTGCCATCAGTGGGTTGAGGTAGGAACAAGCATGCAGGTACCAGTTCCTGCCTCTCTCCTCCTGGAGCCAAAGGGTATGTGAAAATCCATCTCGTGGCTCCCATGGGCCAGGTGCTTTGGCACTCGGTCTCCTTCTGTGTCTCCAGGCCGAAGAGAGAGTACAGAGGTTGACTGGCTGCTGGGGGTCGGGGGTTGGGGGGGCGGCGGTAGGGTTCCAGGTGTGGCTACACCCCTGAGCTCATCTCATGACCAAGTATGGTACAGCTGAGGTGATTTTTGAAGTGCTTTGGGGGAAGATATAAGCACCTGCTAGATCTCTGTCTAAGCCCTTCCTAGACAGTGAGTAATGGGAACATAATTAGTCTTCACCTGTGGTTGGACGGGACCCTTTGGATCCTGCCCAGCTCTGTACCTATACCTCACAGGAGTAGATAGCTGGTCCGCCACAGAAAGCCTGTACCTTCCAGCACAGAGCCTCTATGTTCCAGCTAGATTCTCCTCCCTTCTCTGAACACTAGACAACTGATGCATCGTAGGAAGATTCCCAGTATAAGCTAGGACTTATTTGTATTGGGTTCTTCATGGGGGTGGGGCACTTTGAGATGAAGTCTTGCTGTGTAGCCCAGGCTGGCCTTTGAACTCAGAGTTCTGTGTCTGCCGGGTGCTAGGATTACAGCTGTGAGCCACCGCACCCAGCTGGGACGTGCCATCTTGTCTTGTCATCCTCTGATCCTCACAATGGCACTTCTATGGGTGACTGGAATGACACAGAGGGAGGCGGTGGCTTTCACTGGGCCACAGGACTGGGAAGTACAGAGAAAGCATGAAAGGTGGGCCACTTCCTGCAGCACCCTCTCCCTATGCCAGCGCTCCACCAGACAGCAAGCTGGGACTGGTGTGTGAAGGCCAGCTGGGGAGATAAATGCAGCATGCCAGGGGTGGAGTACAGTGGCTTCCTGCCTTCATCCTGCAGTACCTTCGCTCTGCAAAGGAGCTCAGGCCTGACGTCTCACACATGCATGCTTTTTACACCCTCTTGCCCTAACCTGTCTTCATGTTCTTCATGCTCGGTGGCTTCCAGAAGTACCACCATCACATGCATACAACTCCTTGCCTGCTTTTGTGCACGCTCCCTTTGTCTCCTAGGACACACCCATCCCAGCCTTCCAGTCCATGTCTGTGGCCACCTGCTCAGGAGCCTACTCTGATGATACCACCAGCCAAGCTGTCTACATCACCTCCATCCCTGAATGCTGCCAGACTGCCTGCCTCCCTGTCAGTATGACCATAGAGACTGCCTGGGCAGGTCCTCAGTAGCTCATACACTTGAATTCTGGTCCTCACGTGAGCTGAGAATTAGTACTAATGGTTCCATTTTACTGATGAGAAAACTGAGGCATAGGAACTCTCAGTTGCCAGTGTAACACCTCATAGTGGAAACCACCCAGTCCCCCCACCTCTAGAGGTAGAATAGAGGTTGCTCTATACTGTCACCCAGTGACTTTACAAGCAGTCAAGTACAGCGGAGACGGGGACACACACGGACAGACCAGGCTCCCGTGAAGGATTGCCCAGACGCCGTTCTTCAGGTTTAGGGAAGAAAAATCACTGGTGTTGAACAGCAAAGGCCGGATAAGTATCAAGGCTCCCAGAGTGACTGGCATCCCTGCACCTTGCAGCCTGCCTTGGCGCTCCTGCAACTGTGCTCTTTTTGAAGGATGCACAGTCCCAGGCGCCTTGATGATGCTGAGCTGTTCAGTGAGTGGCTGTGGTCCTTCTCCCCTCAATTAAAACGAGAGAGAAGAAAGGAGAGAAACCAAGACATTGTTCTCAACTGCAGCTGGTGCCAAATAGAACCAGGACCCAGCTGCATAGGATGGAGCAGGAGCCGGCCACCCAGAGGCCTGGCCTCACCCCTTCTGTAAGTATCAGATGTCGTTGGGGAGGGCTGGAGGACCACTGCCACCCTCATGCCTGCCTTCCTTATCCACCTGCAGCCGTGGGTGAGCTGGACCTCTTCCCTGGCAGGCAGACCCCAACCCTACCAAGAAAGGACTGTAGTTACATGTCTGAGGGTGTTGCAAATCTCTCTCTTGTAGAACATCACTTTAAACACTGGTTCGATTCTAGGATGAACACAGCAGGCTTTGCTACCTACTCCCAGGAAGGTATGCCATCTGCAGGGGTAGAGGACTGGGACCCCGGAGGTATGTCAAATGGCTCTCTGCTGAGACAGTTACCCATTTGCTCTTTGGAAAGGGTGCTCCAAGACTCTATGGCTGTCTCCTTTTGCTCACACCCCTTTTAAGAGATTCCCTCTTGCACCTGAACTTCAACCTTCCCAGGCCATGGTCTATTCTGTCCCAGGTTACTCCAGTGATCAGCCCTGCAAGACCAACATTCTGGTCATTGGTCAGGGTCTACAAAGTAGCTCCTGCCAAGGTTAGCGTCTCAAGCTCCCTCCTCCCCTGGGAGTAGCACTTTTGAGTTTGTAAAGAACACTTTCTATCCCACACAAGTGCCACCACAGCCTCAGGAGGCAGGCAGGTTGCACAACCCACTTTGAGGAAGAAGAAAATGGCTTGGTGGTTTGGCCAGTATCATACAGGTGTGTGTGGGGGGAGTGGGGGGGCATCTTGTCAAGATCTGAATCCTGATAACTTGGTTCAGTGTCACCAACCCAGGTAGTAGTCATATTTCAAAAGATGCCACTCCTATCCCCAGATGCTGCTGGGAGACAGGATCTCAGACTCATTCATTCAACAAATATTATTGGCTCTAAGCTGTGTCGAGCACAGAGCTAAGTGCTAGGGACCCAACAAAGAGGAGGGCAGATGTGATCCATGCTGCCCCCTCACCTGACATTCTGATGGAGGAAACCAGTCAAACAGATCCCATGCAGAGACTCCTGTTCCAAGGAGCCCTGGACCTAGAGTATTGGAGACATAGGCTCTCTCTATGCCCTAGGGTTGCTTCTTCCTGGCTATGTAGACTAAGAAAGGCTTTCTTGACATCTGTAAGCACGTAGTTTCTCCCCTGGTTTCTAGGTCCTTGCCCTATTCCCACCTTCTAGGTCAAGTGGTTAATGATTTCCTGGCATGAGTAATTATCCTGGTACAGTGTTTTCTTAAACCCAACTTTTCACGGGCACTTGAAGCCAGAGAGGGGCTTCTCAGGTCATCTGACTTGAACCCCCTCACTGAGCAAGAACACCTCAGCCCCGTCCTTCCCAGGAATTAATTTTTGTTTTTGTTTTTTGCTTCCTGTACCTTTCTGGAGGAGATAGAATGCTTGCTCCTTCACAGAGCAGACCTCTGCCCAGTGGTGTGCGTGTGCTAGTAAATGTTTAACATCTGGCTCTCCAGACTGGGGAAAACCTGATTCGTAGTATCTGTTGATTCCCTTAGTGTAAATAGTCCTACCATGGTGACCTGGTGCTGTCTGCTTAGCAGTTCACACACTTGGTGAAAGTTTAACTGCCGCCTTTCCTAAGCCAGTACCAGCAGGCTGCAACACAGAGTTGCCCCCAAGAGAAACCTGGTCCAACTTGCTGGAAAGTTCTTCCTGATGTTGAGCAAAATACTTCATTGTCCACATGCAGCCCTTCACACCTTGATCTGAACCTCGTGAGATGGGTAGATCCTGGGCTTAGCAGAGACGGAACAGCCACCTTCCTTTTTCTGCTCTTCTCCTTCACTTCCTGTCACAAATATTTATTGGGCCCTGGTGACACCGTGGTGCTAGGTACTGTGGCTACACAGACTCTATCTGAGATCCCCTGGTTCCACCTACCCTGCCTGTCCACCTCCCAGACCCCACTCAGACCGACTGACACCCACTCTCCCAAGCCTGTGTTGACTGCCTCCCTTTCTCTTCCTGCCTTGGGCAGCCTGCCTCCCTCTCAAGCCCTCCCAGAGCCTTTATCGTCCCTTTTGGCACTTATCACTTTCTACCTCGGATTACAGCTATTTGTGTACACGGCTTATCTTCCTGCCAGACAGAGAGGCAGCTTGGGCTGTTGAAAGTGTGGACTTTGGAGCCATGTGACCTGGCCTTCCATTCCAGCCCTGCCACTGGGGATATGCGTTCTCTGGAGCTTACACCACCTTTGGGAACCTCAGTTTCCTTATCTGCAAGGCAGGCCTGGTGATAACCACTTCCAAGATGGTTTTGGCCATTCAGTGGGATTAAAATGTAACCCCCTTTTCCGGTTCCTGTCTGGACTTCCATCCTTTTCTGGATAGACTTTGTGCCAATGCCTCTTCTTAGTCTCTAGTTAATTAGACTCTAATACTAGTAACAACAGACACATATATAACAATACAAGATACAGGGTCTTAATCCAAGAATTTACATATGTGGAAGCCTTTCATCCTTCAAAGCTTGGAACTAACCTATTTCTGTCGATAGCAGATAGTGTGCTGGGTACAGTAGCACACACCCATAATCCCAGCGTTGTAGACACTGAGGCAGGAGGAACATCAAGAATATGATGCTAGCCTGGGGAACCTTTCCCCAAACAAAACAACCAATCAATCAAATGGAAAGATAATTTAAGACCAAGGTCACACAGATACTGGGTAAAAGTGCTGAGATATGAACCAGGGACAATCTATTTCAGAGCCCTGGCTGTTAAACTTGATGCTGTATGGCAGTGCAATGAGTGTGCCTTGTGGATTGTAGAGGCTGAGGTTTGGGGTGTCCATAGTGTTCCCCACTTTTGCACATCCTTATCCCAGCCCGGAGATAGAAGTGGAATGATGCAGAGAAGCCACTGATCTGCCCTTTGGGCTTCTCAACAGGTAAAGGGATTAGTACCCAAGAGAGGAACATCTCCAGGCCCTTGGCTAGGGAAGAGGGAGGCCACTGATGGATAAGGCAATGGGAGGAAGCTCACTGAGAGGTATTTGTGATGGGCCTTCACCAAAGTAGACAGAGGAGCAAAGGCCGAGTGTGTTAGTGGGGGAGCATCAGAGGTCCGTCCAGGTAGAAGGCTGATATTTCTGTGCACGCCGTTGGGTAGGGGAGCAGAGACCATGCATTGCTCATGGGCTTTGGAAGAGTGTAGAGCACAGATAGCTGGCCTGACCTGGGCCAAGCTGATACTCAGATTCTCTGGAAGCTCCATAGCTCTGAATTCACTCACCTCTTACTGGGCTCATCTTTCTGCTTCTCCGAGTCTTAGTTTCTCCTGCAGAATAGGCATGAGGAGTGGACCTTGGAGTCCATTGAAGGGCGAAACAGATGGCATGAGGTGGGAGCTGAAACCTCATGAGGCAAGAGATGGGTGAAAGTACTGGGGGGAGAGAGAAGAGGCCATAGGACCAGAGGAGCCCAGCATGCCTGGATTGGGGTGGCAGGTACCAGATCTGCTTAGTCTTTCACACCTGTTTTCTGTTGCCAAAGGCTTGCCAGCTCTCTTGGTGTCTACAGGGGCAGGCAGATCCATGCTGGGCCCTATTCCACCCCCCAGCTTAGGATAGCCCGGCCATAGTTCCTGAAGGCAGGCATTATAGCATAGACTAAGGAGTCCGTGAAGAACATTAGGCCTGTGCCTCAAGGATACTATGAGACCGGCTTTGCCCAGTGAGTCTGTCCAAACCACTGTCCTTACCCTTACTGGGTCTGAGGTGTGTGACAGGGCCCTAGAATGAAGAGGGACCCTTCCCCCAGCCCAGGCAGCCTCCCAGAGCCCTTGGAGGCATAGGGGCATATGTGTATGTGTGTGTGTGGGGGGGGGTACAGTGAAGGGGTGAATTAATCCAGGCTCACCCTCAGGGGCTCTCTATGATGCTAATCTCTTCTGCTTTTGATCCCTGCCCTCCCCCTCCCAGTCCCAGCCCGGTCTGAGCTGAGGCCTTAGCACAAGAGCAAGGATTAGGGCTGCCCTGGGTGAGGCCCAGCATATCCATAATGAAGCAGAAGGGTTTTACCCCTGGGCAGGAGATCAGAGCCCAAGTCACTTGCCTGGCATATGCATTGTACTCTCCTTTGCCAGAACTTCCCCGCTCTCACTTTTCCTCTCCTGGGCTGACCCTCTCTCTCCTCTCCAGAGGAGCTCGGTAGTCCCATGTCACACAGAAGCCCAGTGCACTCTGGGGAAAGGACCAGAGGCTTTGGCCAGTAAGCAGTGGAGTTGGGCCACGAGCTCAGTTAGTGCAGACTCCAGTCCTGCCCTGTCTGTATGAAGGGGCTTTGTTCAGGTAGGTTTTTTTGTTTGTTTGACCAGCATTAGTGGAGGGATCCTGAGTGCCAGGGGTGTACCAGAACACGCATGGTCTTTTACAGTCCTCACAGCCCCTGTTACAGGCCTGCTTGTGGGGAGGCAGAGTGTCCCAAGGAATGTGACCTAAGTGGTGCAGTCTGACCAGACCTAGGACAGCAGCTTATCAGCGGCTGTCACTGCACAAAGGACAAAAAGGCCCAGGCAGATATGCGCAGTCCTTGCAAAGGATGAGCTGGCCTTCTATGCCTGTCTTCCTGTCCATGCTCAGCCTTGTTCTAGACATGGCCGGGATCTTCTTTGCATTTAGAGGAGCTGGGAAGAGAGCCCAGGCCTCTACACTGCTGCAGAGCTGCAGAGGGTACCTTTAAGGATGCCAGCCTCAGGGGATCATAGAGGCCTCTCAGCCAACCCAGCCTCGCAGCAGCCCTGTAAACCCAGGCTTATACACAATTAAAATTTTATTACATTATATTTCCTACATATAAAAGACTATTTGTGAGCTATGAACACATCAGAACGAAAGCTCATGGCCACTCTGCTTAAGAACTGGATTATTTGGGCACTGGGGAAGACCTGCCTCTTGGCCCCCTACTTCCCAGGAGGAACTAGTACCCTAAATGTGATCATTACTCCCTTCCTCTTTTAAACATATCGTTTCAGTACATGTGTGCGGAAACACTGGCCTCACTGCACCTTTAAGACATGGCCTTAGATTCTTCAGTCCCAGAGGACGTGACTTCTTTAAGGGACAGGAGGACCTCTGAGGAGCCACCTGTATTCTCATGCCCCCCCCCTTCTTTTAGGGCCACACGGAACCTCATTTGCCCTCCTGCCTCAAATACTCCAAAGTGGACGCATGTTCCTGGTGCAGCCAACATCTGGCAGCTGGACATTCCTTGAGCAAGGTGTGCTACTGTTTGCTTGGGCAGTGTTCTCCATCTGTAGGACCCTTTCCTTTCCACTCGGGATACCTGGCTCCTTCTAGCTCCAGCCCCAAGGTTTCATGGCAGGGAAGCTTTTCTTGGGAGATCTGATCTCTGTACCCATCAGTATCTTTGGGCAGCCATCCATCTCACAGGGCAGAGATGTTAGGTAGCTAATATCGAGATTCCAGAGGAGCTGAGCATTGGCTCCAAAGCAGACATTCCTAGAGTGACTCAGAATAAGAGAGTGCATGATAGCTCATGGACATCCCTGGGTATAGGGACTTCATGAAGGTGGATTTCCTCCAAGGTTCTGTGGGCTAGTCTGGCCTGTGGACTGGGAGGGAAGTCTCAGGGAGGCTCTTAGGACTTGGGGCGCTCTACTATCCACTTGCTGGATGGATGGGTGAGTCAATATATATGCCTACATGTGGGTATGGTTGTTAAGAGTGTGAGTGCACATACATATGTGTATAATCCCAAGTCCACATGTGTGTGGATCATGATGCAGGGACTTTCTTCTCTTTGTGGATAAGCCTGTTTGATCTTTGAGCCTCACACAAGGCACATATATGGAGAACCTACCATGCACTAGACTACAGGGGCTGGCGGGGGCAGGGCAGTGGACCAGCAGCTGGCTCTTGAGGGGACTGAGTAACTACTCACATGTCATCCTAGACTGCGCACCAGCCCTAGCAGCCTCCAGCACCATAGCCTCAGCCTCTCAGATAGAGTCCCTAGCATCCAGAGGCCTGATAGGGTACCTGCAGGTCAACAGTGGGGCCAGAACCATGAGACCAGCCACCAGTGGCCAGTGCGTGCTTCTCATGCTGAGTGACATCAGTGCAGGGCCTGCCCGACCCACAAGGAAGCTGACAGCAGGAAAGGTCCAGAAGCTTCCCTTTCTCTTTGCTTCCTGGAATGGAAGCTGTGATTTTCCCCAGTGACGTTTGCACAGGTGTCCTCTAGGAGGGCGCACAGCGGTGCCAACAGCAGAGACTGAAGACAGCCTGGAGTAGAGTGAGACTGGACAGGGTGGAAGAGCACCACCAAATGCCTGAAGCAGGAACCAGGTCATCCCTTCCCCAGAGTATTCACAAAAGCACACATACACATGCATGTGTACATGTGTCCAGAGAGGACACAGGAACTAGGGACACACATGCAAAGCTTATTCCAGACCTTTCAGCCTGTCTCTTTATTCAGGCTGTCCCCAAAGAGGACCTTCAGTTGCAGTACCCACTGCAACTGAGTTTCAGGTTGTTGTGTTTGAGGGAGATGAACTTTGAGATAATCAGGGAGTCCTTTCTGGGTCCTTTTGGGCTTCCTTTTCCGGTGACATGGTGGCATGAGCTATTAGTCAGTGATTGTGGGGGTTGGCAGAGTCTTTTCTTACCTTCTATATGTCTTCCTCCCAAAGGCCTGAGTGGAAGCTCCCTCAGAGACTTAGCAGGCAGGGTCTCTGCCTGGGAACTCTGGCAGCCTGGCGGAATATAACTCCTCACTTCCATCCGTGGGGCCGTGGACAAGCTCCTTGCCCCCCTGAAACCTAGTTCCATACCTGCACAGATAAGATGACTACTACCTGAGTAGTGCCTGGAGATAATCACACCAGTCTAGGACACGACTGAGACACTCAGTTGACTCATGCAAGCCCTGTGCCTGGTAGAAGTCACTGGGTTCAGGCTACCAACACCACAGCATGTGCACTTGCCCTGGTGGTCCCAGAAAAGCCAGAATCCAGACTTGGCATTGCCTTACCAGCTGGGAGCCCTGGACATGTCACTGGCCCCCTCTGGCTACAGCTTCCTCCATCTCAAAGGAGCTTATCAACTCAAGGGTTAGATGAGATAAGAGCCATCAGAAGGCTCTTGCAAGTAACAAGCTGGTGCCCCTCTGAGAAGTGACAGAGGACAGGATACCCAGTCTTTTGACATCCAGATGGGCTGAGCTCTGTATGTCCTTACAGAGGGACATTGAGTAGTTTGAGAACCCTCTTCGGAGCTCATCAGGCCCCTGGCTGCTGGTGACGGGAATGCTCCTTTGAGGGGAAGCTAGGTCCCTTTGAAACTGCCAGTCTACACTAGAGGGGCAAAAGGCGACCCGCGTTCAAAGTGGCTCCTCTGGCCCTTAATTACCCTCTGTCACCCATAGGTGGAATTCCACTCAGTTAGCTGAAGAAAGGCACCCACGCCGCTGGCTGCCACATGCCGGTGAGGACTGGGCTTCCCTGCCGCCTCTGCCGCCGCTAGAGCCTCAGTGGCAGCCTGCTCAGTTCTGATTTTAATGATTTCCTGAATTCATTCCATTTCCTACCTCGGGGAAAGGAGGAGAGGTGATCCTCTTGGAAATTCACATAATTGCTTTTATTTGATTTTTATTAAAATGCATTCAGGAATAATGTGATTGCCCCCGTTATCCCGTCGTTCATCAATCCTGCTCAGGGAATCTGGTGAAAAAAAAGCAATGGGTGCAGGAGCCTCCAGGGCGTGCAAGGTGTGATGAGGGCACCTCTCAGTGGCTTGGGGAGTCACAGTCCACCTCTGGCTCTTCCTTTACACACACACACACACACACACACACACACACACACACACACACACGGCTTCTGCTGCATAACATATTCTACACATCCTCCAACCCCAGCCCACTCCTACTCCCTCCCTGCCCACCTTGGAGATACAGGGACTCAGAGATGAGGTCCATGGTGGGAGACCTGCTGCCTTCCCTTGCCCATGCCCCCAGTTCTCTGCACTTTGGCCTGTTTCCAGCATAACCTTTAGCTTTGGGCTCTTAGAGTACGAGGTTAAGAAACCAGTGTCTTGCTGGGTGGTGGTAGCGTACACCTTTAATCCCAGCACTTGGGAGGCAGAGGCAGGAGGATCTCTGAGTTCAAGGCCAGCCTGGTCTACAAAATGAGTTTCAAGACAGCCAGAGCTGTTACACAGAAAATTCCTGTCTTGAAAAACTAAAGAAAAAAAAAAAAAGAAAGAAAGAAAGAAAAAAAGAAAAGAAAAGAAACCAGTATAACCAGTATTTCCTTCAGACCAAGTACAGTCCTTATCTACTTGGCATAGTTAGAATATGGGCAGATTGCTTTGCCTTTCCCAGCCTCTGTTGGCTGATGAAGCTAGTGGAATACAGCCCAGTGCTGTGGTGCCCTCCTGTGATTCCAGTACTAGGAAGCCTGAGGCAGGAGGGGCTCCAGGTCAGTGCCTGCCACAAAGACCAGTTAATGGGACCATGAAGACTTGCCTTAGCATAGAGACAACACAGATTGAGCAGGTAGCAAGTGCCATGCTGTGAACTACCACGGATGCCCACCAGGGTGGATTGGTACCATGTGGCCTTGCCTCACAGGAGTGGATGGGTTCCATCCACCTACCCTTGCCTGTTTGCTAAAGGTGGTCTGCCCCTACTGGGGAGAAGCTGTGCAGAAAATCAGGGAGCATGAGGGTAGACACTCACTTTCAGAGCTCCTTTTGTGGGTCCGGGGATGGGGGGCTTATTTCTGCAAAAAGCCTGTCTTCACTTGAAAAAAGTGCAACGACATTCACCCCGCTTCCTGAGTTTTCACTGTTTCTGTTGATCTTGGTGCAAGTCATTTGGCAATGACCACAGCTAGGGAATGTAGAGAATGGAGGGAGTGGATTTTGAATTTATGTTACTGGGGTCTCTGGTGCTTACCACCCAGCTAAGCATTCAGATGTGGTATCCGGGCCCTACTCTGCACCATTCCTGCCACTGGGATGCTGTTACTATTGTTCTCTGTGGGCCAGACTACACGCCTCCCAGATCCTTGAGAGCGCTCCCACTGAATCATGGGCTCCTGCCCGAGAGCCTGTGTGGCCCTCTGATCATATGCTTTACGGTCCCAGGAGAGGTCCGCCGCTCTCTCCAATCAAGTTGTAGTCTGTCCAGGAGGGGGGGTCCTGTCCTTTCATGGAGAGGGTCAGGCAGTGGGCTGGGAAGGACCTCTAGAGTCTCAGTAAAAGAAATCTCAAGGCCAGAGTTTGAGAAAGCCACTGCCAGTCATAGCGGCCTCAGCCTGGGTTTGTCCCAGGATGGCGAGTGTTCAGTTCTTAGCTGGGCTGGTTTTGGCTTAAGCCACTGTGCTAGGAACTGCATTGCGAGGAACTGCCCCCTCTGGTCAACTGTACCCCTTCAAAATTCTGATACTATAGATGGCCCATGTACACCTCTGGAGGATAGGGAACCCAGAGGGATAGCAACAGTCCCCAAGGCCATGAAAAAGTGAGCAGAGGAACTGAACAAAGAACACTAGCCACCACAGTCTCTGGTTGGTCCTGTGCCTATTCCCATCTCTCCTCTCTGAGTGGCCCAGGCTAGGAGCAGGAGCAAACCCAGACCCTGTAGATGACAACACTGACTGAAATTGGGAGGCTTGTCCAGCCTCAGTTTCCCTTCGGTAACCTGGAGGCCAAGCCCAGGCAGGGCAGGCACCCCAGAAACCAGTTCTGGGGCAGGGATTCTTTAGAGTCTGGGACCTGGGACTTGGATGTGCTGCTGGATGGGTAGCACCTGACCAGCAGTTATCCCGGAAGCCCAGAGGTCAGTGGGCTGAGTTGTCATTGTGCCCTTGGCCTCCAAGCCTTGCTCCTGCACCCCAGCCTTCTGGCTACACCCCAGCCTTGTTCAGCATGCGGCTTCTTTATCAGATCTCCGTTTCGTTTCTCTCTGTGGCAGCCTCAGCCTCAGCCTGGCCCCCGCCCCCACCCCATGGCCCTTTCCTCTCTGAAGTGATGTGCCTTTTCCTGCCACCCCCGTGTGCAGCGCACAGGAGATGTTTGCTCCTCGTTGCTTTCAGAATGCTTCCTTTTGGTGGTGGGGGTGGCCTAGTGACTGAGCTCCAGAGTCCTGCTGTGTGCTGGTGACCTGGGAGGGGCGGCTGAGCCGAATGGAATTTGGGGCGACTGTGGGCTGTATCCACCACCTCGAAGCCTCTGGTGCAGGTTCTGGAGTACTACAGTCAATTCATGCTCCTAAAGAAGCTTGTTGGTCAGAGGTTGCCAGTTGGTTCCTGCTGCAGGGAGCTGAGCCAGAAGGCAGCGGAAGGTCCAAGCTGCTGAACTTCTGGTTTAGTGCCTACCCAGAGTAGAGTGCTATGGTAACCTTCCCACCCTAACTCGCCCTTCTTTACCCGTGGTCCCCGCAGCACAGGGACCACAATAGAATCAAGCAGCAGCGCAGCTTCCCAAAGCTCCTGTGTCAAGCTCTCAGGCTCCAGTGAACTTTAGGAGCTGAATTAGAATTTCATGTCCACCTTCTGGGTGGCCTTAAGCCAAGTGGCGCGGCCTCTCTGAGTATCACAAGGCCTAGCTAGTAAATGAGAAACATGGAAGAGACTCTAGCAGCCAGTAGACTTTGGAGCGAGAATGCAGGAGGCTAGGGGGCCTTGTGTGCTTGACAAGAGCCTGGGGTAGTGGTCAGCCAGGTAGGGGCAAACAGCAGAGGTGAGCTCTGAAGGCCAGTGAGCATATGAGTCCTGTGATCTTGTTCCAGAAAGATCCTGGAGGCAGCGGGACGGAGGAGGACGGCCGGCCACCGATGGGATTTCAATTAGGAAAATTAAGTGACCCACCTCCTCACCAAGAGCAAGAATCATAGATGTTCTCTGCTGCCCACCCGGGACAGAATTCCCAGACTTTGGCCTCCTCCAGCAGGCAAGTAAGAGATGGGAACTCTCCTTTCCTCCAGTCTGGGTCATCCCTGGCATTTCTGGAGAGTGTTGGCACAGCAGCCTCCCAGGACCTGAGCATCTGCTTTTATCAATAACGTGTTTTGAGCCCCTTCAGCACCCCCCCCCCCCAGGCCTTATTCCCTGCAGCCCTTTTCCTGGAGCAGGACCTGGCAATGTGCTTCCAGACCCTCTTTTGTGGTGATACTGTGTTCCCCAAAATATTGTGCACCCTAATAAACTTACCTGGGGTCAGAGAACAGAACAGCCACTAGATATAGAGGCCAGAAAATGGTGGCACACACGCCTTTAATCCTAGCATTCTAAAGGCAGAGATCCATCTGGATCTCTTTGAGTTCAAGGCCACACTGGAAACAACCAGGCATGGTGATTCACTCCTTTAATTCCAGGAAGTGATGGCAGAAAGGTATATAAGGTGTGAGGACCAGGAACTAGAGCTGGTTAAGCTTTTAGGCTTTTGAGAAGCAGTTCAGCTGAGATCCATTTGGGTGAGGACTCAGAGGCTTCCAGTCTGAGAAAACAGGATCAGCTGAGGAATTGGCGAGGTGAGGAAGCTGTGGCTTGTTCTGTTTCTCTGATCATTCATCGTTCACCCCAATACCTGGCTCAGGGTTTGATTTTATTAATAAGGCCATTTAAGATTCCTGCTACACCCTTTTGCCGTCACACTGGGCTAGGACCTCAGGCAGGGTGGTTATCTCCAGTATTCTCTCAGATAACGGACCTCCACGGCCTGGGTGGGGCTCTGGACGTGACCCTCCCATTAAGTTGCTAAGGAGGCAGAAATAAAACCACTATGTCCCTGCTTTTCCATCTTGGTAGGAGGAGGGTATGTGACTGGGACTACCTTTTCTTCAGCAAGCTTTGATGTTTTTTTAATTATTGCATTTATGTATTTATTTAATTTTTATGGGAGGAGCAGCATGTGCCACTGCCCAGTGTAGAGGCCACAGGACAAGCCGCAGGAGTCCCTTCACAGCGTGCATCCCAGGGATTGACCTCAGCTCATCAGGTTTGGCAGCAAGCATCTTTATACACTGAACCAGCTCGCAGCCCACTCTGCAAGCTTCTTCTTTAGACAAAGGCGGCTTTGTCTTCCACAGTCACTGGGGCCATTGCACCCATTTCCCAGATAGACAAACCAGGGCCGAGGGCCTCCCTCTCTTCCTCCCTCCCTTCCTCCCACCTTCCCTTTCTTCCTTCTTTCCTTCCTTTCTCCCTCCCTCACCCCCTCCCTTCCTTCCTTCCATCTTCCTCCCCTTCTCTACCCTACTCTCCTTTCTTCCTCCCTCCCTTCCTCCTCTCTTCTTTTCCTTTCTTGGTGGAGCTTATGTAGCCCAGGCTGGCCTCAAACTCAAGCTCCTCCCCCTTCAGCCTCTTAGGTTCTGGGTTACAAGCCTGTGCCAGCACACCTCCAGGCTTTGTGTTTCTCTGCTTTGGGGCCTGAAGGCTGTAGCAGAACAGCCTCACACCTGCCAAGAACCAGAAACTACCTCCCTCCCCTTCATCACCAGGACTTGTCCAGTAAGAGGAGTGAGTCCCAGAGAGCTAGCTCCTGAGGGCTGGGAGTGGGAGAGGGCCACACAGGGCAGAAAACAGATGCCTGGCCCAGGCTTGCCATGTGATCTGGCCTTTCTCACGACTGTGAGGGTGGGTCTTGGGCTTGGCTCTGACCTTGACCCACCGAAGCAGGATGCCATAAGATGCCAGGGGCCACACTATCACAGGCCGTGGGTCCTCAGTGGTAGTTAGAACAGACTGGATGGCACAGACCCTGCCTATGCTTCCTGGGCCCTGGGAAGGGAGACAGAGGTTCGAGAGCTTGGTAGTGATGGAGCCAGGGTGGCCAGAGTTAAGTCTCTTGAAAGGAAACTCAAGAGTGTGGTATTTTATTTGATATCTTTTAGTTTTTTTTTTTTTTTTTTTTTTTTTTTTTTTTTTTTGAGACAGAGTCATACTAAATAACTCTAGAACTCGCTATGTAGACCAGGCTGGTCTCCCATTCACAGAGATCCTCCTGCCTCTGCTCCCGACTGCTGGGATTAAAGGCGTGCACCACTCCACCAGGTTTGATGAGTATTTAAGCAGGGAATGTGGCTGATTGGTGGTAAAGTGCTCGTCTAGAACCTGTGAGGCTCTCAGGCTCCCTAGCACCGTGGCAATAAATAATGTGATATTTCACGTACCTGCAAGTTGTAGTCCAGCTCCATGACCTAGCTGTAAGCCCTATGTGACAGATGGGAAAACTGAGGCCGAAAGAGTTTGTGGGCACTCAAAGATCTTTTTCTTACAACTACAGGATCAGGACCAGGACCACTGTTCTATGACGTTAAAGCTCCTGAGCTGCAAGACTCTCTGTGGGACAGACAGACAACTGAGACTCAACTTAACTAGTCCTGTCCATGTTGTGAGCCATGGTGGGTGTCAGGTAGGGAGAATGAGATACCTCTGACCTTCACCTACCGTCTCCGTGTTCTTGGGCTGTCACGGGGCCTGTCACTGAGGTGTCCTGAGTGCCTGGGTTTCCTCCCATATGAAATGAGAAGCCTGATGTTTGCTGGTTCTGATGCTTAAGGAAACTGATGCTTACTGGATAGATCTAGGGGCCAGCCCCGGGCTAAATGCTTGGGGAAGCATTTTTTCCTATGGATCCCTTATCCCAGAGTTGAGATTTGACTCAGAGCCAAGCGTAAAGTAAAGTGTTTTCTACTTTGGCCCTTGATTCAATTTCTCTTTGTGGCTCTCTGGTCTGAAAGTCTAGGGGTGCAGTTACAGTGACTGCCTGGAGGAGTTACCTAAGAGAACAGGTGGAATCCCTGGCCTGCGGAAGGACGGGTCAAGGTCGTGCTGTGCATGTACCTGATCTGTCTGGCTTCCCCGGGTCCCAGCAGCAAGCGCTAGAGCTCAGCTCAGCCAAGCCCAGACGTCATTTGGGGTTGCCTGGTGCCCCAGGCCTCCTTCCACATCCTCGGTCCGTCTCACCCTGTATGGCTCCCTGCCTGTCTGCTTCATGATCTTACATCCTGAACAAGCTGCTGACCTTTGCACCGGGCATGTCCTGCCTGCTTGTTCTTATCCACCTCTGCAGGGCCAGCACACCTATCTCCTCTGCTGGATTTCCCAGGTCACTGGCTGTTATCCCCTCCCTGTAGCTGGCCCTGGCATGACCCATCCAGGGTCATGCCCCCACAGGGCCCTGTGCCTACTCTTTTGACCTTGTATTTCCAGTGACTTTCTTTCCCCAAGATCACCCTAGGAGTAGGGCCATAGCCAGACTTTAGACCCACAGAGAAAGATCCCACCTGCTTGCTCGCCCCCCGCCCCAAGTGATGCAATTTCACTCGAGAGTAGGTACGTAAATGTCTTGTTAGAATGGGGGACAAGGAGACTGGTCTCAGGCAGGTGGCTCTGTTGTAAGGCATGGAGCTCCCGGGGGCTTGGGAACTGCTTGTTCCCTTGGGAAGTACTCAGAGGCCCTCCTGCCTGCTGTCTAGATAGGAACTTAACCGTCCAGTCTGACCCACCTGGAGGCTCCAACTCTATCAGTCCCCTCGCCCCCCCTCAAGGTAGTGTGTGTGTGTGTGTGTGTGTGTGTGTGTGTGTGTGTGTGTGTGTGTGTTGGAAGGAGGAGGATTCTGTTTCCATTTATGTCTGGGTAGCAGCCCTCATGTTTCAGATAAGCCCCAAGCAAGGTCACATGGAAACTGGGATTGGGAATTGGGGCAGTCTGCTTCATCATCAGCCCTATCACCAACCAGGCCAAAGCTTGTTCATCTCCTCAGATTAGGTAAGATTGGGCACATTCAGGATCACGTGGCCCTAGACCACTGGCTGCCTCTGACCTGACCTCCTCACCCTTGGGTGTCACCCTTTGGGAGGGCCTTCCTTCCCAATCTACTTCTAGTGTCTGGAGAGGGACTTTTGGAGGCCCTGGTATGATGTGGAGACAGGAAACGGGAACACTCTCTGGGCTTTCCTGAGCTGGGATGCAGGGTTCCTGTCCTGGCTGATTGCTGTGTGATCCTGGTTATTGTCACTGGGCTTCTGTTTTCTTTGCTAAAATGCATCCGTTGTACAAAGTCTATGGGGCCTACCTGTCATCCCAGCACTTGGAGGGTTGAGACAGGAGCATCAAAAATTCAAGGTGCACGCCCTTAATCTTCACACTCAAGAGGCAGAGGCAGGTGGATTTCTGTGAGTTTGAGGCCAGCCTGGTCTACAAAGTGCGTTCCAGCATGGTCTGGACTACATAGAGAGACCCTGTCTCAAAAAAAAAAAAAAAAAAAAAAAAAAAAAAAAAGGCATTTTCTGATTGTCAGCTCATTTACTCCCTGCCAACCTGGTGAGGAAGGCTTGTTTAAAAGAACTGGCAGCACGGAAAGGCTAAACAATGAGGCTAAACAACCCTTTTCAGGTCTCACAGCCAACACGTGAAGACAGGGGTTACACAGCCCAACTTTCTGACTGACTGAATGCAGATGCACAGGGATGGGAGGGCTTTCAGAAGTGTAACCATGGCAACCACAGGGCTTTTTTGTAGCTTGCCAAGGAACTTTCCAGTACTACCTCATTGACTCCCTATGATAAGTCCCCCCAGGAGATCCACTTTACAAGGAGTAAACTGAGGCACATTGTGGAACTTGGACAACATCACCCAGTTCTTACTCACAGGTGGACTCTAGGAAGTCTGACTTGAGGATTTACAAGGACATGGTAAACAAATCTCCCAGTGTGTAGGATATGGAATATAGTGGGTACTCAATAAATAATCCCTGAGATGCATAGAAAGAAAAAACCCACAAAGGAATTAACCTCTGGGCCTGGGGACTCAGCTTTGTCTCCATGGCTGCCTCTGGTAAGGCCAGATGATGATGTTGATGTCTTCTTCTCTGCCTTACAATATCAAGGCAGAGTCTCTCACTTGAACCCAGAGCTCATGATTTGGCTAATTTAGCTAGTCAGCTTGCCCCAGTGAGCTCATCACTGCCTCTGCCTCCTGCGTGCTGAGGGTACAGGTGGGCTGCCATTCCCACTCAGCCTCTGTGTGGGTGTTAGGCATCGGAACTCGGGTCCTCTTGCTTGCAGAGCCCCCTTTGACTCCCCCATTTCACTGGTGACTAGTATTCTAGTCAGTGGGCATGGTATAGCCCCATTCACCAATCAATATATGAATGACTTGTTTTTACTTTGGGGATTTTTTTTTTTAAACAAAACACATGTGAGCACCAATGCATAATTGGGCCTACTGTAGATGAGTGTGTTTTCATTTCTCTTGGATCAATACCTAGAAGTGGATTTCTTGGGTGAAGGGTAAGAATATGTTTCACTTTGTAAGAAATTGGTGGGATATGGAGATATTGCCCTGTTGCTCAGGGCTCTGGGTTCAACCCCTAGTACAACATAAACTGGCCAGGGCAGCACTCAGGAGGTGGAAGCAGGAGGATCAGAAATTAAGGGTCATCCTCAGCTACCTGGCAAGTTGTAGGTCAGTCTGAGCTATCTATGAAAAGGGGCAAAAAGGAGAAACAGGCAAATTCTATTGCATGTATTCACACCACGTCAGCTACCAACAATATATAAGGATATCATTTACCCCATATCCCTTATTGATATCACCTGTCACTCCTCTGAGCTATTTTGGTTAGTACATGATGGTAACTTTTTGCTGTTGCAATTTTCAATTCCGTAATGACTAATGATGCTGAGGAGATTGGACATTTGTCATGTGCATGTACCTTTTTTATTTTATTTTATTTTTTTGATTTTTTTGAGACAGGGTTTCTCTGTGTAGCTTTGCTCCTTTCCTGGAACTCTCTTTGGAGACCAGGCTGGCCTCGAACTCACAGAAATCCGCCTGCCTCTGCCTCCCAAGTGCTGGGATTAAAGGCGTGCGCCACCACCGCCCAACATGCACCTTTTTTGATGAAGTATCCATTTGAATCTTAGGCCCACTTTGATTGGGTCACTGGTTTTGTCGTTACCAAGTTGAAAGAGTCTTCGTGTAAATTCCTGTTACAGGATCTTTGTCAGATTGACACACCATAGGTATTTCCCCGTACCTGGGCTGTAGCTGGTCACTCTCCTAACAGAATCCTCCGAGGAGCAAAGCCTGTACAGTTAGTGCTTTCCATGTCATATTTAAGAAAACCTCCGAGGTTTTCTTCTAGATGGTTTATGATTTTAGCTCTTGAGGTTGAACTGTATGCAGACTGATTTTGACTCTGTGAAGTAGAGTCAAGGCTCACACAAACAGCCATGTGTCTTGCTTACTGTATCGGAGCTGTTTGGCTATGGCTCTTGCTTTGTTCCTAGCATACCTTCTGTTTCTGGGAGGGTTTGTATTGTTTGTTTTTCAAGACAGGGTTTCTCTGTGTAGCCTTGGCTGTCCTGGAACTCACTCTGTAGACCAGACTGGCCTTGAACTCACAGAGATCCACCTACCTCTGCCTCCCAAGTGCTGGGATTAAAGGTGTGCACCACCACCACTGCCTGGCTTTGGGGGTTTTGTTGTTTTTGTTTTCTTTTTTCTGTCCTTTGTGACTTTAAATTATTACTTTATATGATTCCTTTTCTCGTCTTTCTTTTTTCTTCCCTCCCTCCCTTCCTCCCTTCTTTCTTTCTTTCTTTCTTTTTTTTTGAGACAGGGAATCTCTTCTTTCTTAGTATATCAATTATACTTCCTTTAAAGATAGTTGACCTAGAGTCCCTTTTCTTCTCCTTATGTACGGATTACTCTGCAATGCCATACTCCTGGGCTCCTAGGAAGGCCAGTGCTTACCTACCAGGCATGCAGTATACATTTGTAACTATTATGACACTGTTTTCAAATAATGTTACATTGTTACACCAGCTATAAGTATCCTGTAGTAACAAAGTATTCCTGGCTTTCCTCTTATCTCTCCTGTAAGGTCTTCATTTCAACTCACAAATATGATAATTGAATACATTGTTGCTATTATTGTGAACAAAATGTTGTATCAATTGTGAAGAAGAAAAGTTTTTTTTTTTTTTAATTTTAGTTTTGTTTGTATTTTTTATTTTTTCCAGACAGGGTTTCTCTGTGTACCGTGGCTATCCTAGAACTCATGCTTTAGACCATGCTTTTGCTTGAAGAATATTTTCTTCTGATTACTGATTTAAGATCTTCCAAACAGGTTTTTACGTATAGAATAGGGTTTCACATTAAAACTTGATTCCTTGCTCCCTCTCTCTCTCCCCTCCCTCCTTTCTTTCTTTCTTTCTTTCTTTCTTTCTTTCTTTCTTTCTTTCTTTCTTTCTTTCTTCTTTCTTTCTTTCTTTCTTTCTTTCTTAACATTTTTCCCTTTTATTAAGAATAAGTTCTTCTCGGCCAGGCAGTGGTGGCGCATGCCTTTAATCCCAGCACTTGGAGGCAGAGGCAGGCGAATCTCTGTGAGTTCGAGGTCAGCCTGGTCTACAGAGCAAGATCCAGGAAAGGCACAAAGCTACACAGAGAAACCCTGTCTCGAAAAACCAAAAAAAAAAAAAAAAAAAAAAAAAAAAAAAATAGAATAGATTCTTCTCTCATAAAATATACCCCGATTACAGTGTCTGCTCTATACTCTTCCCAGTTCCTCCCCACCTCCTCTCCACTCTGGATTCATTCCCTTTCTCTCATTAGAAAAGAACAGGCTTCTAAGAGATAACAACAAAATGAAATATAATAAGATAAAACAAAAACCATCACATCTAAGTTGGACAAGGCAACCCAACAGGAGGAAAGGAATCCAAGAGCAGGCACAAGAATCAGAGACCCATTCGTTCGCACACTCAGGAGCCCCATAGAAATACTAAACTGAAAGCTGTAATATATATGCAGAGGACCTGGTATAGACCCATGCAGGCCTGTGCTTGCTACTTCAGTCTCTCTGAGTTCATATGCGCTTTCTTCGGTAGATTTAAAGGGCCTTGTTATCCTGGTATCCTCCATCTGGCTCCCACACTCCTTCAACCTCTTCTTCTTTGGTGTTCCCCGAGCTCTGAGGGGATTTGATGGAGAGATCCCATTTAGACCTGGGTGTTTCCCCAGTCTCTCTTTCTGCTGTCTGACTGTGGGTCTCTGTATTTGTTCCCATCTGCTGCAGGAGGAAGCCCCTCTGATGATGACTGAATGAGGCACAGATCATATTTATCTTTCTATCCTTGAATACATTGTTGCTATTATTTTGGGCAAATTGTTGTCTGTTGTATCAATTGTGAATAAGAAAAAGTTTCTTTTACCTCTTTTTATTCTTTGTTACTTTCCTTTTCTTTATGTAGCTTGGAGGCTTTGACTTGAATAGTTTTCCTTTTCTCTAAAGAACTTCCTTTTGCATATGTGTGTGTGGTGTGTGTATGTGTGTGTTGCATGTGCATGTTGTACAGTTGCACACATCCATGCGCTGGCATACAGAGGCCAGAACAGGAAGTCAAGTGTCTTTCTCTAACCATCTCCACTTTATTGGCTTGAGGCAGGGCCGCTCACTGAACTGGAAACTTGTTGTTTTGGTAATGTTGGCTGGCAGGCCAGTGAGCTCTGTGTCTTCGGTATCCTATACCTGACTTACAGGTATGTGCAACCATGGCCAGATTTTTATGAGGGTGCTGGTAATTTGAACTCAGGTCCTCAGGCTATCTCCTCAATCTCTAAAGAACTTTGTTTTACATATTTTACAAGGCAGGTCTAATGTACAGATTTCCTCATTTTTTGTTTATCTGAGAAAGTCTTGCCATTTCATTTACTTCTGAAGGCTAACTTGGCAGGAAACAGAATTTGTAGTTGACCTTTTTCTCTCTCTCTTAACTCTTTAAATATTTCATCTTATTCTTTTTTTTTCTTCCCATGAATGGTGTCTGGGAAGCATGATTCAATCCTTATCCTTGTTCCTATACATGAGAGTTTTCTTCCTTTCTTATTTCTTCTCATTTCAGTATTTTTTTCCTTCATCATTGGTTTTCTGCTATTGAGAGGAGAGAAGGAGGGGGGAGGGAGGGAGAGAGAGGGAGAGAGAGAGAGAGAATATTCATTCTAGTCACTGTTCTTTTAGCCTCCTGGGTCTACGTGTAGTGTCTGACATTAATTCTGAGACATTCTCAGTCATTAATGGTTCAAGTATTTGTTCTGCTCTTTCCTGTTACACATGTAGCACATGGTCTGAAGCCCTACAGTCTGGATATCCTGCTCCAGTTCTTCCCATCTGTGTCCTCTTTGCAGTCAGTCTAGTTTTGGAAGTTTGTAGAGTTGTGTCCTCAAGCTCAGAGACTCTTTCCTCTACTGTGGCCTGTCTCCTAATGAGTCTTTGGAGGCCATGGGATGATGTTGACTGCCATGTTCTATCATCTTCCACCTCATTGCCCTGAGACAAGGTCTCTAATTGAGCCTGTAGATAGGATAGTGACCAGCAAGCCCCAGCATCTCTATCCCCACAAAGCTGATGTTACAAAGCATCTAAGTGGCTATGGTAGGTTTTTACACGAGTGTTAGGGATTTGAACTCAGATCCTCATGTCTGCACAGCAAGTGCTCTTACCCATTGAGCCATGAGACAACTCAGCTTCCACCTGACTCCTGGGACTCCAGTCTTGGGAAACTGGGTCTGCTTTCCATCACTTCTAGGTTGCCTTTTCTCAAATGTCACAGAACCCACCAGCACGAAGTCCTTGTGTCTGGCTTCTTTCCCTTAGCGTATTGCTGGTGAGCGTCTCCATGCATCTGTGTGTTTTTCACATCTAGGTAATTCTGTTATCCATCCATTTGTCATTTGTGTGTCTGTTCAGGGCTGGCACATGGTGAACCAGTAGATGGACGTTCAATGGCTGAGTTGAGAAATGATGGCCAAAGGTAGACACACTCCTTTATAAATGGTCAGAATCAGGCTCTAATGTGAACCGGAAGGGGCAAGATGATGGCACTGGTCATTAGTTACTTCAGAGTATTCTTATTCCGTGCCCACTCTTGTGCTGGCTTGGGACAGGTAGTTCCTGCCCACCCACCCTGAGCTGCCTGTTTTGCTGAGGAACAAACTACTCTCCAAAGACCATTCAGGCAGATAAGTGGGTCAGGAAGGAAGAGAAGGGAAGACTGTGGGTGAGAGACAAAGAAAAGTGAGGGAGGGTACAGTGGAGTAACCAGCAGGGCAGTCCCTCAGCAAGAGGTACAGGCTCATACAGGCTTCCTAGAGAAGCCAAGGCCTGCCATCAGGGTATCTATTGGCCCCTGGAGGGAAGGGGGTCCCTACAAGAGGAGCAGTCATGTGAAAGCTCATGGGTGGAGCAGGCAGCAGGCAGGAGGGCCAAGGCCAGCTTGAGTATCAGGAACAGTCAGAAATGAGACCTGGGAAAGTCCTGGGGCAGGTGTGGAGAGCCAATAATTCACATCAAGTGTGACTTTTATTAGGAAGACAATGGGGACTGATGAAGGTATTTAAGCTGTGAAGGAACATAATTAAGGTCTGCTCAGTGGAGAAGGGACTAAATGCATGAGTAGAGGCTGGGTTGTGGAGAGATCCAAGCAGCCTAGGCTTGGAGAGAACAGTTTCAATTAGATGATCAAAGCCAGTTGAGAGGCTGCCCTACCAAGACCCGGGACTAAGATGTTCTTTGTCTGTCTGTCTCCGTGTGTCTGTGTGTCTCTGTGTCTGTGTCTCAGTGTATGTGTGGACGTGAGAGCATGTGCCTGTGGAGGTCAGAGGATAACCTTGTGTGCCATTGTCATTTTCAGGAATGCTGATGTCCACATCCTTTGAGACAGGGCCTCTCTTTGATCTGGAGCTCACCAATCGGGCTAGGCTAGCTGATCCATGAGTCCCAGGGATCTCTCTGTCTTTGCCTCCCTGGTTCTGGGATTACACATATGTGCCACCATGCCAGGCATTAAAGAATAAAAAGATTTTGACATGTTTGAGTGTTTTGTTTCCATGTATGTATGTGCACATATTAGGTGGCCACAGAGTCCAGAAGAGGATGTCAGATCCTCTGGAACCAGAGTTGTCGGCAATTGTGAGCTACCATGTAGGTGCTGGGAACTGAACCCATGTCCTCCGAAAGAGCAGTAAGTGCTCTTAACTATGGAGTCATCTCTTCAGTCCCCAGTGTCTGGCATTTATACATGGGTTCTGGGGATCAAACTCAGGTCCTCATGCTAGGAAGGTAAGCACTTTACCCATTGAGAGAGACATCTTCCTAGCCCCTGAGACTGACCTTATGGGAGGTGGAAGCAGGGCACCAGTCTTGGGACTCAGCAATAGAATAGATGGGAGTTCCAGTCTTGGGAGGAAGAGCAAGTAAGGAGGATGAAGTGGGGGTGGAGACAATAAGCAAAGGGGAGAGCTGGGAGGGTCGTGTGTCTGCAAGATCTTCAAAAGGAAGGTCCAGGAGACAGCTGGGCGTTTGGGTCCGGGAAGGAAATCAGGCTAGGCCTGCAGACCTGGGGAGCATTGGAATGCAAGGCACCTCAAGATCCAGTCTCGGAAGTTCTGCATTACCCTTGCTGACCTAGTTTATGTCAAAGCAAGGTGAAGGCAACGCCAATCAAAGGATGCAAGAATTGACTCCGTGCTCACTTCGGCAGCACATATACTAAAATTGGAACAATACAGAGAAGATTAGCATGGCCCCTGTGCAAGGATGACATGCAAATTCGAAAAGCGGTCCATATTTAAAAAAAAAAAAAAAGAATTGACTCTGCCTCTTGGTTTGAGGAACTGCCAAGTGTTAAGGAGATCTTTCAGGCAATGCAGGAGAGAGTGAGCTAACATGAGAAGAACAGATGGGCCCAACAAGGCAGTAGCAGGTGTAGGGCTCATGGTGCAGGGCTTGGGGCACATGGGTGAGGCTTGACTTGAGGGAGAGAAGGACATGGGACAACATTACAGAAGGGAAGAGCCAGCTCCCATTTTTGAAGAAGATCTGAGCAGCTCAACCAGCCATGAGGTTCCCAGTGTCATAAAGCACTCTCAACTTGTCCCTGTTCTCATAGGGCAGGTAGTGGAAAGCACACTTTACTGAGGGCTTATATGTGACCTTAATCAGTTCTGATGGCCCTGTGAGGGCTGTCCGTTGTGAAGTTTGCTCTACAGGTGAAGCCATGGAGGATCAGGGAGTCTCTTCCCAACCTTCCGTGAGAACGACTGTGCTTATTGTCTGCACATAAAAAGATGTTTGCTCTTTTCTTTCCAAGGAGCAAGAAGATGTCCCTGTAACTCTTTGGTTGGAGGAGAGGCCTAATAGTGGAGGAGAACTTTGTTGAACCCTCGGAAAGGGGGTTAGGATGTGGGGGCATGCTTGGCCAGTGATAGGATGGAGCTGAGGACTATAGGTTCAAGTTCTTTACAAGTAGGGATGGGGACTACAGAGAGATGGCTACCTGCAAAAGCCATGGGCTGGTGGCCACCATCCTCTCCCTTCCATATCACCATACACAGTGATAAGAATAAAAATAATTTATGTCATGTGACTGCTTTTTAACTAGCTGCTTTCAAGACTTAAGACCAGGATTATAAAAGGCATGCATTTATAAATTATTAGTCCCGAGCTCATAAGCACATAGACTTTGGTAGCACTTTAAATTAATTTATCGTCATTCATTGCAGCTGTCTGTGATGTAAACCTTCAGCTATAAATTTGTACCATAGTCTGACACACCATTAACTAAGGTGCTGCCCGAGCCAGAGCACATAGTAAAACATCCCAATACAGTCTCTGTAGGGATGGATGTCTCCCTTCTCCTCCTCCTCCCTTCTGCTCTCCCCTCCCCTCCCCTTTATTCTTCTCTCTCCTCTTCTCTTCCAATGACAGGCAGTGTGGAGAGAAGGCAGATGCTTGGGAGTTGTGCTCACAAAAGAGTAAGTGTGGGCTGAGGCGATGGCTCAGTGTGAGTTCAGATCCCCAGCACCCACACAGAAAGCCAGTCACGGCACCTGTAATCCCAGTGCTGGGACGGGTAGGAGAATCTAAGAGCTCACTGACTACCAATCTAGCCAATTGGTGAGCCCCAGGCTCAGCAAAGAGACCCTATTTCAAAAACTACAAAGGGAAGTGAGGCAGGAAGTCACCTGATGTCAACCTCTAGCACACATACACAGAGGTGCACATGCCTGCATATGTAGATGCATACATATGTAACACACACACACACACACACACACACACATACACATACACACATACACACACACACACACACACAGGGGTGCATGGCGTGCCTGTATATGTAGATACATACACACCATACACACATATCACACACACATAGAGGTGCATGTGCCTGCACATATAGATACATACACACACCTCCCTGTCTGTCTCTGTCTCTCTCTCTCTCACACACACACACATTCACACACACACACACACACACACACACACACACACACACACACACACTAACTGAGAGCAAGACACACCGTGGCCTGTGGCCCTCCACAGAACTCAGGGGGTTCTGTTCCAGTGCACAGAGAGGACAGGGCTCGTCTAGCACAAATGAGTAGCAAGTCCTGCGAAAACCACTCCTCTAGAACCAGAGGACATTGTACTGCTACCCTTAAGCAAGAGGACAAACAAGGAGACGGGAACAGGAAGAGGAAGAGGAGGGTTTGGGAGCAGAAGAGATGCAGAGGGAAGGGGGGCAGACCTAGAAGAGGCAAGAGACTCAGGGGAAGCTGGAAAGCGGAGTGACGTCACGGGTCACATGGTATGCTTTAGTGAGAGCTGGTCAGCACTGGGACGCCAGAGCTCACATCCAGCCTGGTGGCTGACTAGCTCTGTGACTTTCAACCTGCTGGTAGCTCATGTGCTCTTGCCTCAGGTTCTCTGCTGGAAAGGGAGCTTTACTGGCTCAGAGGCCCTGGCTTTGGTAGCTACATCATTTGGGAGTGGGCCATGCTGAAGTGGGATGCAGGGGATGCTATGCTGAGGTTAGGCCGGGATGGTGGGAAGGTTCTAGAGTGCTGCTGGGTGGGTGTAGAGGTAGCCCCTTGCCCCAGAGGCCAGCCATCAGAGCTCTGCAGGGGTGGAGTGGGACTAGGGAGTACACACATCCTTGGAGGCATCACAGCATGTGTTCTGGGAGCATGGGTGCACGTTCCTGCCCTGACCTGCAGAGGACAGTGTATGTTCCATTCCAACCTGACACAGGGGTGGGCAGCGCCTTTTCCAACTCAGCCTCCTGTCTCAGCCCTGGGAGCCCTAACCACTCAATGTCTGGTCCTGGAAGGAGGCTATGGATATCTAGATGGCCTCTCCTGATGTTATCTGGTGTTTTTCTTATACTCTTGCGGGCAGGGGTCTTTATCAAAACTTATCCATCCACCTGCCTTGTTCTTCCACAGCTTCCAGATGAAAAGCCTAGAGTGGATGGCATCAGGAGTGGTCCCCAAGGATGTGCTTAGGGAGTGTGATAGTCGCTCTAACAGCTTAGGCAAACAACAGAAACTAAATGAAGGGCCCTTCCTAGCAGGGTTCTTCCTGGACACAGTGTGAGCCTTCATTTTTCTATACTCATCCATGCAGACATCAGCTGGGATCCTGGGCCCCAGAATGCTGCAGATCTGTCTGTACACCCTCATTATTCTCTTAGACTAGGCCTTTGGGTTTGATGTTGCTGTCTCCTCATCTGCTTGCTGGTCTAGAGGGGTCATGGCCATTGGAGGTCATAGAGGCTGGGTCTGTGCCTTTATTGGCTTTTGGGGCTCTGATAACCAACCTCAGCTTACCTTGGTAGTAGAGTGAAGAAGTGTCATGTGAAGACAGGAATGAATGTGTGGACACTCCCCCTGGGGGCACAGTCATTCATGAACACGGCTCTGTAAAGTCTTCATGGGGATTTGAAGGTAATCCCTGTTCCAGCTGGGGAGGTGAGCCTCAATCCAGCTGTGTCCAGGGTCTAACTGGGGCATCTGCCTTGTACATGTTACCCTGGAGGGTGTGTGGACCCCTGGCACCAGGAGGAGAGTAAAGGACTGAGATAGGGACACCTATGACCTGTGACTTCAGAGCTCAGTCCTGGAATCCAGGGCATCCCGCTGGGCGGCTGCTCCTGTCTCCTCTTATCTACAGCCAGACCTCGAAGAGCCAAGAACCAGTCCTATTAATCAATTACCTACTTACTGCCTGAGCTGAGAGCAGGGCTGCCTGGCCAGATAAAGACCAGGGGAGAGGGGGAAAGGACATGGGTTCAAGAGGGAAACTTGTTCATTTATCTAGAGCTGCACCTCATAATCGCTGCGCATTGCTACATGCACCCCAGTGTGTATATCTCGGGGCACACACATCACCTCTTTCTTGCACAGCCCCATCCTACCTGCACCTTCCTTTTTTTATTATTATTCTATTTCTTAAATTACACTCATGATATTCATTAATTACACTCATGATATTAATCACATTTGTGGTATTCATAGATTACATTTGCAGAATGTATATATATGTAATATATATATTATATATATTTTAATTTTAAATGCCGAATGTCATTTATTGAAGGAGGGAGGAGGTCTTAAATACAGGCTTACAGCACAATGGGAGAACCCTGGAGGGCAGAAGTTCACTACTGATGTTTTACAATCTTGCATCTAAGCTGTTAACTCCCATTATTCAGGATACACAGACAAGGAACTTCCCTTTAGCATTCAGGAGGGTGAAACCTGGCAGGGAATTAGCATAGGGAGGATATCAAGGTCAAGGTCTGCAAGCAAGGCAACAGTTACCCAGAACGGGGGCCAGGGCCCTACAGGTCCCCCTTTAATTAAAAAGTGAGTTTCTGACTTGGGTTGCGTTGGACATCAGCAGGTCACCTTACCCATCATGGAGTCGCCTGACCAGGCCACACAGGCGCTCTGTCTTAAGTTGCTGCACCTTCCTTCTTAAGGCATACAAACCACAGCCCAGCCACACCTGGATGCCCCTGGATGCTCCCATCCCCACACAGGGCCACATACCTGTGAAGATATTCCACCCACCCACCCACCTCGGCACCCCTGTCCCATGCTCTAACAGTCGGGTAGCACTCTGTGTACACATGCACATATCAACCCCACACTGGTCCAGGCTGAGGGTGGGTAACTCCTGAGGTGGGCATGGCACAGAGAGAATGGCCTCAGGAGGCTTCTAAGGGCAGATGGACCCACTGTCTGCTGGAGGTGGTTGGTTTGATCTGAGTTTTGGGCCATAATGTGAGTATAACTGGTGAACTCACTGACCATATGTATGGGGCCCTGGGCAACCTCTGTCTGCAGATTTTACCTCCACTTCCTCATTCTGAGATGAGAGAGCTACCAAGCTTGGGCATTCTTAGGCCCTAGTCCGTAACTGTCAGGGTCATGATTTGTGGATGGAGAGTCAGTGTGTGGTATTGTTTGCTGCTGTTACTGCTGTTGACTGGCTTGACAGAGAATTTCCTGGAAGCCCTGCCCAGGTACCTGTGGCAGGAAGTCCCGCCTCCATCCCTTGGTGCTGGGCATTTGAAACTCCTCGTTCCTGCTCCAGGTCATTTGGGCCCTGCTAGAACTCAGCCCTCCACACAGATTGGGCTGTGGCAAGCTACCGAGAGGTCCCACTGCGTCCTCAAGCTCTGCTCAGCTTGACTATGGCTGCCTCTTCTGTTGACACCCAGGAGCCTCCTCCCAGGCTCTTGGGACCTGGGGTACATGGTAGGGTTCTGGTATTTTTGCTTCCCCTCTGTACAGGTTTTCAGTAGAAGAGTGGAGAGTCCAAGGGAGGATAACACCACACACAGAGGCCCAGGAGAACCTGAGGAGACTCAGTCATGGGCAAGGGATGTGTGTGACCAAGGTTTGGGGGAAGGGAAGGAATGCTCATATGCAGGGGGAGTGTGTATGTGTGTGTGTGTGTCAGTGTGTCAGTCGGCAATGTGAGTGTTGGTGTTGGGAGTCAGATGGAAGCAGGAGAGCTGGAGGTGTGTGTGTGTGTGTGTGTGCGCTCGTGTGCATGCATGTGCGCAGATGAGTGTGTGTTCTATAGATGTCTGTGTAAACACAGACACTATCTTAGTTTGTGAATGTGTGTAGTGTGTATTTGTGTCAGAGAGACAAGGTAATGTGTGTGTGAAGGGTGGCTGTTTCTGGTGTCATTAGTGTGTGATGTCTGTGGGATGGCAGTACTTCTATGGTGCCTGGGGGGGTGTGTGGCTCAAGTGTGTCCATCTGTGTATGCGATGTGTGTGTTGTGTCCATTTTGCATGAGTTTGGCATGCATGGGTATGTCTGTACTGCAAGCAGCAGGTCGGTCTATCTGTCTGCCAGATTAGGGAATGTGGTGTGTGTGTTGCGTGTGTAATTAGGGCTAGTTGTCTTTGTGTTGTGTGATGTGTATAGTGTGTGCATGTTTGCAGGCAGGTTGTCTGTGGATTGGTATATGTGGGGTGTGTCTCATGTGGGGTGTGTGTAATGGGCATATTACCTGTAAGTAAGAATGTGTGTGGTATGAGTATATTATACAGGTGTGTGTGTCTGTCATCTACGGGTGAGGGTGTATGATATGTTTATATTGTGCAGGCTGTGTGTCTGTGGAGGAGACATCATTTTGGGAAATGATGTGTATATGTATTGTGTGGGGTGTACATGCTATGGGCAGGTTGTTTATGGGTAGGATTGTGATATATCACACACATATATACATACCATACCCTAACACACACACATATATACATATAGTGTGGGATGTGTGTGTACTCTGGGCAGGTTGTCTGTAAGTGGATGTGACATGTGCATGTTTGTATGGGTTGTACATACTGTGGGCTTGTTATGGGCAGGTTGTGTTTGTATATGGGTATGTGTGGGGTGTGCATGGTGTGAGCATGTTATGGGTGGGTTGTGTGAATATGGGTATTTATTGTGTGGAGTGTGTATATTGTGGATATGTTATGGGCCAGTTGCCTGTGTGTAGCTGTGAATGTGTTGTGGGTAGGTTGTTGTCTTCTGTGTGTATGTGGGATGTGTATTATGCGGGATGTGTATGCTGTGGGCAGGTTGTCTCTGTGTGGGAGTGTGTGATGTGCATATCTTGTGGGGCTTGTGTCTGTGGTGGGTAGGCTGTCTGTGGGGTGTGGGCTTTTTTGTGGCTGTGAGTATGAGATCAGCATGCCTTGAGCATGTGGGCGCGTGGGGAGGTAGGAGCGGGAGGCAGGCAGGCAGGCAAGCAGGCAGGCAGGCTGACGGCCAGAGCCTCCCCCGCCCTGTGCACAGTGGCTGGGCTGACAGCCGGGCGGAGAAGAAAACTAGACGTCAGGGAAATCAGTCAGAGACAAATCGATTCCCTTTAGAGGTGAGAAAAAGCAGATGCTGCGGCTGCTGGTGGCCTGTTAGGCTCCAAGCCACATCCATCTCAGCCCGCCCCTATTCTGCTGGCTGCCAACGCCCCGCCTTTGTTAGGGGCCCTGCGGTGGGGCTGCTGTCTCACTGTCTTGCCAGCCTTTCTGCGGCATGGCACCCTCCTACATGGGGTGCCATACTGGTGCAGGGTGTGTGTAAACCTGCCCATGAGGGTGCATGTGCAGATATAGCACCGGAGAGGCAGAGACTTTGTCATGGACCTCACCCCTTGGCACTGAAGTCAGAGGCAAGTGGCCACTGACTTGCCTGAGGACATCCAGGGAGCTGGACAGGGCTGGACCTTGGGCAGGACAGCCGAGATGGCTCCCACATGTATACAGACCCCAGCAGAAGGGATCCATCCTGAGGCCAGGGGCGAGCACCAGTCCCCAAACCCCGAAGCCTGCCAAGTGGCCCTGAGTGACCAGGCTCACATGGAAGTCCAGGCTCAGCTTTGTAGCTTCACTCACTCATGGGGTGTCACATGCCCCTGGACTGCGAACTAGTCTCAGCTGTCTGGATAGCTGCCAGCACGTTTGAGGCCTGACTCCTGGCCTAGATCTCACTGATTCTTCAGCTGTCAGGTCACCTGGATTCTAGTCCCTCTCCTCTGCACCCTATCCCCACTAGGTGACAATTGCCACAACAGATCGGGAAGCTAGGGCCCGGTCTTTGGCTGCCTGGGGCCAGGGACATTCTTTTTCCGCCCCCCTTTTTTATTTTATTTTATTTTTTATTTGTTTTTTTTTTTTTTTTTTTTTTTTTTTCGAGACAGGATTTCTCTGTGTTGTTTTGATACCTGTCCTGGATCTCGCTCTGTAGACCAGGCTGACCTCAAACTCACAGAGATCCACCTGCCTCTGCCTCTCAAGTGCTGGGATTAAAGGTGTGTGCCACCACTGCCCCAGCTAGGGACACTCTTATATGGGGAGCTAGCTTTCTGAGTTCTTCTGTCCAGACTGTCCAGGGTTGATTACCTGGGTCTGCCTTCAGAGAACTTGACTACTGATTGGGAGATTTGCAGTGCCCCTCACCCCAGGACTGGGGTGCAGGGTAACACATTGGAAGGCCCCCAAATCCCACCAGCTTCCTCCTCGGGGCTGGGGGCTTTAACTGAAGCTGATCTCGCTGCAGGAGGACTCTGCTTCTGCCTGCCCCCCCCCCAGCTTTCCCTAAGAACTGTCCCCAAGCTCTGGGACTTTATGTCCTTCCCTAGGGACCAATAGCTCTGCAAGCACCGTGGTTCTCCCTTCCTTCTGGCTCAGACAGCAGGCTTTGTCCAGTACAGATGTTCTATAGTTTAACTAGAAACGTTGGAGGGGGTGTTGCCCAGCTGAGCAGCTGGTAGGGGTAGCCATTGCTGGGGTTTGGTTTTGGTGATGCCTTCCTGCACTACCAGGGACTCCCCTCTCACGCTGTGCCTGATGTTAGCCCTTGAGACTGACCTCAATTCCCAACTCCCAGGCACATTCTGACACAGCTCTACTTGCCTGAGCTGGTCACATTCTGGAATCTGGGACTTGCACCGTCAGACCTGGGCTTCTAGCTCTAGCTGTGTGTTTGCAGACAGGTACCACACCTCTCTGTGCCTCGTATCCTCTTGTGTTGAGCCTTGCTCACCCCAGAGAAAGTCAGAGCAAGTGAAGGGCACAAGAGCTGTTGGGAGTAACAACTGTGTTTTGGCTACTGGTGGTCAGGGGCTGGCTCATGGGAGTCTTTCCAACGCCCACCCCTGGTCGTGATTCTCATTGTCCAGCCAGATGGGAGAGGCCAAGAATCAGTCTACATACACTGATAGAAACCAGTTTGGGGGCCAAGCCTTGCTGTGGGCAGATAGCAATTGGCCTGGCGCCGGGACTATGGGATGGATTCAAAGACGTGACTGCTGGAAGAGTAGATGGACGTAGGCATGGGTGTTGCTGGATATCCCCAGCTCCCAGGAATGTTCCATTCCCACTGAGACCTGTTGGGGTATTGGGCATGGGGTGGGGACAGGAGAGAGGAGTCTCACTCTATCACTGCTTCTGTATCTCTTAAGAAAACTGGGCTTGGGGGTGTGACCTTGAGAAGGCCATGTTTCTGCTGTGACACTAATACTTAGATAATAATGGGCAGCTGAGGCAGGTACAAACATCTCTAGCTGCGTCTAGCCCCAGGCCAAAGCCCCAGGCCGGGCCCTTCTGTAGGCCACACTGCTGGGCCTCGAGAGCATTCCTTCCACTGTCCCCTGAGCCGTGCTCACCAGCTTCATGGCCACGGTGAAGGATAGGATGGACAGTTGCTTGTCCAGAGTCTCAGAGCCAGGGCCGAAGTGAAAGCTGTTTGGGTTGTGCTCCGAAGACGGCAAGGGGCAGAGGTGACCTCAGGGACCAAAGGGCCTCCCACTGTGAGAATCGGAATGATTGAAACCCGCTGGGTTGCCAGAAGAACTGGGAGTGTACTGTAGAACTTTCTGGAGCCAGAATATGCTCTGCTCATTAGCAAGTCCCTGCAGCTGCCACATGCATGTCATGTGCCACATGCAGCATACATTCCCCTACCTCACCACATCTGTCTGTGACACTGAGTCCTGCATCTCCTCTTCCCTTTGTGGGTGAGCCCTGGAGCGCAGGCCCTGCTCTTCACACATATGGCCTTCCTTTGGCCTCGAGAATCCCCTTGGCCTTGCTGCAGATCCCCTTTCCAGGCTGCCAGATCAATTCCAGGTCCATGGCCCAGGGTCACTTAATGTCCCCTCCAGGTCTCCCAGACCATCACCTGACTCCAGATAAGCTGCCTGTTGGCCAGGCTCCACCCTTTATCCCATCCAGCAGTCAAGGCCAGGACACTTTCTCCAAACAGTTCCCAAACCTGGCCTCCCTGGATTGTGTTCCATTGTTAGAGCCATTGAGGACCCCAAAAAGCTTCTGCTGCATGTGGCCATAGCTCTTGATACTTATCATATTAGAAATTATAATTTTTTTTTTTTTTGGTTTTTCGGGACAGGGTTTCTCTGTGTAGTTTTGGTGCCTGTCCTGGATCTCGCTCTGTAGACCAGGCTGGGCTTGAACTCACAGAGATCCACCTGGTTCTGCCTCCCGAGTGCTGGGATTAAAGGCATGTGCCACCACCACCCGGCAGTATTATTTCTTTAAGAGCACCAACAATTTGTCACTCTGTGTTCGTGTGAAGTTTTTGTTTGTTTGTTTGTTTGTTGATTGTTAGACAGGGTTTTCCTTGTAGCCCTGGTTGTTCTGGAACTCACTCTGTAAACCAGGCTGGCCTCAAACTCTGAGATCCACCTGCTTCTACCTCCTCCCAAGCTGGGATTAAAGGTGTGGACCTGACTGGTATTTTTGTAAACAAACAAACAAACAAACAATAAAAGCCACTTTCCTGGGGCCTGTGGACATGACTCAGTGGGTGTGCAAGCCTGAGGACCTGAATTCAGATTCCCAGCATGCTTGTAAAAGCCAGGCTTGGTGGCATGGGTTTGTAGCCTCAGCACTTGGGGATAGAAATAAGAGGATCCCAAGGCCTTGTTGGCCAGCCAGTATAGCCAAAAGAAGATTCAGTGAGAGACCCTGTCTCAAGAAATAAGGTGGAGATGTGATTGAGGAAGACATCCTGATGTCAGCCTCTGACTTGCACATGCATGTGTGAGCACATGCACACCACACACCCATTCTTGTGCAGTGCACATGCTCACAGAGGCATGCACACCTGTTTTGGAAAATGGAACAACTTCAGCAGAAGAGTGCCACGGCTTTGCAATTGCCTTTTTCTTCCGTGACTCCCCGAAGCCGAGACAGCTGACTTCTCACTCCTGCTTCTGTGTTCATGCTTCTGACATCACTTGTCACAAAGCTCCAAAGGTCGCACCGTAGGTGGCAAAGGAAAAGGTATAAGAGATACATATTGGCCTTCTATCTTTACAGACCCTTAGGACAGTCCATGTCTTAGCAGCGCCCAAGGTGGTTCCAGGACCTCGTAGACAGATGCCATAGGAAGCTTACAAAAGCCCGAAGCAAGACTTGGGTTCTGGAGCTTGGCAACCTGGGCCTACTGGTGTGAGAAGAATGCACAGCTACTGCTTCTGGGAACAGCTATGGTGAGGGCAGCCCTGAGCATGATTGGGGAGGCAGAAAGGAGAGGGGATATTTTCCTAGCACTTTTTCAAAGGGGTAGGGGGAGTTTCCAGCTAAAGCTGAGGTTGATCTTCGGGACCATGAGCCCCTTGCAAGCTCATGGTCTTACCCCACATAGCTAAAAGTGGGCCTGCTGACCCAAAGTGTCCTTGTGTGTTGGGAGTTGAAATTGTGTTCCTCTGGGTTCGGGATTGCAGAATTGTGCCTTAGTTCACAGAGGTCACACCTCCTTTCTCTCTCTCTCTCTCTCTCTCTCTCTCTCTCTCTCTCTCTCTCTCCTCTCTCTCCCTTCCTTCCTTCCTTCCTTCCTTCCTTCCTTCTTTCCTTCCTTCCTTTCTTTTTCTCAAGACAGGGTTTCTCTGTAGCTTTGCACCTTTCCTAGATCTCGCTCTGTAGACCAGGCTGGACTAGAACTCACAAAGATCCACCTGGCTCTGCCTCCTGAGTGCTGGGATTAAAGGCATACACCACCACCACCACCACCACCACCACCACCACCACCATGGCCACTGCCGCCACCCTGCTACACCTCCTTTCTTGAGGAGGGCTGCCTCTGCCTCTAAGGTCATGTGTGGGTACTTGGAGTGAGAGACAGAGAGGGTAGGTGGAGATGGGGTGTCTATGAAAAACCTCCCAGCATTCCTGTAATACCCATGATAAAGGTACTCACTCATGAGGGAGGCGTTGGACAACTTGCCTTGGAGAAAGGTGGTAAAAGCCCCGTCCAGCCTGGATGGGACAGGAGAAAACAATGCTCTCCGTGACCTGGGGTCTTTTCAAGATCTTGAGGTGTGTGGAGTTTGGAAAGCTGTGGGAGGGTTCTTTAGAAGGAATAGTTCCTAGCAGAGAGCTAGAGGACAAGGGCTTGGTTGACAGAGGTCTCAGATCAGCATTGACGGAGGCCTGACCCTGGCTTTCCCACTTCCACGGTGCCTCAGTTTCCTCGTATGTAACGCAGGGATGATGGGTAATAAACCCACTGCTATGGTTGTGGGAAAGTAAGGACAGCAAAATGCGAAAAGGACAAGGTGTTGGGGAGCAGAAATGGGACCAGCTCTAGGGGGCCCAAACTTAGTTCATCTGCCTGTTCACTGCTGTGGATTAGTCTTGGGTCATAGTAAATTGCTCACGAAACATTAGTTAGGTGAAAGAATGAAAAATAGGAAACTATCATCGCTCAGATGATATCAGTCCCTTCCAGGGCAAGGAGGAGTTTATTTTACAGGTGGAGAAACCAAGACCCAGGGGAGAACATGTGCCAAGGGCTTAAGGCACATGGCAAGTTGGTGACCAAGCAGAACCTTGAAGTGAGGCTCTGCTACCTTTATTGAGGGAGATGTTGGTCCCTTCTTCATGTGCTTATATGTGTGTGCATATGTGCGTGTTTCGGGAAGTCAGGGTCTCTTCCCAGGGCTTCTTTTTGATGGAAGGCCTGCGTGGGCTAATGGCCTTGTCCTACTTACTAGGGTTACTACATAGCTGGAATTCTTGCAGGGAAACGGCACCTTCTGAACCAGACTGGAGTTCTGCTGCCATGCAGCCAAGTGGCTCCAGCTCTTTATTTGACAAGAGGGTGTCTGGAGGTGGCTATCAGATTAGCCAAGGCTAGAAGGGTGCTTTCTTACCCTCCAGCTGGCTTTTCCCAAGCCAGGGCACCAAATCCTGGCTGCAGGCTTGTTGTACAGCAGCTGTTGGAAGCTGTTCCACGTGGATCCAAGAATGACTCCCAGTGTGGCTAGTGGAGCAACCAAGGCAGATGAGTTGTGACAGGCACTGGCTAGAAACAGAGTTTCAGATCTGCCCAGACACCTGAGTCAGAGTCTCTGCTGGTAGAATCTGGCCACCCGTGCTCATAAATGCTCTTCCTATGTCGAGCAAAGTTTCGACACTGCCCCTTTACCCTGTCCTCAAGAAAAAGATGACACACACACACCCAGGAGAATCTAAGGGCTGTAATAAAGAGGTGGGTTTTCCCAATGGATGCAGAAACCTAATGAAGCTCTTCGCTTGCTTATTCTACCATACACTTACCCATCCACATACTTGTCCATCTGTCCACCTATCTGTCCACTCACACACTCATCTGTTTACCCACCCATGTGTCTATCCACCTATTCACCCACTCACCCATCCATATAGCTATCCATCCATCCATCCATTAACCAGCCTATTCACCCACTCATTCATCTACCCAGCTACCCACTCATCCATCCATCCATCCATCCATCCATCCATCCATCCATCCATCCATCCACCCACCCACCCACCCATTCAACCATCCCTCCACAGTCCTTCCACTCGCTTGCTTTTGTCTAGAACACAATAGTTGTATTGAAACATTGAAATGGGAAAGCCCCCACTGCCTAGGAGTTGCCTAGGAGTACCAACCACGTTTTTCTGTCCCCCTGATTGCACAGGTGGGTTGGTGATTCTTCAGAACGGCCGTGTGTATGTGTCCAAGCATGTGTTACTAGAACCCAAGCCTAGGAAGCCACTGTGGAACAGTGTGTCCAAAGAGCAGGCATGGGAAATGGATGAATTTGTGCCAGGTGTTTTCATGTCTATTATGGTGTCTTATCTTAACCTGCCCTTATCCTGTATGCTCATTTTACAGATGGGGGCAGCTGAAGACTGAGGACTCAAAGGCTATTAACCCCGAAGAGTCAGAGCCAAGACTCTGACCCCAGAGTCCTGGTGGCCCTTTTCTTGGTAGGTCTGGGGATAACTGTTAGAAGTGAGAGGCAGATTGCTTTTGGAAGTAATTACCTTTGCTGCCTAGACATGAGTGGGCTGCCTGTAAAGCATTAAAATTCCTGTCATTGAAGCTGTTGTAAATAGAGATCAGGATCCCATGGCTGTGGTGGTGGCCTTGTGTGAGCATAGGGGCAGGATGGAGATGGGGTAACCTTAGGGCCTCTTCCTGGATCAGGGCCTCGTAGATGAAAGGTCTGTAGCCAGTTGCTTGTCTGTGGATACTCTTCGGGGTCCCTGCCAGCTCCAAGCAGGAGATGTGTCCAGAGAGCTGTAATTGGAGCTGAGACCATAGGCCTGAGAGGTGCTCACCACAGTGTCAAGTGCAGGCACGCCCCAGTGTTGAGGACCTGGTGAGTCAGTCTCTCAAATGCAATGCCTGCCTTGAGTGCCATGCCCCACCCCAGCGCCAGGAAGGAAATGGTGTTGTCGGGGTTTCACATGTGTGGTCTCCTCTGGGCCTCTCCAGAGCCTGGGGAGGGGAGAAATAGTATCAATTATGAAGAAGCAGAATCCGAGGCTCCCAGAATCGTGTGGCTTACTCATGGCCATCTTGCCACGGCAGATAGGACCTGACCCTGCCTTTGGGAGTGTCTGGTTTAACTTCCTGATCATTCTAGGGGAAGATTCTATGAGAGCCGGAGATGGGCTTCGAGAGGCCAGGGTCACAAACAGCAGAGACTTGGAGGGGTCCTGGGTCTCCCTAACTGACCATGCTGTACCTTCCATTAGCCTCTCTGAGCAGTCTATGAAGGGTGGGTTGCTGCCCTCCCTGCCAGGTTGGTGGGCAGCGCTCAGATTTGCTTTGATGCCCATTGCTTGGACCCTCCTCCCACAGAGAGGTTGGTTTTCTATAGCCTTCCTGTGAATCTGAGCAGGTCTGTGACTTTCGTATCCAGTGAGTGCGGCAAAGGGGACCCTAACCTTAACCCTAACCTAGCTTCCTAGCTTCCACCACGTCACTAGGACACTTGCTCTTGAAGGCCTCGGTTGAGTATGAAGTGTCCCCTCCCAGGCTGCCATGTCCAGAGGAAGCTCAAGGCACAGAGGCCATGCCAGAGGCATGGTGGCCCACAGTCCCAGAGGAGCACAGTCACCTAGCCTTCCTGGCTGCTGGAGTTTTCCAACCAAGACCCTAGACACTGTGGCACAGAACCACGGCATCTCTGCTGTGCCCCATCTGAACCCCAGGCCCACAGAGCTAGACACCTAGTTAAACTGCTCTATGCCAGAGAGTTTGAGGGCTTTATCACACAGTAGATGGCCAAGGCAGCTGTGGTAGATGGAACACCTCATGTGGTCACACAGGAACCCCCCCCCCCCAGGCCATTAGCCCCATGTTTAGGAGTGAGGTTGAGCTCCTACTATCAGGGCAAAACATTGCTTACACTGGAGGCCCAGAGACTGGGGGAATCTGCATTTCCTGAGGGTTGGATTTCAGCTTCCTCTGCCCACTCTCCATTGTGGGTCTGCTGTGCCCTTGGGTAGATGACTTAGACCCCCTGATCCCTTTCTACCCTCCCTGAACTGGGAGGGCTTGGGCTGGTGAGTGAACTCAGCTTCTGTAGTCTGTGAGCTAGGGAGACCCACCTTCCTCCCTCGCAGGCCACTGTCAGAGCTGAGTGTGGGGTTACAAAATGCTCATTGTCCTTGAAGTCACCCTCTTCCCGACACTTGGGACAGGGCACAGGACTTAATAGGTTACAAAGCACTCACTCTCTGTTCCTCCCAGTAACCCAGTGGGGTATGTCAGTCCAATCCCACTGACCAAATGAGGAGACTCAGGTTGGGGCACATGTCCCTGTGACCAGGGTCCCAGCAGCGAACTCCAGGCTCAGCATATTTCTGCTCTCGTGGGATTTACCTCCGCAGTCTCTAAGGGTTCCTGGCTGACTTGCCTAGTGCCACCATCCCCTCTGCTTCCTCCTGGCTCTGCACTTTTGGGGACTGTCACTTGGGTCTTTTTAGATAACTCTCTTCTTTCTTGGGTCTCCAGGTTCTTATTTATGAAATGAGGGAGACTGGGCAGGTGGCAAAGGTCTTCTTCAGCCCCCAGAACCTTAGGTAGGTTTCAAATCTGACAGTGGCTTGTCCAAGATGCCTACTGCTCTTCTCCTGGTAGACCCAGATATTCTGTGTCTGTAGGAAATTGGGGGGGGGGGGGCGTGCGCGTGCGTGGTCATACCCAGCTTGATTCTATTTAGCCTCAAGTTGCTCTTGATAGAGTGACAGGATAATGGCTTGGTCTCTGGAGTATCTTTCGGGGCCGTGGGTTCCTTAGCAGTTACTTCTGATAGTCTATCCCCTGCTGCTCGCTCTCCCCACCTACATTCCCAATCGGGTCTTACCCAATCTGTCTCACTGATCTGGCTAGGATCTCACTTATCCCAGGCAGCCTTCCTGGGCATGCACTGTGAAACCCCTCATTCATTTTCCCATGGTGCTTGGGATCCCCTAAGACCCTAGTTAGATCTCAGTCTGTTCTTAAACTGCCTGTTTGATCCCTTCTCCTCAGCTCTTCAGGCCCAAGAAGGCATGACCCAGGCCTGCCTGCCTGTTCAGCTTCCCCAGAGCTATACACAAGACGGGAACCAATCAGGATTGCTTGGTCAAACTATGTTGCCAAATGACTGTTAAAATGTGTGTGTGTGTGTGTGTGTGTGTGTGTGTGTGTGTGTGTGTGTGTATGAGAGAGAGAGAGAGAGAGAGAGAGAGAGAGAGAGAGAGAGAGAGAGAGAGAGAGAGAGGAGAGGACATCTTATCTTGTGGGAGCCAGTTCTCACCTTCCACCATATGGGTCCTGGGAATTGAACTCTGGCCCTGGCCATCAGGCTTAACAGCAAGCACCTTTACCCATTTTGCCCACCTTTACACCTTTACTGAGCCATCTCACAGGTCATAAATGAAATTTGATAAGAAATAAACAATGAAAACAAGATTGTTCCATTCTTAAAACTCTCCAGCTTCATCTGCCCAAGCCTAAACTGGGCCAGGGAAGGAGATATTCCAAATAATAGCATTTTGGCCTCTGTGAGATTACTTTGTGTGTTTGGGTTTTTTTTTTTTTTTTTTTTTTTTTTTTTTGAGACAGGGTTTCTCTGTATAGTTTAGGAGCCTGTCCTGGAACTCACTCTGTAGATCAGGCTGCCCTCAAACTCAAAGAGATCCACCTGTCTCTGCTTCCTGAGTACTGGGATTAAAGGCATGTACCACCACCACTTGGCTGGGATCACTTTTGTTGAACAGTTTGCTGGTTTGATGTCATCTTTCTGTCTATTCTGTGTCATTCTATAATGAAGACTGCCAGGAAAGATGTCTGCTTTACAACCAGAAGCAGTTATGACTTTCCCAAGCATGGGGCTTTATAAAGTTATTTGTTATATGTCATGGACATTATGTAACTGATTGGATATCCCCTGTTGCACTTGCTACCAGGAAGCTCAGGTCTAAAAACTGACACTTTGAATAGCGTTTAAGACTTGGAGTCTCTGTCTTATTTATCAGTCAGATTTTCAATTCTTGTGTTACTACTAATTTGTAATTTGTATTTCATTGCTTTGTATTCCCTTATGAGTCCTTTATGGATTGGGGTATGTCCCCAGTCATTGGGGCAAAGCAAGACTTAATTAAGTGTACACACAAAATACTTACTCCAGTGCACAATGTCACCAGCTGACCCAGGACTTGACCTATAGGCTGGAGAGAGCTGGTGCTGGCTTCTGAGCCATGTCTTGCTGCAGGCTCCAGCCACACAGACCCCTGACAGCCTAGTCCATGTTCTATGGGCTGTGACGTGCCAGGCCTTACAATGGATGGCTGTCCCCTGACAAGCAGAGGTCTGAGTCCCAACCATCCTCTGGTGTTTCTGGCTTCACCACACTGTACTGACAACCTGCTGGACTCGCTCGGCTTCCTGACTCCACTCCAGGTCCCTCCGCATCGCCGCTTAGAAGTATTCCTGAGAAACTGCCGCAGCTCTGTGCTCTGCTAAGCCACCTCCTAGTCCTTTGGGTGCTGTGTGGTTTGCGTGGTCACAAGACTAGACCAACTATGGCTTGTCGGTATGTCTCCGGCCTGGGCCTGAGCAACTGTTGCTGGTGAGAGGGCAGGTGTGATGGTCAGCTGAGATAGGGCTGAGCTCACACTAATCGCTTCTCAAGAAGGGTGCTTAGCTCGAGAGCCCCACTTCCCAGACAAGAAAACTGAGGCTTAGAGAGATGAAGTGTGCCCTCAAGGTCAAAGGACAGGGGGCTTTGCCTTCCACTTGGTGCTGAGTAACCTCTGTCACACCCCTTCCCTCCCCAAATACTACGGTTTGGATGAGACCGGAGAGCTTCTTCTAGTCTCTTGGCTTAGGAGGTCCTCGGAAGGGTGTAGTGTCACCACTCTGGTGCCACAGTGTAGTCCCTTTCTTTTTCTCTGCAGAGCACCATGGAGGAAGGGGATTCCGGCCATGTGCCCTGATGGCCACCTGCTGTAGAAACTGGGGGATGAGTGGAAGGAGGTGTTTGGGGCCTGGGGACAAGGAGTCTTTCTGGGGCAGACTTCCTTATGGCCTCTGCCTGCATTCAGCACTGTGCCCTCTGTCCTCTCCACAAAGCCAATTAGAGCAGGTCATTTAGGACTTGACGGTAACAGGATCTGCAAGAGCCCCATCCCTAGCCTGAGAATCAAGGCAGCTGGTGTCCATCCCTGTTTGCGTGACCTCCAACCTGTCCCTTGACTCTGACAGCGTGAGTTTTGTCACCTGTTAAATAATGGGATCTGAGTTCTTGCCTCCCTCCCTCCCTCTGTGATAAGCAGAATCTGTTTGCTGTGAAATGTTTTCCATCTCACATCTGAAATCACGGCCCAGAAGTGACTCCCAGGGGCTGTCTGGGTACCTCCTTGTACTACCTCTCATTGTTGAAAGCACAAACCCCTCCAAAAAAACAAAAGGCTTCGGTGTATTAGGATTCCCTCATGCAGCTGTGGTGTTTGAATTGGAAATTTCTGCAGAGGGTTGGTTTCTGCTTGCTGTCACACCACGAGGATTGGCTATGGTCTTGTGCCTTTCTCTAAATATTTATTGAGCGCCCGTTCCTTGCTTGGAGGCCCAGTGTGCAGCACTGGAGTGGGAGAGACCCTAAGGCGTCATGTAGGGGGAGTTCTGCCTTTGTCCTGGCTCTGCAACTCCTCACTTGTATGTCCATGGGCAGGTCATCTCCCTCATGGGCCTGAGCTGTCCCATGTGATGTGGGGTTCCTGATGAGAAAATATAATGAGCTGAGCAACAGCGGCTGAGATACCAAGTGGGGTTATTGTTTTAGTAGGAACAATAGAAAGGCACGGGCCTTGCTCCTGTGGTAGTCATAGTTCAGGAAGTGCTTAGTTATGATTCTCAGGGTCGGGAAAGAAGCCAGAGTGGGATTCTGGGGACACGTGGTGACAGTGAGGCTTTCTGCTGCTGGTTGTAGATTTCTTGTTTAATTGTGAGTCCTGCTCACTACTACCGAAGGAAGGAAGGTATACAGGGGATTTAGAGAAGTCCCTGATGAGACTCAGTGGAGACACATTTGTTTACTCGCTCATTCTGTAGATGTGGGTGGGGAGGGTTAGGGAAGGAAAAGGAGTATGATGGTGGAGGGTTCTTCAGAGGGCCTCTGGTAGAATAGGCTGGGTATATAAAGGATTTCAAGAAAATCCAAAGCAAGAGACACACAGAGGCCAGCATGTGCCTGGTGGGAAAAGGGCCAGCAGGGCCAGTTCCTCCCTAAGTCAGCAATTCAACTCTTACCTTTTGCTCATGGTATAGAGCACCCCCATGCCCTGCCTCACCCTCATCAAGTTATGCTGTGGGGAATCAGCTCAGACTCAAAAGTTGGGGTTTCCAGACAAGAAGGTGTGTGTGTGTGTGTGTGTGTGTGTGTGTGTGTGTGTGTGTGAGAGAGAGAGAGAGAGAGAGAGAGAGAGAGAGAGAGAGAGAGAGAGAGAGAGAGAGAGAGAAAGCTGGCGGTGTGTCAAAACTGGGTTGAGTGAGAATGGGGTAGACAGTGGAGTGTGTCATGGGCTATTTGGGCAACTGGACACATGTCCAGACACTTTGGGATGAAGCCTCCATTTCACCTAAGAATGAGTCTCAAGATTCAGACAGGCTATGTGGAGCACCCTCAGTTCCTGGCTTCTAAATGCTCACCCAATGGATGGACATTCACTTCTACGCCCTGCATTTTTTCTTCCCAGCTGTTGTACCCTGTGTGATCATTTATTCCCTGACTCCTGGTTGGGTTTAGCCAGTGTGGCCCGTTAGAGATACGGCTTCTGCATTACTCACTACATGGTGGCCTAAAACGGCCTCCTGAACTTCGGCAGGCTGAAACCACCACAGCCAGATTGTACTTCTGGAAGCCGGGTCAGGCCCACCACAGAGATGGCTTGCCTCTGTGCCATGGCCCCTAGGAACTCTGGCTGGGATGCCCTCATCTGAAGGCCACTCCCACCTCTATGCCTTCCAGATGACCATGGCACTGACTCTACAGACCAGCTAAGGTGGCATGGGAGCCCCTGTATGTCCTTTCTGCATGTGGCTGCTTGGGCTCCTTTCTGGCATGGTGGCTCCTCTAGAAGATGCATTGCTTTTGTGAACGAAAGTCTGAAGCTAGTTTATGTCACTCCTGTTCTGTTCCAATCACATATGGACTCAGATTCAAGAAAGGGTGAAGTCCTGTTGAAAGCAGAGTGTGTGGGCCCAGAAACATGAGACAGACATTTGACAAATGTGACCTGCCCCCAGTGTTTGTCTATGTATGTGTATGTGTGTCTACATGTATAGAGGCCAGAGGATGGTATTAGGTGTCTTCCTCAATCACAAGCCACCTTATTTTTTAGACAGGGTCTCTCACTGAATCTGGAGCTTACCAATTTGACTAGACTGGATGACCAGTGAGCCCCAGGGATCCACTTGTCTCCCTCCTGCTAGAGTTTGGGTTACAGGTACATGCTGCCATGCCTTTTTTTTTTTTAATTATTTAATATGGGTGCTGGGGATCCCAACTCAGGTCCTCATGTTTGTATGGCGAGTTCTTTACCCACTTAGTCAGCCACTTGCTCCCAGATTCACTGTCCTCAACCCACATCCTGGCTCAGTCAGCATTCCGTGGTCATCAGTGATGCTCATCTTGTTGTGGGCTCAACTGACCCCACAGGGGCTTCAGAAATGATCCCTGCCCTTTGATGGTTGGCTGTTGAGATGTAGTGGCTCTCCCTGTTGAGAACCCCCAGGGTGGCCCACCACCCCTTTCTGGTGTCATTTAAGCCTGTCCATATTTTAACTCTTTTGTTGGTCTCTTAAGTGAACATTCCTCAGACAGGACTGTCATGATGTAGGTGCAAACCTGGCCTCAGTGTTCCTGAGGACCCTCAGTGAACGCCTGGAGGATGAAGGATTCAAACCCATCTCTCCCAGCTGCATGCCCTCTGTCCTTTTTTTTTTTTTTTTTTTTTTGGTTTTTCAAGACAGGGTTTCTCTGTGTAGCTTTGTGCCTTTCCTGGAACTCACTCTGTAGCCCAGAGATCCACCTGCCTCTGCCTCCTGAGTGCTGGGATTAAAGGCGTGCACCACCACCACTGCCCGGCTTGCCCTGTGTCCTTTTCCAGCGCACGGCTCACAGTTTGTAGCCATCAGCCCAGCTCAAATACCCTCTCTGCCTGCTAGACCCCGTTTTCTGGTCATGTGTGACTTTGTAGGTGTCATTTATAGGTTGGGAACTTCTTGGGTTCCGGCAAGCCCCTGGTCTTTCCTTTTAGCCAGGGAGAGAGCCAGCACAGGGAGGTGAGTGACATGCCCCCACGCATGCTCATAATTACTTGGGTTTCCAGGTTCAACACTGTTGAGCCCAGATGGACAGATGGGGGAAGACAGTACAGAGAGGGGACGACACTAAGGCCTAGCTCATGGCCACACAGCAGGTAAGAGGAGAGTTTCAAGTCTGGCATCTACTCTGCATACCACAGTAACCTCTAACATCCTGGAGGGCTTTGCTACTCACTTACAGAAGAGTGACAGACAGGGCTGATGGTGTTGATGGTGGCCTAGCCGTGATGGTGGCGGTCAGGGCACGGGTGAGAATGATGGAGACAATGGGGACGGTGGTAGTGTTGACGGTGATAACCATGGCAATGGGGATCATGGTTGCTATGATGGCCATGGTGGTAGCCGTGGGGCGATGATGGTAAAGATGATAGCACTGATACACACGGTTATGCGGATGATGATGATGACCATGGTGGTGGTGGTGGATGATAATGATGATAAAGCAACAGTACCCTGAACATTTACTACACTTCAAATACTTGGCACACATTATCTTAATTGATCTTTCTTCTTTCTAAGTGTGCACAAAATTTTGGAAGGTCCCTCTGTAGTGGGTAGCTTTGACCAGCTTTGACCTGGAAGTACTACCCCCATTGAGGCTTCCGGTAACTGTCATGCCTATGAGGCGGGGCCGAGACAGGAGCCTTTAAGACCTGAGATCCTAATGTGCCGGCTCTCTTGGTTCCTGGATCGTGGACGCTGAAGTTAGACCGAGCAGAGTTCTCCAGAGAACACCGCTGGACTGCACTTTACCTTTCCCGGATCCTGTAACCTATTTCTTTACTTGTAAGTTACCCCACACAATAAACCTCCCTTTTAACTACATGGAGTGGCCTTAATACTTCCACCAGTATCCCTCCCTTTGGGTCATGTACAGGGAGCCTTGAGGAAGAGGCCTCTTTAATTAGTGCTACAGTGTCCTCGCTTGCTTATCCACTGCTCTTAACATCCTTGTGATGAAGGTCGTGGCTGAGGCGACACTGGGCTGCAGAAGTGTCGCAGTATCGGGAGGCAGAACCAGGATGTCACGCATCTCTGGTAGATTTTTCTCCTCTTGTGCTGCTTGCGTCCTTGTCACCCGACGTCAACGAGAGTTGGGGATATAATTCAGCTGGTCGAGTACGTGCCTCGCATGCATGACGGCCAGCACTGCATCAACCAAGTGTGATGGAACATGCCTATAAGCTGCCATTCAAGACGTGGAGGCAGGAGGACCAGTTCACGGCCACCATCACTACAAAGTGAATTTGAGGCCAGCCTGGGCTACATGAGATCTCAAAGAACAAAACCACAAAAACACACTCAACCAAACCAACTAACCAACCAACCACCAAGCAAGCGAGCAAGCAAGCAAAACAAAAAAAGAGGTGGAGGTGGCATGCAGATCAGATAACTCACCTGCACCAACGGCGGCCCAGGGCGCAGACTGGGAAATGTTTACTAATTGAGCTGTTGAGAGGGTGACTGTTGAGGACAGAGTGGCCAGTGGGGAGGCCAGCTGCCACAGTCCCAGCTGAGCAGTGGCTCCTTCCACTGGGATGCTTTCTGTTTACTTCAAGGGAAAAACACCAAACAGAGCATCTGTGACAGCGGAGCTGGGCTTCGTGATAATTCTATTCCCAGATCAAATCACAGCTCAGGGAGTGCACTATCATCAACGTGATTACCTTGGGGGACAGAGACAGGCAGTTTTTATTAAATGAGACAATCTTGCTAAAAGGAAGCCTTACATTAGACTTTAGGCCTTAAATAATATTAGTGTCAGGAGATGACAAACTTCAGCACAGTGAGAGCATGCTGCCTAGGAGCCGTGCTTCAGGGGAGGCCCCAGGGGCTAAAGAATCCAGAGGTGGCTGCAGACAGAGCAACTCTCTGGCCCAGTGACCACGTATAACTGGGCTGTGGTTGACAGAGCAGTTCAGGGCCCTCAGGAGCTCTCCCGAGAGGGAGAGAGATCTGTTCTTTCCGACCTTAGGGACAGTGACCCTGCAACCAGGCAGGCTCCAGTAGAGGCAAGAGCTGGTTTCTAGGCTAGGCACCACTTCCGTTCCTGCAGCATGCTGGGCTGCCCTGGGAAGCCTGTAAAGAGGTCTGAGTCAGCAGCATGCAAGGTGTGCCATGGAGACACAAAGACCTAGCAAGTTTCACTTCAAGTCCTGCTTTACTGACCCTGTGACCTTGGCCATGTTAGACAATCTCTGTGGATGTCCACTTCCTTGGCAATGATGTCACACCCTTGTTCTGGGGACAAAATGAATGAGTCCACATTGTTCCCCAAGGACAGTGCCTGGCACACAGGACATGCCCATCTCTTACTCTGTCTTGTGTTTCTGCCCCTGCCCTGTTCCTCTTGCTCCTGAAACATTCCTGCTATAGCTTGGGTCTGGAGTGTTCTCTAAAGGCCCCTGTTAAATGTTTGGGCCCCACCAGCTCACAGAGCTATTGGGAGGGATGATATATGGAAGAAATTAGGTCATTAGTAATGTGTCTTTGAAGAGGCCTTGGGGAATCCTGCATTCCCTTCTCTCTTTGCTTCTAGCTAGCCCAGAATGAGCAGTTCACCCCATCATACATCTCCAACACAGTGTGCTGTTTTATGAATATAACAAGGCCAAGCCATCATGGATTGGAGCCTCCGGAACTCTGAGTTAAAATGAACCCTTCTGATTTGCCTCAGATATTGATTATGGCACCAGAAAACTGACTGGCAATTATCCACATACTCTTCTCCTGAGAAAGGCTGATGGGCTGTTGGAGGGCGAGGTTCTCCAGGGCCTTGAGAGAGTAGGTACTTCAGGCCTGATTCTATCCATGCACATCTGGCCTTGTTCATTCCCTCAAAGCAGCTTGGGGAGGTCTTCCAGGAGTCTAGGGCCAGACTGAATAGCCTCTTTCCTGGGTCTGAGTGATTCCTAGGACAGTAGAAAATGCCCTGAGAGGGAACAATGGGCTCCTTGGGATAGATAACCACCTATGAATGAGACTTACAGATCAAACTGGCTACTGTCCTGGAAGATACTTAGTCTGCAGAGCCCTGGGCCTGGGTGGGTGGAGGACCTTGCCAGGTGCCAGGGTTCTAGAGCATCAGGCTGGGTCTCACATTCTTGATGAGAGGCCATGGGCAGTCGCAGCCTGTGGGTGGTCTATAGAGTAGGTGGTGTGTGTCAGTGTGTGTGGAGGAAGCTTCATAGGTTTCCTCAGGGCTTTCTCAACCCTGTCCTTTCCAGTTTCAGTTGGGCGGGGGGGGGGGGGGCAATAGGGCCTGGCTGCTCCTTTGCCCATGTCTCAGTGGATTTAATTCTTTACGGGGCACTGACAGCCAGGACACCTAGGGAGATGTGGTAGGGTCAGCCCACAACCTCTGGCCCTGGGTTCCTGCCAGGCCTCCTCTAGGTGGCATCATGCCTGTTAGGCTATCACACCTTCTTAGGTCAAGGCCTGCCTCTGCCACCCTATATATCATCAGAGCCTAAGAAATCACCTTCCTCCATTCTTGAAGTGTGCTGGCACTGTCCTTGTTTTGTCTGGAACACAAGATCCTTAAAACTTAACAGAAGGCACTCGGATCATTATCGCCCCCTCACGGTTCTCATGAGGACACCTGTGCACCTACCCAGCCCCACATGAGGCTTAGAAGAAGGTGCTGTGGAGGGCTGGAGACAGGTAAAGAGGTGCCCTTTGGAGCAGCCGGCCAAGGGAACATTGTGTACACCAAGATGTCCACAGACCGGTAAGGGTGTGAGTCTGATCAATGGCTGACTTCTGTCCCCAGAAGGGTCAGGGAGACTCCATGAAGGGACAGGTTGGGTAAGGAATGAGGATGGATAGACATTTTGGAGAGAGGTCCAGGACATTCACAAGTGGGTGTGGTGGTCATTTGGAGCGGCTCTGTTGAGAAGGTGGCTTGGGAGCTCTGATGTAGGGCTACATCACTGGGCTGGGCCTTTACTGATGACGTTACTCTGCTTCAAGGATAGGCATGGTCTGCCACCATCTCCACTCTTGGGAGGGAGGAGATGCTGTCCTTGGTCCTTGGACAGACTCCTCCTCAGACTCACACCAGGGTGGCTTGAAGGATGAACACCCCTGCTGGTTGATTATCCTCAGAGTACCATGCTGTGATGTTGTAGACAAGCAACCTCAGAGGGTCAGCGTTAGAAACTCCTAACTTCACAGTCTGTTGTAATGACTTAAAGGGTGTGGTCCCAGGTGCCTGGAGGCTGTTGTGAGCCCAGGCACAAGGTCCAGGCTTTCTGCCAAGACATGGCTAGGGCTGGCCTGGGCCCTGAGCCCTGGGAGGAGCTAGCTGCTCCTGTCACTCTCCTAGACTTGTGTGCCAGAAACAACCTTGCTGTCACCACTGGCTGCTCTCTGTCATTCTGGCCTGACCAAATATGGAGGGACATTTTAGGGTGGGAAGTCCTGAGAGCTCTTCCATCTGTTGGCCGCCATAAATCACAGCGCCCCTCACCTGTTCACGTTTTCATTAGACATTTCTAAACCCTATTCCTTGTGATTAGTGTGTGTGTGTGTGTGTGTGTGTGTGTGTGTGTGTGTGTGTGTGTGAATGCTAGGGTGCACGTGTGGAGGTCAGAGGGCAGCCTTTGGGAGACACTTCTCTCTTAGTGTGTTTCTGGAGACTGAACTCAGATTGTCAAGCACTAGTGTGCGAGTGCTTTTACCCAGTGAACCATCGTGCCAGCCTGCCGGTCGCTGTTATTCAGCAGAATGCCCCCCCACTCTAGGCATGTCTCCTTACCCATGTTACCTACCTGTCAGCCTGCCTCTTTCTCCCAGACCAAGGGATGTTTCTGAATTACCTTAGTTCCTGGCTGGGCTAGCAGTGCAGGCTGGGGCAGTGCGGCCCAGCTCTGATCTCCCAGAGTCCTTCCTCCATTCAGGCCACATCTGGGACTCCACCTTAGATTTGCAGCATGAAACTTGGTCTAGAGAGAAGGACGGAGGTAGGTGGACTCTGTTGAGGCCGTTCCCCCACAGAACCCGACTGTATGCTGTATGCAGGCCCAGTCAGGTCCTTTTCAGAGGGCAAAATGCTGGCTCTGAAGTGAGATGGTGTGTGTTCAGCTTCCATCTTTGCTGCTTGCAAGCGTGGCGGCGCAGGCAGGTGGCTCGGCCTCTGTTCTCTCCTCTCTAAACTGAGCTTCGCAACCATCATCCTGCACAGATTTACAGTGTGGATGAGTTACGCTGACACACGGTGGCTGTACGCTCATTCCGTTATGAGTGACTGTGGCCCACCTGGAGAAGCCCGGGTATGGGGTATGAATGATTGGCGGCCTGAGGAGAGAGGCGGCAGGGTGGAAAGGCAAAGGCTTGGGTACAACCTGGTTGCCTACATTTGAATCCTGTCATGGGTCTTACAATGGGATCCAAGGACATGTGATGATCTGGGCTCCAGTAAAAATAGCTGTAAAGTGCGGGTTGAATAACAGCAGCTCTCTCGTGGGATACTTAGACCCAAGTTGGTGTGCTAATGCAGGTGAGGTTGGTCCCGGGTGTGTGGCAAGCTCCAAATAAAAGTAAGTGCTTGACAGGTGGGGAAATGGTCTTGTATGTGGAACATGACTTATTATTGTAAGTGGGGACCATTTATATTCTATTTCACTTTAGTCTGAAGCCAAGGCACACTCTTATTTAGTCCCCTTTCTTGCTCTAGTTTTAGGCCTCCTGTGCCTTCCATGTCTTTGCTCATAACTGGAGACCCTTGGCCACCATCGTCTTGACCCAGCATTTATCAGCCCACTGCACCTTCCAGAACGGAAGTGTTGAGGGTACCTGTATCCTTCAGGAAGCAGGGCCAAGCTAAGCCTGCTTCATCAACCTTGGTGGTTGTTATGGGTCCCCGGGGGAATCGATGCTCTTTACCGTCAAGGCCACCAATTTTCTCCCTTTCTGTCCTCTGCAGCCTGTCTGTCCACTCAGCACCTTGGCAGGAAGCTGGCCAGTTTCCCCCAGTTCTGCTTCTGTTTGGCTCCTGTTTGCCTGCTGAGCTGGGGGTGGGGGTGGGGGGCTGTCAAGAGCAACTTCATTCTCTTTCTGTAGAGTGCTGAGCCGGCAAGCAGGATCAGTGCCCAGTCATTGCTCTGCTGTGACGAGGGCCAGAGTGCACCCTTGAAGAAGACGTGTCGTTCTTCACCATCACAGGCAGCCAGGCGGGCAAGGCACCGGGTGCAGGCCCTGGAGGCAGTAGGCAGTGGGGGTGAGTCAACAGTGAGGCCTCAAGGCTGGGGAGGAAGCTGAGTTGGTTCCTCCAGGAGCTCAGTACAGAATGCACCAGACTGCAGTGATTCTCAATGTGTGGGTCACGACCCCCAAGGGAGGGGGTAGCATATTAGATATTTACATCACGAGTCATAACAGTAGCAAAATTACAGTTGTGAAGTAGCAACGAAATAACTTTATGATTGGGGGTCACCACAACAAGAGGAGCTGTATTAAAGGGTCGCAGCATTAGGAAGGTTGAGAACTACTGCTCTAGACTGAGGTTACCATTGCTGCTCTTAAAGAAGAGATACGACTTCACACTCCTACGGCCTCCCAGGTCCTTGAGAGTCTGCTGCTGTGTCGTTCTCCTGTGGGGTGGCCACTATTGCCAATGTCACCACCATCCCTTGTCTGCTGGGGACAGAGGACATGCTTCTCATTGCTTGTTCTCTGCACAGTTGCCCTTCACTTTAGAAACCATAGGGTCTTCCTAGGCACAGGAGAGTCCGCTTTTCTTGCTTATGGTTCCTCCATGGCCTTTCAGGTCAAGTCCCAATCTCTGAGCTTGTCTTTGGATTATCAGGGTTCTTGGCCTGGGGGTGGCGGCAGTGGTAATCAGAGAAGACTTCCTGGAGGAAGTAAAAACTAGGTTGAAGGACAATCAAGAGTAATACCACATGCTCACAGGAAAGGCACTGCGGGACAACAGCAGCTGAGGCCCTTCCTGAGAGGCCCCACCCTCCCTGTCCTCTATGCCTGTGGGATTTCTGAGAGGAAGCAGAGCCGTGGGGCCTTGCTTCCGCTCCTGTACAAGACATTCTGGGAAGTACCATAGTATGGCAGAGGGTGGGTAGCATCCACACAGGAAGGGAGCGCACCCGACTGGATTTGTTGAGTCCAGATAAACGGCCCCAGGAAGACCCAAAGAGGAAGCCCTCACTGAGCTTGCAGCCTCCGGGGTGTGGACGACAGCCTTTAGAGCATTGGAGATGCGCAGGCCCAGATAGATGCCAACACCAATAGCCTGGACTTTTGTTTTTGTTTCTCAAGACAGGGTTTCTCTGTGTAGCTTTGCGCCTTTCCTGGAACTCACTCTGTAGCCCAGGCTGGCCTTGAACTCACAGAGATCTGCCTGCCTCTGCCTCCTGAGTGCTGGGTTTAAAGGCGTGTGCCACCGCCGCCCTGGCTCAATAGCCTGTCTTCAAGAGGTTGAAGGAGGCGGTTCTCCAAAGCACAACAGCAGGGGACAGGGCAGGGGAGCCACTCGTGTCCTCCTTGGTAGACACACACAGTCTCTGCAGGGAGCTCCCATGGAGAGGGCAGAAAAGGGCCTCTATTCTTTCTTTCAAACCATCTTTCTGAACTTAGGCAACTCACCCTTCAGTGGCAAAGGCAGAGGATGTGCCATGTCAAAGAAGCTAGGTGTCCTAAACCGAGTTATTCAGAAAACAGGAAGGATCTGTCTTGTGGTGCAAGGTAAACTAAATTCCCCTGGGGGCTATTTGGGTCAAACTCAGATTCCAGCTCAAGGGTATGAGGGGACTAGTCCTTTAGTTGTCATGTTGCAGCTGATACTGGATGTGGGGCATTGCTTCTTCTTTTTGGGTCCTCAGTCTTCCTATCTGCGCAATGGGGATCTTAGCAATAACCTTCTGTCTCTAAGGCACTTGGAGTGTCAAATAAGATCATGAAAGTATAGGTATACGGTGCCTGAGGAGCTGTGTGTTGGCCATGCTGGTGGGAGTGTTTGTGGGGAGCAGGTTTGGCCTCAGCCCTCATGAAGCTTATGGTCTGGTAGGAAGGTAAATAAGTAGCAAGATTAGGAAACTCCACATGGAAAGGTCTCTGACAGGGGCATACAGTTGAGGCATCGAGTAGGGCATAGTAGAAATGCTGCATCCAGGGAGGACTTCCTAATGGAGGCAGCTTCAGCTGAGACCTGCGAGGGGGAAGGAGTAGGTGGAATAGGGTGATGTTTCGGGCTGGGGTCAGGGAGAAGATGGAAGTTCCCCTGAATGGCTCTAACTGGCCCAACATCTTCCAGATGTTGCCCTGGGAAATCTGGTCTAAGCTGGTGAGGGTCAGAACTTGACAGTGTATCCCAGAATAATGGAGAAGGGCAGACTCTGCCTGGAAAATGCAATGACGAATCTTACGAATTCCAGAAGTCAGCACTGGGGGAGCCCACAAGCTCCAACAGTCTGCCTCTGTTAGGGCTGGGGATGCAGCTCAGTGGTAGAACACCTGCCTAGCGTGTGTAAAGTCCTGGGTTCTATACCATTCAACCCATAGCACAGCCCCCAAAATAAGTGTGTCTCTCTTGCTTATGCAAACACGGAATGGAGCAAGAATGATGAAATACCACCCCCTCCAAGTAGCTTTCCTGGATTCCTCCTGACAGGAATAAGTTGTAACTTTTGGGAGCCCTACCCTGGATACATTTGTATACCTTCATTTCCTTTAGCTTATGGAAGCCTTGAGTCGTGTCCGTTCCCCCCCCCCCCCCCCCGTCTGCTTCGCCCAGCCCTTGACCCAGCTGGCAAGCCTCCGGGTGGGGATTGTTCTTTGTGTCTGCCTCAATACCCTGTATGACCCTTGGTTTAGGAAGAGCGGAGAACGATATGTCAAAGGAGACTTCAAAGACTTCCCTTGTGCACACAGCAGCCGGCCCTGGCCCAGTCAGTGTAAGACAGAGTAGCTGGTTCTGAGTCTCCAGCAAGGGATGCACACATTCCCATGGGGCTTGTGAGTCAAAGCCATTGTTCTGAGCCACTGGTTGGCAGTTGTTTGTCTGTGGTGGCCTAGTGACAACTGCTAGTGTCTTCCAGCATGTCCCTTGTCCCTACTGAAGAGGGGCTTTTAGAAAAATTACCCTACCCTGGAAAAATGAGAATTTCTGTACCCAGAGATTGGCTAATGGAGACCCCCATCCCTTGTCGTAGAACTAACGTTCAGAGATAGCCTTGGAATCCATTTTTAGTATCATATAAATTAAACACCTTTTATTGGCTGCTGGAGGTCAGGGAGGTGATGAAGTCCTAGAGGCAGAAGGGAGCCATCCTGCTTCACCAGGGACCTGTTCATTTTCCTCTGGGTTTCTGTGGCCACCAATCATCTGTCAGGTGCTGCCCATGACCTTGGAAGTCTTAGGCTTTCTGAAGCTGGGGTGGCAAGCAGAGAGAAAGATAGGGAGGCGAGATCTGATAGGGTGGACACCGGGCCTTACCAGTGTGTACAAATGGCTGTGCCGGACTGAAACATCTAGGGGCTCCATGGTGCACGTTCACTGGTTTTGCACCCGGGCTATTCATGTATGCATAAGGAATCAAGGCGCTCTATGTGTAGGGAGCTGTATACTGAGCTGGGGGAGGTGGAATGGAAAGCAGGGTGCTCTTCATCACTGAGACCTGGCCTCTGGTTCTTTGGAGGGGCTTCTGTGAGGGGAAGGCATGGCATAGGGAAATGAGCATGCTCAGCCTCCCAGAGTTGAGCACCTTTGATTTCTGGACTGGAGTCCAGGAGACTCAGTTTCCACCCATGGTCCTAGAAAATCCACATTCTCCTCTGCATCTTGGCACCTGTGTTTCAGAGAACTGGAGCCTCTGACCCCCAGATGCCACGGTAGGACAGGACAGAACTTGGTCCCAAGGGCTCCCTTGGCACTGAATCCAGGGTCCCTAGCCTGGGGCTATCAATGCTCAGAGAGACCATTTGGAGGCCATTTTGGCCTCTACTGGCTTTTGGTAGATATTGATGCTTCAGGAAGATCTCCATTTGGTCCCCACTGCCACGGCCTGCCACTCTGATTTCTTCTTGGCTCTTACACACCACACTGAGGCTAAGGAACACAGTTTGCTGACAGACAAATGGGTGAGTATTCCCTCTACCCTCTGAGGGTGTAAGTGACTTGGAAGGGCCTAGATAGAGCCCCACTGGAGGAGGAGGAGCACCAGGTGTACTTCCTGAATGCATAACACATGTAGCCCCAAGGGGCCTCTCTCTCTCTCTTTCTCTGTGTGTATGTGTCTCTCTGTCTCTGTCTCTGTCTGTCTCTGTCTGTGTCTCTTTCTCTCTCTCATACACACACACACACACACACACACACACACACACACACACACACACACACACCAGGGCATTTTGGGCAGGGAACTTTCCAGTCTTCCATACGCTTCCTCCCATACCTGCTCAGTAGTACTGAGGAGACCTGGCCACTGTCTCTGCTGTCTGGACAGATGGAGATGCTCCATGAGCAAGCACCTATGTGGGATCTGGCCTACAACCAGTCCTGCCCCTCACCTGGGGACTGGCCTTGCTGTGGTGCCTCTCTGCCTTGACGGCAGCCTTTGAATTTTCCATCTAATAGATCTTAGTTGTCACTAACTGGGACATAAGCCGGTGTAGTAAGGAGGGGCAGAGGGACATCTTTGTAAGGACTCTGCAGACACATAGACCTGGGCTAGGTTAGGCAGTGTGACCTTGCACAGCCCATTTCATCTTTCTGGACCATTCTCTTTCCCATTTTTGCCAAAGTCTCATCAGGAAGAAATGAGAAGGGCCCAGGCCTGTCCCAGAACCTGGCAAAGATGTCACACCCAATGACTCTTGCTGCCTTCCCCTGGAGACCGAGTGGATCATGACAGGCTTTGGGTCCCTGCCAGGGGGTAATGGAAGAAATCTCATTTTGGGAGCACTGGCTAGGTGACTCCCCTTGCTGCTACCTAGCCCTATCAACTTTGGGCCTTATTGTTTAGGCCTCAGGTCATATTTGGCTTTGAGTGAGTTCCATGTTGATCTCTGTGAGGGCATGAGGAGGGGCTGGTTCTCTGAAGGCAAGTGGTAGCCACCTTTCTCCATGACCTGCATGGGTGCCTGAAACAACCCCAAATTCAGTGGCAGGGAGGGACTCTGGCCTGTTGCACACAAGTGTCCTGAACAGGGTTCCTCTTGGTGGTGGGGAAACTGAGGCATGGGAGGGGGTGATGAGTGGTGTAGACAGGAGACTCAGGACAGGAATAGGGAAGGCTGGGTTGGAACCCAGGGCAGGGAGGGAACAGAGATCCAAGGGAGGGACCAGCCTCACTGGAACTGTAGTGAGAAGTCTGGGTGATGGAGGGCACAAAAGAGGACTGGGGTGAGCAGAACCCTAGTCCAGCAGTTCTCAACCTTCCTAACGCTGCAACTCTTTAGTACACAGTTCCTCATGATGTGGTGACCCCCAACCATAAAATTATCTCGTTGCTACTTCATAGCTGTAATTTTGCTACTGTTATGAACCGTAATGTAAATATCTGATATGCAGCCCACAGAGGGGTCGCCACCCACAGGTCGAGAACACTGCCCCAGGCTGAGGCTAACAGCGTCATAGCCTGGAAGAACAAGGGAACCAGCCATGCTGGGGATGGCATGACAGTTTTTGAGTGTCTGGGATGATCCAGGCTCCCTGCTCAGCACTGGTTCATTCCAGTCACCCCACCCATGCCCAAGAGCCAGCCAGTGCTGCCGGGCAGACTGTAGTCTAGTGCCATTCTCCGGTCATCTGGGGCCAGGGCCCCGGGATAAGACTCAGTTGCAGGGACACAGCAAGCCTCAAGGCTGCAGGTGGCCTTTGTGGCCTCTGCGCCCTGGCTTTGTTTTCCCCAAGTGGCTACACAGAGGGGAGGAGGGAGGGAGGCAGGGCGGCCTTTGCATGTGGCAGCAAATTTGGGCCATTGATTTCCATTTCTTTCCTGCTCAAATGATCCAGGCCGGCTGCTGCTGGGGGTGGGGGCGGAGGGGGGTGCTCTTTAGCATTTTAAGTTTGCAGATAATTGGAGGAAAATAAGTCCAATAATGAAATCGCTGCTGGATCACATTCTGATACGTGACAAATCAATTCATTTATGATACCTTCTTTGTCACACTGAGCCATTCTGGCGCTCAGTGGAAACCTCCTAAATTAATAAAACTGTTAAATCCATGAAACCCTCCGTTCTGAGCAGCGCATCGCGCAGCACAAGTTTGAATCATTAAGGGAATAAAACTGATAAATGTGAGTGAGGGGAGTGCCTTTGTCTGGAGAAGGGCTGGCTTTCAGGGCAGATAATTGTCCTCAGCTTCACAGGGGTAGCAGGGGGCGGGGCAGGGGTGGGGCCAGGCACACTTTGGGGGTGGAAACCAGTCTTGACCTTACCAGCGTCTGGAACAAGCTGCTTTAGTAGTGATTTGTGTAGCTTTAAGCTTTTTAAAGGAAGTATGATTTAATAGTGAAGAGAGAAATATAAAGCCTTTATTGAACCCTGTCAAATTCGACTTGGCTTGCCAGAGATTTTTTTCCCCCAAAATGTCTACACTTGTCAGATCACAAACTGTCCAGGGAGGTGTGGCATAATAAATAGGGCGGGGTAGGTGGGTGGGGCTGGGGCAGGCAGGCTGATGGCTTCTTGACTAATCTTCTTGTTAGCGGTGTGTCCCTGAGCAGGCTGCTGTACTTCTCTGGGCTCCCGTTTCCTTGAATGTGACTTGGTAACTCGGATGGGGATCTCACCGTGAGGAGCATATAAAAGGAATGTATAAGAAGATGTATGGCAAGCCGGGTGGCGGTGGCGCACGCCTTTAATCCCAGCACTCGGGAGGCAGAGCCAGGCGGATCTCTGTGAGTTCGAGGCCAGCCTGGGTTACAGAGTGAGTTCCAGGACAGGCATCAAAGCTACACAGAGAAACCCTGTCTTGAAAAACAAAAACAAAAACAAAAAAGAAGATGTATGGTAAAGTGCTGTGTAAACTGCCAAGTTCAAGGCAGGGGTCAGTAAATGGTCATTTCTGAGCATGGCCCCAGGCAGTTAAGGAATTCTTCAGTTCTCACCGCACCAGGGTAGATGTTTTTGCTGGGTGGGGTGTAGATATTACATGACTATAATGGAATCTGCTGTATGTTCCTGTGCAGTGTACTACACTGATGTCTGTTCCTCGGCTTATTCACAGAATCAGCACAGAGGCCTGGCATCCCAGCATCCCTCACTCAGTCTGGCTTGACTCAAGAGGGTGGAGTAGGAAGGCCTTGCACCCAAGATGCCAGCCAGTGGCACCTGGCTCCCTGCCTGGACAGCCCAGTTCATGGATGCTTAAAGGCCTGGGCCAGGAAGGGCAGGTGGGAACTCTTTTCCCGAAGTGACTGCTTTGCCTTTCTGGTCACTTCTTACTGTACTGAATCTGGAAGCTTCCTGAAGACGTCCCAGCCTTCCCCTACCTTAACCTCCTCTGGGGTCCCTGGAATGGTTAGAGTAGCCAGACCCATCCTTGGAGATTGTCTAGTGGGACATCTTCAAAACCACAACCGGAAAAACTCCTCATTGTACAGCACTTGTGTGTGTGTGTGTGTGTGTGTGTGTGTGTGTGTGTGTATGTGTGTTATGCATGCTTAATTGGACAAAACTTTAGAAGATTGTACTTGCCCTTAGCGCAGGAAATGTGTGTGATTCTGTTCTATTCTAACCTTCTGGCATTTATCCCACCCTAGCCTGTCTTTTCTTTTTTTTTTTTTTTTTTTTTTAGTGTGTGAGTGAGTGTGTGTGTGCCCGTGTGCCCATGTATGCTTGCATGTATGTGTGTTTCTGTGTATGTGCATGTGAGGACTGGAGGTGATATTTAGTGCCTTCCATGACCGCTCCCTACTTTATTTATTGAGGCAGGCTCTCTCACTCAAGGCAGGGTTCCCCTGATTCCAGCTGGTCTGGTCAGCCAGCTTGCCCTGAGGACCCTCCCCTGCCCCACATCTGCCTCCTGAGTGGTAGGATTATTGGTGGCCACCATACCTGCGTGGCTTTTATGTGGGTTTGGAGGATCCAAACTGTGGTCCTCACGGCCAGCTTCTACCCATGGAGCCCTCTTCCTGGCCACTGTTCTTAGTTTTTTGTTTTTGAATATTTATTTATTGGCTGGGTGGTGGTGGAGCACATCTTTAACCCCAGCTCCCCGGAGGCAGAGGCAGGTGGATCTCTGTAGTCTGAGGCCAGCCTGGGCTACAGAGTGAGTTCCAGAACATCCAGGACTGTTATACAGAAACCCTGTTCTTGAAAAACAAACAAAAAATTATCATTATTTGCTGTGGATATCATTCTATATAAATAAAACACTGATGGCCAGTGACCAGACAGGAAGTATAGGTGGGACAAGGAGAGAGGAGAATTGGGGAAACAGGAAGAAGGGGAGAGAGACACTGCAGCCACCACCAGGAGAAGCAGCATGTAAAGATGCCGGTAAGCCACCAGCCATGTGGCAAGGTATAGATTTATAGAAATGGGTTAATTTAAGCTATAAGAACAGTTAGCAAGAAGCCTGCCACGGCCATACAGTTTGTATGCAATATAAGTCTCTGTGTTTACTTGGTTGGGTCTGAGCGGCTGTGGGACTGGCGGGTGACAAAGATTTGTCCTGACTGTGGGCAAGGCAGGAAAACTCTAGCAACAATTATTATTATTATTATTATTATTATTATTATTATTATTATGTGTTGATCACTTGCATAAAGGAGCCTTTGGAGGGAAGAAGTGGTATTGGATTCCCCCAGTAACTGGAGTTACAGATAGTTGTGAGCTGCCGTGTGGGTGCTGGGAACTGAATCTCTGTCCTCTGCTAGAGCAGTAAGTGCTCTTAACCACTAAACTATCTGCCCAGATCCTGTCCTTCATCTTTAAAATGTTGCCTTGATCATTAAATTATTTACATGGGCCACTGGTGGATGGGCCACTGGTGGATGTGGCCAACAGTTTAGGGAGTTTGGATCTGGCCCACTGCTCACTGACCAGGGACTTTAGCATAAAAGCCACACAGCATGGCCACCTCACTCCACAGGCTGGGCAGGCCTAACTCTCCCAGGCATGTGCCTGCCACAGCCCTTCTCATTGGTTACTCTGTGTAGGACCCAGGGACTGCAGATGGAGAAGGATAGGTTGTCACCATTAGCCTCTGTCTACCTTCTTGAACAAAGGGCAGAAGTGACAAGGTGGCTGAGCCGCTCTCTCTGCTCCACAGAGATCAGAGTGGGGTGGGAGCAGGGAGCCCACCTCCCCGACATAATGAGCCACCGGCTGCAAACCTGACAGGTCTGTGCTCTGGAGCATCAGGAATCCCTGGCAGCCACCAACACACGTGCTAATTGCCAGCTTGGGCAAGGGCGGCAGCCCTGACATCCATATCAATTATGGCCACTGGCCATGCCTGGGAGACAAAGGTCTCAGAAGTTGTCAGGCTCCAGTGTCAAAGCTCTGTCTGCCAAAGGAAGGACAGAGACAATAGCCACCTATCACTAACCCACTGCCTTGGCAGCCTGTCCCTGGGTGGGGTAGAGCAGAGCCTGACAGGTGAGGGGGCCAATGCAAGGCAGCCAGGCTGCCTCGATGTTTTGACACAATGCCTTCCCAAACCGGGGTGACAGGTTGTTGTCAACTCTTATAGGTGGGGAAATTTCAGGTCCAGCTTTTTATTCTTTCTGGTAAAAGCTTCCTGTGGGGGAAATGGAAATGGCCTCAGGAACATCCCCCACTGGTGGTTTTTATGCTGACAGTTGTGTGGGGAGCATGGAGGCCGAGCGGTGGTTTTCAGGACCTCAGGCCCTGCTCCTGCCCGTACATTTCCTAACGCAGATTGGGATGAGCTCTCACTGCTGTGACTCCAGTGTTGAAGGGCATCCAAATCACTTGGAGAGCTGTTATAACAGATAGGGGTCCCTTGTCAGTTTCTGTTGAGTCACCCCAGGGGGTGGGGTGTAAATAAGCCTCCAGTGAGCACCAGGTGGATTCGATGCTGCCAGGCATTTCCAGCCCTAGCCCTTTAGGCCAGAAGCTCTCAACCCATGGGTCTCGATCCCATCGGCAAACCTCCATCTCCAAAAATTACCATTCATTCATGACGGTAGCAAAATTACAGTTATGAAGTAACAACAAAGATAATTTTATGGTTGGGGGGGTCACCACAACACGAGGAATTGTATTAAAGGGTCACAGCATCAGGAAGGTGGAGAACCACTGCCTTAGGCCAATGTATTCCAAGACAGCTAAGAATACAGCCCAACACAAAATCACTAGTGGACTTAAAACATTTTGAGGGTTTTTTTTTTTTTTTTTGGTGCATACATGTTTATGTGTGTGGATGTGCACATGTAAGTTCCATATTCATGTGTGTGTGTGTGTTTGTGTGCATGTGGAGGCCCGAGGTCAACGTCATGTGTCTTCCTCCACTGCTCTCTATTGTATGAGGCATGGTGTCTCACTGAACCTGAAGCTGTCCCACCTTGGAAGCAATCCAAACATTTGTGAACTAGAGACAGGAAATAATGGCATAGCCCCTCACTAGAATACTACTGATCAACACCAAGGAGGTTTTAATAGACACATACATCACCCGTCCCCCGCAAAGTATTATACTAGATAAAAAGTCAGACATAAAAATGTATCATCCAGGGGGCTCAGGTGAGGGTACTTACTACGCAAGCATGAGGGCCTGAGTCTGGATTCCCCAGAACTCACTGGGGGAAACTGAGTCTGGCTGTATACACCAGCAGCCTCAGTGCTGGGGGTGGCGGGGTGTGAGTAGAGACAGGAGGGTCCCAGGACCCTGTTGGCCAGACAGTCTAGCTGAGAAATAGCAAGCTCCAGTTCCTTCTCCAACACCATGTCTGCCTGCATGCCGCCATGCCTTCATGTCCTGCCATGATGATAATGGGCTGAACCTCTGAAACTGTAAGCCACCCCAATTAAATGTTTTCCTTCGTAAGAGCTGCCGTGGTCACGGTGTCTCTTCAGAGCAATAGAAACCCTAAGACCATCGGCTTCTGAAAGTTCTTGCCCAATGAAATATGACAGACAATGCTGTGTGGGTTTCTAGGCCCAGACTTTTAGGAGTTAGCAATTCCTGGGTCCTAGCTATGGGACCCCACACCAGAACCGAAATTCAGGTGCCATGCTGTACAGAAGTCCAAGGGGCTCACAGGATGACCCATGCTGAGGTGTTTGTGGAGAAGAATCCTGCCCCAGCCTTGGCAGTCCAACCTGCCAGCCTTTGGGTGTGCTGTCCTGGGAGAGGTTCCCACATCTGACTGAGCAGCAGCGTCATCCGGGGTTACTCCAGTGGATCCTGCCTTCCAGCCAGGTCTTAACTTAGACTTGTGAACCAAGCAGAAAACCACCACTGACCATGCCATTATATTTGTTTTGTTTTGTTTTCTGGGCGATTTGTTTCTTCAAACTCAGAAAGGTTAGCGAGAACATCTGCCCTCTGTGGTTAGCAAGCTTGATGGCGAAGAAAGGAAGAAAGGCAGGGAGGGAGAGGAAGAAAAGAAAGGAGGAAGGGATGAAGACAAGGAGGTGGAGAGAGGAAGGGAGGGAGGGAGAAAGAATGGAAGGGAGGGAGGGAGAAAGGGAGAGAGGATGACTTGAGAGCTTGCACTGTGGTAGACCCATGTTTGGATCGTCTGAGTTGGACTAGGGTATGAACACAATGGCCTGACCACAGACACGGTGTGTGTGAGTCCCTCCCTCCCTCCCTCCCTCCCTCCCTCCCTCCCTCCCTCCCTCCCTCCCTCCCTCCTTCCCTCCCCTTGCAACCTCTCTCCTCAGCTGTGCCAACTGGGGCCACTGGATTCTCTCTGCCAGGACTCAGCAGAAAGGCTATGTCCACAGAGGGCCCTCAGTTGAGCTGAAGGGAGGGTGCTCCTCAGCCGCCTGCTGTGCTTGGGATAGAGGGCCACCTTACCCTGGGCTTTCCACCCTGCCCCAGAACAGGGTGGGGTGTAAGGACAGAGCACAGCGTGGAGACAGAGAGCTCTTCTTTCCACCCCACTCGCTCGGGACTGTGAGGAAGGAGATGTGGGCAGGAGCAGACTGCCTGACTGCTTTGGGGCAGAGGGGAGGGCTCTGCAGGACGTGGGGATGGAGCAAACTGTGGGTGCTTGAAGACTCTCCAGGCCGAGGTTAGGAGGCCTGACTGGGTCCTCAGGGCCCTGGACTTGTCTGGATTCTATTCCTAGGATGGAGGAGAGAGAAGGAGGGCTAAAGGCTCTGGTTCTGTGGGTAGGGCCATGCCTATTCTGGCCCTGAATAACGAGGCTGTGGTCCCTCAATGCCTGAGTCTCCATTTGCCTGCTTTCCCTGGAGCCTCCCTTCCTCTGAGACCCATAACCCCCTGGGCTGTGATATCCAAGGTCATGCTGGGCTTTAGCTTTGGGCATGTATGGAATCTGTAGTCTATGAAGATTCAACTTTTGGGAAAAGGGGGTTTCGCTTGTGGAAAGTCCAGGGTGTGGGCATTTTACATATGCACATATTTTTTCTTCAGAAGATGAGGAAGAGGAACTTACTTTTGTTTATATATATATATATATATATATATATATATATATATATATATATATGTTTTTTTTTTCTTTTTTTTCAAGAGGGTTTCTCTGTGTAGCCTTGGCTGTCCTGGAACTCACTCTGTAGACCAGACTGGCCTCAAACTCATAGAGATCCACCTGCCTCTGCCTCCTCAGTGGTGGGATCAAAGGCATGCACCACCACCACCCGGCTTTGTTCTTATATTTTTAAGTTTTGCTTTCAAATGTGTATTCCGGTGGCTCCTAGTGTATTTGCAAACTTGAATAGCCATTCTCTAACCTGCTACCACTCCTGCTTTATGTCCTGCTGGGAAATGAACCCAGGGCTTCATGCATGCTAGGCAAGCACTCTACTAAGCTCTAACCACACCCCCCACAGTCTAACTCTCGAACAATTTTTATCATTCCCCAAAGAAATCCTGTACCCATTTCTAGTCACTCCCTATTTCAGCCAAGCAGAAAGTGGCCTGCATACCAACTTTGTCAGCCGCCTTCATCGTTAGTGGGGTCCTTCTGTCACCTTCCATCTTTCTCTGTTGATGCTGCCGAGTCTACCTTTTAACTGCATCCCCAGGGGATCTGCATGTGTGGGAACACCAGAGTGGCTCAGGGCTGGAGTGAACTCCAGCCGTTATGGCATAGTTCCCGCGCTCAAATAAGAACCCCACCTTCACGGCCACCAGCTCACAACACTCTGTCACAGACACTGAGAAGCAGTGATTTAGAGGGTCCCCTCTGAGGCCTTGCTGAAGTATGGAAGAGGATTGAAGGATTGCCGAGTAAGGACTGAAGCCAGACCTATGTGTGCCCTGCTCCCCGTGATGTGCTCAGCTTGGCTCCACTCAGGAGCCCTGAGCTACTTCAGCTTTGCCCCTTCTCCAGGGTAGTGGAGCCTTTGACAGAGGGCGCTGAGACAGGAGCTCCTGGCACCTGCTCTGTACAGACGGAACGGCAATGTGGGTGCCTCTCGTGATGACCAGGGGACCATGGTCAGTACATTTATGATAGCAGGGCTGCTGTCTTGTGTAAGAGCGAATCACTTACTGATTCGCTATGTGGCATGAAGCAGCCCTTCCATCCTATGTCAGGACTCCTAGACTAGGGGCCGGGCTTTATCACAGTACAGTTGTGTATACCCTGTGCCAATGTCACTGTGCCCTGCTGGCGGGCCATCCTAGGCTCTAGCAACAGAAGGTTCATGTCCCTCGTCTCTGCCTAGCCTTCAGGGGAAAGGGATTGGGACCTGTGCTTGCTGAGAGACACTGAGGAGGAGTGGAGATGTGTTCCTTGACTTAGTATCGCAACACAGAGCTAGGCTGGACAGCCTTCTGTGGGGTCCTAGCCCTATCCTGGGTGTTCTAGGAGACAGAAGGAAGAGAAAGTTGAGAGAGGGGCCTGGCAGGCTGAGGGGAGAGGGAGTTGGAATAGTCTCTACCCTGGCATCAAACCAAGAAGTCCTGGCTTGCCTGTTTTGTGGACAGACAACCCAAGGTTCCCCAACAGGAACACAGTGCTTCTTGGGGTGCCTCTGGCTCTACTGATGTGGATGCTGCATACTTCCTGGCTGGACAGTTGTTGTAGTAGTAAGGATGCTCTAAAGGAACAGAACTGACAAAATGAAAATGAAAATATTAAACTTGGGAGGCAGAGGCAGGTAGATTGTTGTGATTCTGGGGCCAGTCTGGTCTGCACAGTGAGTTTCAGATAAGCCAGGAATATATAACAAGGTCCTATTGCAAATCTGCCTCGCGCCCCCCCCCCCCAGTAAGGGGGTACTTATAAGCCTGACTTACAGGCTATGGTCTAGGTAGTCCAACAATGTCTGTCTCATGAGAATCTAGTTGTGGTTCAGTCCAGGAGGCCGGATGTCTCTGCAGTCCCAGTCTGGTGCAGGAGTTCTGGATGCTTCCTGGAGAGCCGTTGGTCTTTGTTCTGTGTTGTGATCCTGAAGGAGCTGGATTCAACACTGGTCACAGCTATAGGGTAGATGACTTACCAATGAGTGAGGGCAAACAGGCAAAGAGCCAAGTTTCCTTCATCCATGTCCTTTTATGTGATTTGCCACCAGGTGTGGCCTAGATTTAGGGTGGGTCTTCCTGCTTCAAATAGTCTGATTAAGAAAATTCCAGGCCGGGCAAGTGGTGGCGCACGGGCGTGGTGGCGCACGCCTTTAATCCCAACACTCGGGAGGCAGAGCCAGGCGGATCTCTGTGAGTTCGAGGCCAGCCTGGGCTACCAAGTGAGTCCCAGGAAAGGCGCAAAGCTACACATAGAAACCCTGTCTCGAAAAACCAAAAAAGAAAAGAAAAGAAAATTCCTTATGAACTGGACTGTGGTGGTGTGCACCTTTAATCCCAGTACTGGGGGAGGGGGGGCGCAGAGGCAGGCCGATCTTTGTGAGTTTGAGGCCAGCCAGGTCTACAGAGCTAGTTTCAGGACAGCCAAGGCTATTAAAAAAAAAAAAAAAAACCCTGTCTCGAAAAACAAAACAAAAATCCTTTACAGGAGTGCCCATAGCTTGAATTTTAGTTGATTCTAGATGTTGTCAAGTGGACAAACAAGATCAGCTATCACAGTTGTGAATGTGATAATGGGACTGTGTCCCCATCCATTGAACTTACTCCATCTTGTGCAGGGCCTTTGCATATGCCAGACCCTCCACCTGCAATTGGCCACAGGGCTCAGTGAGACTAACCAGAGCCAAAGTCCCTGGAGTACAGTCCAGGCAGTCCAGGCAAACTCCTGTTAATATTGCCTAATATTAATAGAACACCCAGGATTCTGGGTCAGACCTCAAGGTCCTGTTCTACCTGGAAGGATCTTCAACTCTGGCCTGGGGTTTTCTCTTTTCATCCTTCCTCCTCTCTGTTCCATGGCTGGCCACTGTGACCTTTAATGCACCTCCTGAACTGGAGTCTCTGCTCCAGGCCTTTACCCACTGGAGAACCCTTAGGGGGCACTTGTCTTCGGAGTTCTTTCCCTGGCAGCTGCTCTCCACCCATGCAAGGAGTCACCCCCTCCTCGTTGTTCCTCAGGGTCCGAGCTGACACTGCTTGCTCGTTTTTTGTCCTAGCTCCCGCACCAGGCACAGGCCTTCCTCCCCAACACCAGTGTTAGTGGAATGGATGAAGGTATGCCTGATGCCTGCTAATACCCAGTAAGGGTCAAAGAAGTGCAGACTGAGTGCAGTGGGAAGTCAGGGCCCGATACCGCAGGAGGCATTTGTGGGGTGTGGCGGATGGGTCAGGAAAGTTTTGCAGTAAGAGCTGAGGTCAAAATATGGCATAGTCAAAGAGGCAGGAGAGGCCTCTAAGTGCTTTCTGTAAATGTTTGCCATTGCTTGATCTGGTGAGATGCTGCCCCCTAGACTCAGGAAGCCCTTCACCCCTGCCATGTATCCGAGGAGGAGCTAAAACCCAGGTGGAAATGGTAATTTGCATGTTGTTATTTGAACAGTCACATGGAAACCAGGCCAGGGTAGTCTTCCAATAGGAGGTGTAGTTGGGTAAGGCTTTGAAGAGTACATGAGAGTTCACGAGGCAAGAAAGAGAAAAGTCAGCCTGTGCCAAAAGAATAGCCAGTAAGAAGTCAATGTGTCAATGTGTTTGAGGAATGTTGTAAAGAACCACGGGGTTGCATACAGGATGCTAAGATGGGCAGGGGGCACATTGCCCCAAGTTGTGTAGCCCAGGCTATGCAGTTTGGATGTTACGGCCCAGCTCATTTTCTCAGATGTATATTTCACTGTTTCCTAAACTCTTACTATGTATCAGGCTCTATGTTAAGTGCTGGGCACACCCTAGTGGGAAAAATGGGTAAGCAGAGGATAGACCAGAAGGCAGAGTCAGGGAGAGTGGTCAGAAGGTGACTAGGAATGGTGTCAGCCAGGCACAGGAGTCTGGCCAGCGAGATGTGAAGGGAGCAGGGAGATGCCATGTGCATGGATGGAAGATGGCTGTGTACCATCACTACTTCATCAAGGTGAACGGTCTAATGTTCAAGTTGAGAATTTATCTGTGCAAATAGACTACGACAAAAAATGACACTTGGGACTTGAGAGGTGGGATTGTAAGAAAGCAAACAGCTGACCTGGCCCCTAGTGCTGTATGTAGGAGCCTTGAGGTGTCCCGTGGCCACCAAGCTGCAGAGGTTATATGAAGGGATAATCCTTGCTCATTCTACCTTCCAGGCATCCCCACCAAGGCATCAGGCATGTGTGAGGCCAACACAGGTTTCAGATGGGCTCACCTACCACTATAGCATCAGCAGAGCAACCTCCATCTGTCCTAGACAGATTAGAAGATTCGCTGGGCCAGGATTCACCTGAATTCCAAGTCAACAAAATCTGAGATAACATGAAATAGTTTCTGGCTTAAAACACCAAGTTTCAGGGGAGCTTATTACATAGGGTAGGTAACAGGAACAGTGTGGGAGACTGTGGATGCATGTGGGGAGGCCAGGTGGGGTTGCTTGACTGAGCCATCTCATTTACAAATTCCAGAGCTAGTGAGCAAAAATACAGGACGTTGACTTGCACTTCCAATAGACAGTAAGTTTTGGTATAAGTATCTTCCAGGTATCATGTGGGATGAACTTAAACTGACAGTCTCTGGTACTCTGAAATTCAGATTTAACTGGATACCAGTATTCTTCTTGTCCCTCTAAATCCTGGTGGAGTCTGGCCTGAGAAAGTACTGGAGCAGAGGAAGACACTAACCTGGGGATGGTAAGGTAAGAGGTCTGGATACTGGCTTGAGGTTGGCATGCTGAATCCATGCTGGAACTGGTGCATGTTCTCTTAGCAGGTGTCTGGGCAGCAGCCACACCCAGGGCCCCCTGATGGAACCCTAGTCTGTCTATGGTACTGGTCACAGGGAGGGGAGGGAACAGGTCCTCTCTGCCCCTGATGCTCTCTGCTGCAGCATGTGAAGGGGTTGGCCAACAGAGAGCTTCTAGTATGGCTGAGCACCTGGGCTATGCCACACAGGACCTCTGAGGCTTCATCTCACTGTCCCACTGGCTGCCCTTGCGGACTGCTATCACCTGTTGCTGGCAATCCAGATGTCTCCTGTCTCCAGAGATACTGACACAGAGGCTTGGTCTCGGGAGCCGGCTGGGAGCAGCTCACTGGGAAGGCTGGCCCGGGGCAGCACACAGCTGTGCTCCCATAGGCTAGGCTACTGTGATGAGGCTTCCACACTTACTTCCTGTGGGCCTTGATGATCTGATGTCTCCAGCTCCCAGGTAGCTGGGGCTTTCCTAGCCCCTCACAGAGCCCAGGAGAAGGGCTTGTCCAGGGAGCTACTCTGTTTATGGTGTTTCTGTCAAATTTCTCTTCAGGAAAGTGGACTCCATTGTGAACACATACAGATACTGGCTCTTCGTAATGGTTGTTAAGGTTTCTTGCCTTGGGGAGATGTAGCACTCATCTGGGACTTGAAGGAAGCCTAAGGTTCAGGCCTGAGCTACAAAGTCCCTGCACAGGATGGTTCCTCTCTGCGGCTGCAAAGTAACTTTATGTCCTCTGATGACTGTCCATTGTCTGGGCAGCAGCCTGGCTGGCCTCATCCTACACACTGCCTTTGCTCCTTCCCCCTGCTCTGGTTGCTGGGCTATCTTTCTGCTGCCTCACTTGAGGCTGCTCAGGCTCCACCCCCTTTTTTTCCAGGTGGTCACCACACCGTACTATGGGTGTTGAAGACTCCATGACTTTGATGGCGGTAGCAGGGCCCTTGCTATCAGGCACTGAGGGGTTGACCTGGGGATCTAGGCAAGTGTGGTGGGAAGAGGAGAAAGCTATTCGGAGTCTAGAGTCCAGCCAGGCTGGTTGGTGAGTGACCAAGGGGCCATGGACAAGTCACCCCAGGTTTCTGAAACTCAGGGGGGCCCTCACTGTGTGCTGCAGTCATTGTTCTCACCTTGCTGTCTTAGAGAAGACAGCGATTTGTCACCCAGGTGTGTCTCTCACTTACCAGGGCTTCCTTTTGTATTGATTAGAGCACAGCCCCATGTTTCTGTTTGTCTGGAATAAACACAAAGCATTGCTATGGAGAGCTATAGGACAAACTGTTCAGTCCAGCTCCAGGGGGTTGGGATAGGTTTTTGTGCAGAATGGGGTATTGGAGACGGATCTGAAAGAGCAAGAAGGTACATTCTATGGAGATGAGATAAAGACCAGGCTTGGGGAGGAGCAGGAAGGGTGTAGCAGTCACTGGTTGCAGCGTGTGCAAAGTCACTGGGGATAGAGAGCACTTAGCATGTCTTGTCATCTAGGCTGGGATGATGTGAGGGCAAGTGGGATGGGGCCAGGAGCCCAGGGCTGCCAGAGGGAGAAGTCACTCTGGGGTCAGTGTGGGAAGAACTTTGCATGCCACCCTGAGGGGTCTGGATTTTGTCCACTTGACAGTCAGGAGGCAAAGAAGGCTTTTATTAGGAGTGACAGGGTCACAATTGTGCCTTGGCTCTGCTCTTCTGCCCTCTCTTGAAACCCTAACTTTTTTATGGAGCACTGCCCAAATGTCCCGAGTCCCCCCACTCAAGGCACAGCCGAGGCTCTTGTCGGGGCCACATCCCACCTGTCTCTCCCTGATGCTGGCCTTGCAGCCAGTGCTGACTGAGCGTCTCATGTCTTCCATCAAGTCTCACAGATGGTCTGAGCATGCCTAGACTGAGTTCCCGACTAGCTCTGTGATCCTGGCATGAGATAGATTGTAAATGCCACCACAGCAAGGATTGACCTGTATCTCGGGGTCAAACCAGCTCAGAAGGGCCAAGCCGTGTCTCCCTGTGATCTTGCTGGATTAGATTCTAGTCTACTGACCACCATAAAACCAGCTCCCCACCCCCACCCCCACAAGCTGGCTGCTTGCTTGACTACTTCTTCTAAAATACTGTTTCGCATGTTGCTCAGGCTAGCTCAAACTTGATATGTAGCTAACTACGATCTTGGCATTGTGATCCACACGCCTCCACAACTTGAGTATACTACCATTGCCCCATTTATTTTGTGCTAAGGATTAAACCTAGGGCCTTGTACATTCTAGGCAAGCACTGAAGCAGCTTAGTTATATATACCCCCGATCCACTGCTCTGCTTTTATGTGTGACAACTAGATGAAGTACGAGACATACAGAGAGTGCACAGAAAGGGGAGGCTGAGTCTTCAGGGTTCCTGTAGTGCTTGGCAAAATTTCATCCAAAGACCCCAGGCATTCCATTTGTAGTTCTTCAAAGGCCATAAGACTCCTCCGTGTCCGTCCTTTATGAAGGGGAAACTGAGGCCTAGAGCCAGAGGAACCAGCTCAAATCCCACCAGGGTTAGCAGCAGAACCAGGCTGATTCTGTGTAAGGAAATAAATGGCGTTAGGGAGGCTCGCAGGGAGGTGAGGACACAGAAGTGGGGGACTGAGGAAGGTACTGATGACAACAGGTGCTTCCAGATGGAAGATCTAGATCAGGTGTGTCCAGAAACTGTGCCTGGCTGCTTTGAAAGCTGCTAACCTCACCCCTCAGCCACCAGGAGGGTGGCCAGTCTGAGAAAGTCACTCTGCATTTTTAGTATTCTGAGTGGAGTGGGCAGTTACCCTTATCCTGTTCTTGGGGCAGTGCCTGAAGAGGACAGCTGGGCATCCGGATGGTACCCTCCTCCCTGCCTCTGCTGAGTACCCCATTGGTTCTTGGTTGCAGAGGTTCCAGATGTCAAGAAAGAGTCCTGTAACTTATGGAGAAGATGGCCTCTTTAGCAGGTCCCTCAGCCTTGGATTTTGATCTCAGAGCAAAGCATCCTTGGGCAGAGCAGGGAGTTAGGAAGGCTTCTCAGGAGAGAGGCCCGAGATGGTCTCTCAAAAGACAAGAAAGAATTGAGCAGACTGTGAATGGGACAGAGTGCTGCTAATGCATGAAACAGAGCCCAAAGCCGCGGAAAGTGATTAATGCTTCATGCATGGATTGGGGTGGGTGTGGGGGGCACTTGAGGGCTCTCAGAGGCCAGGTTGGCCTGCCACTCGTAGTAGTTTGAGTTCCTGATGGAGGCTTTAGAGCTGACAAGATGCTTGTTTGAGGCCGTGTTTCAGACCGTCTCGAGGCAGCCGACTCACTTAAGTAAGCGACGGTGGCAAGAGGTAGGGAGATTGTTACAATAGCTCAGGCAAGAGCGATGGGGCTTTACTTTGGACTTGGTAGAAAAAAAAAAAGCATTGATAAACCCTGCTGAGATCAGGTGTCAAGACCTAGTCACTGGATGCCCTGGATGAGCTGGGACCAGCCTCTCCAGGCTGTGTTCAGCAGGAGGTGTGAGGCTGGGAGCAGGGAGCCTGGAGCAAGCTTCAGACTCGGGGCTGATCTCACTTGTGGTCAGTCTTAGGCTGTGTGGGTAGGAAGAATACCAGGAGAGTGTGGGAGTGAGTAAGGGTGATCCAGCCGGGCACAGCATCTCTGGGAGGTGTGGGGCAAACCAGGGTGAAAACCATCACCACTGGAAGAGACAGCAGGGCAGTACAGAGGGAGATCAGCTTCCTCCAAACTTGACCTTTAGAGGGGAGGAGAGGAAGGTTCTACAAGAGATTAGGGATGACCAGAGAGTTGGGGGTGGGGTGGCCCCAGACAAATGAGTAGTACATCCCAGCAGCCCCCAAAGGACAGGGCTGTAACAGTGAAAAGGGTAGCTAGCTGCATTACTACACAGGTACTTGGTGGATGGATGCCTTGAGGGTTTGCCGTGGGTGGGAACGTGATAGAAAGCTTGATGGCAGTGCTAAGTGTGGGGAGAGAGGGAGGCTCTGGGGCTCAGGAGAGTCATGGAGGGCTCCCTGGAAGAGATACAAGCACAGACCCAGTCCAGGTTGGCCAGGATGTCAGGATATCTGTGGCCAGAAGAGCTTTCTCTATCTGAAGAGTAACAGGGATACTGAGGGGGCAACAGGACACAGCAGAAGGACTTCATAATTTGGATGAAGTCAGTGTCTCTAGGAGTGGACAGGAGTCCTGGGTGGATGAAAAAGGGTCAGGGAGACGAAGAACCCACAAGGAGATAAGAAAGAGGCAGTCAGTGAACACTGCCAAGGTTATGGGTCCAGCCAAGCCTGGAGCCCCCATGTTGTTATGGCCCCAAATTGCTGTTCAGGCTAGCCTGGACTTAAATGGCTGGGAGGGAAGCGATTGATGTAGTCTGGAAAAACCATGGCCAGATGAGTGAAGAGAAGGATTCTGGGGTGCAAGAGAGGTGGTTACTCAGATGACTGAACTATTGGACTGTTGGAGAATGAGTCCAAAGCATGGAAATATTGGGGTTGAAATGGTTGAAACAGGTATGAAGGGGTAGCCTGGTCCAAGTTAGGCCATAGACAAGAGATGGACATTAGGGACGAGGGTCCCTGGAGATGGGAGCTAATGGTCTAGAAGTCCAGCTAATGGGCCACCTGTGTGGATGCTAAGGACCGGCAGGTGACATCATTCTCTGGGTGAAGGACAGTGAGCTGAGGCTGTGGTTAGGGACAGAAGAACATTGGGAAAGTGGAGACCCTTGTAGAAATGTGACAGCACTATCACATTCCCCATCCTGTGGAACTAAGGGAATCCTGGTCCAGAAACCCATCCAGGGTGTGAGAGAGTCATGGGAATTGACTGGGAGGCTCACAGGACAGAGGGTGAGTCTCAAAGGAAGCAGGGTTCTTGAAGAGCCACTGGGAAGGAAAGGAGGGTAGGTCAGGCCTGGAGGGACAAGCGCTATGAGGGGTAGGTGACCAGAGGAAGGCACAGGAGTGAGAAGCATGGCCAGGTTCTAGGAGGCGTTGCCCACATGCACAAAGACAGGGGGTGGGGTGGTCAGCAGGGCAGAAACTTCACCCATTCGTTCACCCATCCATCAAAGACTTGGGGAATTTCTGTGCCGTAAACTTGGCTTTTGTGTGCAGGATCCATGCATCCATTCCTAAGCAAAATAGCATCCCTTACTCATGGAGCTTGTGTTCTTGATGGCACATAAGGAGGCAGGCAGACAAAATGCCAATCATGATAAGAGTGTTACGGGGTGATGAAGTTCAGGCAAAAATAAAAGGAGGTAAAAATCTCACCTGGCTTGATCTGAGCAGGTGGTAGGAGGCTGAGGGCTGGGGGGGGGGGAGGTGGGGCTATGGTTACTCTGACAGGGAGTATATGTGGTTGTTGGGGTGGGTCATAATGAAGCTCCAGGTGGGTGAGAAGGAGTTGGGGGGTGGGGTGGAGAGAAGGAAGGAAAATAAACCAAATACCCAAACACACCAAAAGCCAAGGTAACGGCAGTATGAACTCATGCTCTGTGTCCAGCACTCTCAACCCACATACCCTCCAAGTTCCCCAGGTAGGTGTCACCATCCCCATGTCCTGATGTCTAGTCTGGGGCTTGGACATGTTGGTGGTCACATCGCAGACTTTAAAACCAGCATGCTGGGCTGACTCCGTACCCACCATCTGTGTGACTTTAGGCTCAGATTCCTTATGTGGCTATGGGGTATAAAAGATTGTGTCTTCTAGGGTGGTGAGGAAGATTCAGTGACTGGCTATGTACAGGCCTCAGCACCTAGCGGACACAATACCTTTAGTACTGTCTTTATCCAAGGTCAATGGTAAGGGAGAGGAGAGGGCCTTGGGGCCAGTCACCCCATCTCTGCCTGTCTCTGTTACTTCTCACTATGCTGACCCAGCTGGGGAGGAAGGAGTTATGATCCCCACAGTGCAGGCCCATGTCTCTGTTGGAGGCATGTGACATATTGTGGCGTGATGTGATGATGTGTTTTTCTCCTCCTGGTGCAAGACATGACTCAGAGGGCCATGCTGGGGAAATGCTTCCTCGGGCATGCCCACCTCATCGCCCTTGCTTTCTTTTGAGCCTTTGAATCAGACTTTATATCTGGCTCTGCCATTCACCAGCCTTATTTATGCAGAAAACGGCCCCACAGTTCCAACTTGCTCAACAGTCCGAAAGATTCAGCTTTGGCCCGCGGAGGGAGGGAAGGAGGTGTGGGGTGGGTTCACAAAAGAGGGAAGGAGGAAAAAGAAAGAGGAAAGAGAAAAAGGAAGGGAGGAAGAAAGAGCCGTCAACGATCAAAACAACCTCCTTCTCCCGGTCTAATCCGGGCAGCTTTTAGGGTAGGGGTAAAGCAGTTTCCACCGTGGACCCCCCCTTCCCCCCAGCTGTTTTCACAGGAAGCGAATCCTGGGGCATTTTCAATGTGCCCCTCGAGGCAGAACAATGAGGCCCTTGAAGCCTGGGATCCTTGCTTCCTTCTGTTATCCCGGAGCAGGCGAGGGAGGCTGCGCGGAGGGGACCCCGGGGACCTACGCAGGGGCCCTTGGTGGGGGAGGGCCTGGCCTACAGGGTGTCGCCGAGGCGCCCGGGGGAAGCCCGGCAGCCAAATCACAGGTTGGGATCCGCGGTGGAGCAGAGGTACCCGGCGTTTATCCGGCTCCCCGAATAGGGGCGGGGAAGGGAGGAGGCGACGAGGATCCAATTACGGCTGCTCCCGCCGGGTCGCCCGGAGGTGGCGGCGGGGATGGGGACACAGAGCCTCGGGCAGGCCGGCCTGGGATGCTTGGGCCGCAGCTCCGGCCGGGCCTCAGCTGCCTCATTGTTTATTGTGGAGTCGGCCGCTCCCCTTCCCGTCCCCTCCCTCGCGCCCGCCCGCCCGCTCCTGTCCTCCCTCCTACTAGAAGAAAGAAGAGCCAGTCTGTGGAGGCGAATGAGTCATGAATAAACAAACAGCGTAGGGGGGGAGCTGTCACTCGGAGCTGACTTCCTGGCGGAGCTCGGCTAGGTGACCTCCTGGCGGGGCCCAGAAGTCAGCCAGGCTGCGGCTGCCCCTGCGCAGGGCGCATCACACAACCGGGATTTGTCTCCCTTTCATCCACCCCCCTAATCGCGGGTGAAGTGCCCAGGTCCTCCATTCTTAGGCTGGTTCTTAGCCACCGCCATCACAAACATCTTGCTTTAGTGTGAGTGGGACATGGTGCCCTTGTATGCTGGAGTAAACCAGCATGCTATGCATTCAGACAGTCCGTTCTGGGTTTGCAGTGTCTGTGTAGGACTCACCGCTCTGGAGTGTTTGTGTGTGTGTGTGTGTGTGTGTGTGTGTGTGTGTGTGTGTGTGTGTGTGTGTGTGTTCGTGTGTGTTCACTGTACGTACAGAAGGATGTGTGTTGTGGATACTGGAACATGGTAAGGAAGTGTACATATGGAAACACAACACGAGTGCATTTGTGTGTGTGGGTCTGTGGTGTGTGTGTACTGAATGACCATTTCCTGACTGAATTCATTTCTGTTCCTTGCTTGTGTTTAGCATGTCTCCACTTTGTCTCTTTCCTTCTCCCTTAGGTGTTCCTGTGGGTCATTTGGGGCCATCTCTCCCCGATGAGTGAGGTCTCTTGGCCCCAGGCTGGCTTCAGTGTCCATCCAGCTGTGGTCACATGCAGGCTGATGGTGCTAATACCTGAGGGGTCTGACAGGGCCCAGTGGGTCAGCCTTTGCTGTGGCTCTGGGAATGCGACCTATGAGAACCCCTGTGGGTGGGCAGTACCTTGGCCAGCCCAGATCTCCTGGGGGCTGTGACCACATGAGGTCATCATCAGGGGCAGGGCTACATCATTTTTTCCAGCATCTCTGAAAACCATCCACACTGACCTGAGCCATGTAGGCCAGGGCTATGGCTGGGCCTGAAGGAAGACGTGTATTGAGACCGAGGCAAGGAAGGAGGGCGCAAAGTGCTTGGCTGGGTCCAGACTCTTCAGCCATGTTCTCTCTGCAGGGCTGTCCTCAGCGGGTGAAACTCCCTAGCTTGGGGTTGGAGCTTCCATGTAGAGAGAGACTCTGAAACTGAAGCCAAACGTGGGCTAGCTTCCCTCTTCCGGTGTCTCTGCCTCTCACAGGTCCTTCACTGGTGCCTTTTTGCAGGAGTCAGCCCTCTGGGACATGTTGATAGCCTTCATGGTGTCCTGGCCAGGGAAGCAGGTGGCAGGGGAACCCTGGCCATTTCCTAGGGATTCTCCTGTCCTGTATCTCATCGACAGTTTGGAAGGCTAGGATCAACACAGGTCGGGGTGCAGGTAATAGTAGGTTCATAGCCTGACTTCTTCTATCTGCCAGCTCTGGGATCTAGGGCAAGTCATGTAACCTGGGAACCTGTCTTTATAATATGCATGATTCTCCCTGGGCGGTAGTGGAGGCGCATACCTTTAATCCCAGCACTTGGGAGGCAGAGGCAGGTGGATCTCTGTGAGTTCCAGGCCAGCCTGGTCCACAGAGTGAGTTAGTTCCAGGACAGCCAGGACTGTTTCACAGAGAAACCCTGTTTCGAAAAACCAAAAAAAAAAAAAAAAAAAAAAAAAAGCATGTTTTTCTACTCTAAGGTAGGTTGGCTACAGGAACTGAAGAGTTGACAGTGCCTGTGGCATACAACATGACGCTTGGCTCAGGGAGTGACTTTACTCTTCACCCCAGGCCTGATCTGGGCTCTGATCATCAGGACCTAGAATTTTCCATCTTGTTTATTCTCTGGCCTAGAGAGAGGCTGGGGCCTGTAGACTTTGTCTGGAAATTGAGGATACAGAAGCAGTCCACACTGTAGGTAAGGGGGCTTTGTGGGAACCTGGTCATGCTTGCCTCAAGTGCTAAGCTGGCCTCAGTAGCCTGGACTTAAAGCATCTCAGTGGAACTTTCCTTGTAGAGAATGGTCTCCATCTCCTCAAGTCATAGTCTGGCTGTTCTTGGGTTACTTTCAACTTATAAAAAGAAGGATTCTTTGCTCTTCGTGGGGTTAAAAACAAACTCCAAATCCAGCCAAAACTTAGGTGCGAAATATCACATGGAAACGTGGTCTTTCAATATTTAGATGCACTGACTTACATTTCTGCTCCCTCTGTCTTCCTCCTTCTTTGTCTGTTCCTCTCTCTCTCCCCGGTCGACAGGATCTTGCGATGTAGCTCAGGCCGGTCTTGAACTCCAGATACTCCAACCTTAGCCTTCCTAGGGCTGGCATGACAGGCCTGCTAGTGGCTCACACTTCCACTCTGTGACTGTAGACTGGAGTTGAGCCACAGGGTCCCCTCAGGGAAGATGCAGGCTCCCCAGTTGGCCACAGTCTGTGCTGTTCTGACTGATTCTCAGACTCAACCAGGCAGGAGGATTGCCTGGAGGCATGCTAAAACTCCCTTTGCTGCCCCCACCGAGAGCTTCAGGGAAAACGGCCTGAGGGTTTCTAGTGAGTTTCAGGTGACATGGCTGCTTCTGGTGGTCCAGGGACCCAAGTGAAGAACCCCAGGGCCATTGGAGGCTGCCATGGGCAGATGGGCACACTTGGCCCATTGTTCGTTTGTGGACTAGAGAAATAGTTCTTGGTACTTAAAACTCTAGCAAAAGTAAGGAAATTAAAAAGGGTAGAGAAGCAGGGATAAGGCTCAGTGGTAGAACACCCGACTAGCATGCACAAGGTCCTAGGTTCAAACCTAGGCTTTATATAAATGTTCACATTCACATTTACACACACACACATATGCCCCCACTAAATAAATAAATAAATAATAAAAGTATCATTTACTCTATAAAGTGGAAAAGGGCATATGTTTGTATATGCTCAACTTGTATCTATGTCAAGTCAACACAGTCAAGCTGCTGCAGTGAAGCAGGCCCAGAACACAATAGGAACGTGCCATGTGGCTGCTACTGCTTTGAGGTTTCACGGGGCATGCCTCACTCATTTACTTTATCTACATGGAGCGTCAGGTATTTGAGGACCTGACCCCTGCCTGCCACAGCCAATATACTGTTTAGACAACAGTAATTTGAGTTAGGAGGGGAGGCCGCAGGGTGAGGAACAGATCTCATCTCCACCCTCATGAGGCTCATAAACCAAGCAGACTAAAGAAAGAACTGAAATGCCTAAGAAGGAATCAGAACTGCAGTCATGGTGAGGGGCTGAGAAGGAGAATCATGGGGGATTGTAGGGACTTCCTTAAATCTGAATGGCCAGGGACGCTTCTCTGAGGTCCTTGTCCCATGGAGGGATAGTGTTGGGAAGCAAAGGGTATCCTGGGGCCAATTTAATGATGAAAGTAGGTGAAAAGTCAGGGGGGTCTGGCCTCCTTCTTGGTTCCGGATCCCTTCCCGAGCTATGCTACCTCTAAACAGTTCAGACCTCTCAATACCAGTGCACCGCTCACCACACCCGGAGAGCAGCAAGGGCCTGAGATTGTTGCTTTGATTGACTCCTTTGATCATTGCTTCCTTTGGTCTCCAGCTCAGACCCTGTGTTGGTACTCAGTTCTTTGTGCCATCCCATGATGTGTTCAGGGGCTATGGGCTGGAGAATTCATTTGTTTTTCTAGAACTCAACCTCTAGGATCCCTTGGTCCTATTCATGTACAGAGGAGGAAGCTCAATCTAATGCTTTCCATGCCCCAAAGTTCCCAGCTAATCTGTCTACATTAGCTGGAGTCAAAAGGTAAGAATTTTGCCCTTGTCACAGAGGCCAACCAAGGTTGAGCACAAAGCAGGGAAAGGGACAGGGACGTCTGTTTGCATCTTCCCAAATGCCTGAAGGCATTTTCCTGGTTATGGTGAACAGTGGTAAAGTCTTCCTCTATTATGCCCACAGCAGACTCATCAATCATGGGCTGGGGCTATAGTTTAGTGGTAGAGTGCTTGTCTGTCACGCGTGAGGACCTGGGTTCTATCCATCCCAGAAGTACTCATGCACACACATACACAAACCAAAACAGACAAAACCCACTAAGCAATCATGACGTTTTCCCACAGAGCTCACATGTGCCCCAGAAGCCTCTCCAAACAGTCCTCAAAGGGTGTGATGCTGACGAGTCAGGGTTGGCTTATAGACTGAAATGGATTAGCCACCCTTGTTTTAGGAAGAATTACGTGAGTACCATCTGGACTCTGAAGTGAGAAATAGGGTATGGACCTAGGTGGGATTTGAAGCAGGATGGTACGAGCTGGACTGGGCTGGAAGCCAATGAGAGGAGATTGGGGGAGTTGCCAGGCTGTGGGCAGGGCATTCTTCTGAAGAAGAATTTGATGGCTAGGAAGCATCAGTGAGGAGCCAAGACAGAATGAGGCATAGGGACTGGGTTTCATGATGAGCCTAGCTCTCTCCTCTTCTCTTCCCTCTTATAGAGGAACAGTCATTCTCTCCCTAAAGGCTGGAACACTCCTACCCACAGTGACGAGCAAATGCAGGGGGCACTTTGGATGATCTCCCTGTAAGTCAAGGAAGCTTTTCCAGACATTAACAATGGGGATCTTAGTCTCAGAACAGCAGGGCATCTGTCACAGTTGTGGTCCCTTGGAGAAGGCACAGCAATAATGGTGGCTGTAGACATCCTCAATGGGGCCAGAGTCCTAAAGGAGTTGCCTAGACATCTGCAGCCTGCACGGAGGTCTGGGCTGTGGCCATAGACTAACTCTGGGGTTCTGGACTCCTAGAGAGAAAATCAGCATAATGGAGGAGCATCCCTGCCTCCTTTGCTGACCCTAACATCCCTACTGGCGGTCTGGCTCCTGCTGGCCAGTTCCCAGCTTTGGGATGAGGATGGGGTAGGAGCAACTCTGCAGATCACAAGCTGGGTGGGGACACTCCCACCCACCACCAGTCATCCTAGTGTCTGTTGGGTCACTGCTCCATTCTGACTCAGCCCTTGAGGGAAGGGATGCTGAGGGACTGAATCAACAAGGCCTCTCTCTCTTCCTGCAAGACTTTCTGCCTGCATCTTGTCTGTCTGTCCTCTCTGCTCCCTTGTCAGCTTCCTGAAGGCAGGAGGAGGCTGCAGTCCTTCAGCTGGATGCCAAAGTCCAGCACTAGCCCTTGCCTGTAGTGAAGTCACACTAACCCAGGGAAGACCACATCTCCTCGCAGTCTCTAGTGAACTCTGCCGAGGTTTGCTTGGGACATGGCGGGCCTTGGGCAGCTCTGGGGCTGGGCCTGGGTGACCTTGGAGAATTTCAAACACTCCAGCTTACCATTCTCCAAATGCCATAGCCACGTTCTTCTGCTCCAAGTCCCCTGACTGCTGTTGCTCCTGCCTGGAGTCTCCTTTCGTTTGCCAGTCTCTGGCTCTCCCCTGCCCTCCCTCTCCCTATGACTCTGGGGAAGGCCTTTAAAGAGCCTACATGGGGACCTCTCAAGCTGCTGGTGAAAGAGAGGCTTGGCTGTCATGGGGACCACCTTTCCCCCACACCTGTATGCTACAAGACAGATTAGACTCAGCCTCTTTCACAGTTCCTGGCTTTGCTGCTTAGCTTCAGAGCTCATTGGAAGTGCTGGTGTGTGGTATCAGGTCAGAGCAAACTGCCCATCTAGATGAGCCTCAGTCTTCTGGCTGACTCAGTTACTCAGGAGTCCCAGTTTCCTCCACTTTTTACTCAGGAGTCCCAGTTTCCTCCACTATAAAGTGGAGTGCCTGTTCCCACCCTCTAAGGTCCTTGTGTAAGTTGTGGGCGCCGACGTACCTGCTCCCACATTATCGCGCTGCCTGTAATATTTTCCCTTGTCTTTTGCTTGCATAGCTCCCGTTCCCCCTTGGGGAGAGCCTGCTCAGTGTTACCTCCTCCAGGAAGCCTTCCCTCATCAGCAATTCAAGGCAGCTGTCCCCATTGGGGAACCTTCCTCTCTTCTCTTGTAGCTCATTTGTGTACCTTCCTCATTAGACTGTGAGTTCCACGAGGGCAGGGGCCCTACCTCCTTTCTTCTCCTGGATTCCTGTACCGAGCCCCGGGTCTGGTACTTTAAGGGCATTCAGTGAATATTTGCTAAATAGATGATGGATTTAATCTACCTCCTGTGCAGTGGGGACCCAATAAAATGCAGCCCTTCCTATGGAATGTGGCCCTTGAGACCACTGAGCCTCCTGCTCTCAGGATGCTAGTGGATGCTGTTGTCAGGAAGCTCTGCTCTGCCTGGGCGGGTCTGCCTTCAGGGGTGGGATGGAGGTCGAGGAGGGAAGGGCCTCCCACACTCAGTCACTGATGTAACCAGGGGAGGAAGAGGCCAGGTAATCTGTACCTGAGGCCTATGCCCCACCTGGGCACTGCCCAAAAGGAAGCCCAGTGTGCCAAGAACACTTAGGTTCTTCCCCAGAAGAGGAGGATGGTGGAAATGGATTTTCTCACCTTCCAACAGGCCATGGCTGTCCCCAAGCTCACAACTAAGGGGAGGGTCTGGCTTGTGGAAAGGAGATGATAGTTCTGTTCTGCCTGGGTTTCTGGGTCATGGTCTACATCCCCAAACTGTGCCCGGCTTTTTCATTTTCTGACCTCACAGGCCTGACTCACCTGGCCCCTTTCTCAGGCCCTCAGGTGTGTGCTTTTTCACCCATCTGGGTCTCACTTTCATGTGTCAAGTGGGACAAAGGACCTTAGGAGCTGGATAGTATTTGGAGGGTCTGGTAGACTAATCTGCACCCACTACATTTCAGTTTTTGAAAGCCTATCAGTTATATGCTCCTAACAGAATGCAGAATCCTGTCAGTTACAGGCGAACCATGGATGCTTGGCAAATGAGACACCCACACATAAAAGTTTTTGAAGAATGGTGGGGATGCAACTCTGGGGCACATTTACATGGATGGGGTGCTACTTGAGACGGTAATGGGTGGTTTAGGGGGCAGCTGGCCACTAGTTCCTCCCAGTGCTTGGAGGATGCAGGTCTGCAGCTACCAATTTGTTGTTCAAGGCTGTGGTTAGCTGGACATCAAAAATCAGTTAAAAGAGTCCCGTGGTCCTAAGGAGCACAAGGGCCTTGAAGAGCCTTTGCTCTGGACCTTGTTCTGCTCAAGTAATACACTAGTATGGGGACACACTTGCCTGCCCACTCATACATGTGTGTGCATATGTATGAACCTCCATGCCCACGCTCATAGGAACAGTATTGTAGACTGATTTTTTTACTTGCATGGACTCACTGAATCTATCTTGTCTTATTCTTTGTTCAGATTCAGAATGTGATGTCCAAGTAATGTCCAGAGAGAATCTTCTGTTTAGTTTCTGCTTTCTTTTCAGCCATCTCCATTTTACAGGCTGGAAGACTGAGGCCCCAAGGGAAAAGTGTTTAGAAAGTAGCAGAGCCAGTAGCAACAAAGAAGATACCAGGATGTCCTGACCAGTGTTGGGACTCCCCTGGGAGGTGACATCTGCCTCAGTGGGGAATGTGATGTAAGTATTGCCTCCACTCAGCTCTCCCATTTTATGGATAGGAAAACTGATTGGGCCTCAGTCTCGCATCCAAGACCACAGAGTGAAGACGGGTAAGCTCCGAGCCGGGGCTGTGGCTTTTGCCCTCCACAGCGGGGAAATTCCAGGCCTGAAGCTGCTGCTGGGAGCACAAGGTTCATTCAGAACGTAACTGAAAAATAGTGGTAATAAAAAAGGAACTTAAGAAACAAGAGTTCCATACAGAAGCCTGGGGACCAGCCATTGCCTGAGACTGCTCCTCTGAGCTGCCTGCCCGCCCAAGGCCTTGTCCACTGCTTGGATCCTGTGGCCAGCCAGCCAGCCAGCTAGCAGCTCTGGCAGAGCCTCCCCGTGAGCCCTGCCCCCAGTCCTGCTGACACAGGCGTCCTGGCCCCTTACCTCCCAGCCCTGCCTGCCTGCTGGCAGCCTGTGGTAACAAGATGCCCTTTGTGTGTGTTTGGGGGAGGGGGCAGTGGGCAGCTCCTGTGCTGCCTCTCGCTGCTGAGTCACAGCTCCTGCCAGCTCTGAGGACAGAGAGTTGCAGGTGACTGGCCAGGCGGCAAGGAGCCCAAGACCTTGGAGATGACCTCAAACAACCCCTTCCTCAAACAGTGGGGAAACTGAGGCTGAGAAGGGGGGAGGGGGTGTCTTAGGCTTTCCTCCAGGCACTTGTCAAGGGGGAGCAGACTTCCCGTGGTCTGGGGGCTCCCAGGCTTGTGGGGACTTAGTAGTGTCCTTTGTTCCCCAGAATAGCTGTTATGTCAAGGAACACATGTGCGCAAGCTCACACATGTGCATGTGAGCAAATGAACATGTGTAAGTCTGTGATTGAATGTGTGTCGGTATGTAGGCTTCTCTAAGGTCCCCATACTTTCTCCCAAGACCTCAAGACCTGGCCGGAGGGACACTTGTCCCTTCCATCAGAGGGGACCTAGGCTTGTCCTTACCCGCTGCCTAGACAATTCCACCAAGGCAAGTGTGTATCTGTGATGGACAGTTCACTCCTTGACAAGTCACCCCTGAAACCAAGGTGACCTGTCTCTGCTCCCTGGTATAGTGCAGTGTGGGACTAACAGAGGTTCTGGCCAGATGGATGGCTCTGAGAACATGGGCTTCAGAGCCAGGCTGCCTGGGGTGGACTTCTGGCTCACCAATGACTTAGGCTCTTTGCATCCTCCCTGGGTCTCCATTTCCTCATCTGTAAAGTGGGGATTCCAACAGACTTGCCTCTCGGGGTTATAACAGGAATTGGTCTTTGCCCATGAAGCTCTCAGAACTCCTGGCCATCTCTGGCAGGCCCTTAAGGAGTATTAGAGTCTGTTTTTATTAGTTAGTCCTTAGTGCTTTTCCTGAGCCCAAGCAAGTCCATGGGAGATGATGCAGAGGTCCGGAGGTGACTCGGGCTCACAGCCTGGCTGCAAGTGAAGACACATTTCCTTTGGTCCCCTGACAGACAGGCAACAGGAGTGGAGGAGGCTTTCCCCGGGAGGACATGCCTGTTCTGGCCCATGGCCCCCTGAATGTGGCCGCTCTGATTGTAGCTCTGGATTTCAGCTTCTCTGCCGTCCCATGGGCCCCCCAGCTATAGTGATAGCTAGGTTTCAGGAAGGAAGACAGGGTGGCCCCTGGCTATAGCTGGGCTTCGGTGGCTTTGGCTGGCAGTAGGTTCTCTTGTGCTGCTGCTGTGTACCTCGCCTAAGGCTGGGGATGACCATCTGGGTCCCAGGGCTCTGAGGGGGCCTGCTGGCCATCTGCCTACTTGGTATTGGCTGCTTCCGAGAAGCAGCAGGGTGGCTTGGGCAAAGCAGCCCCCCTCACCCCCTATATACACCTTTACTTATCTCCTTTCCCTGGCTGCCATGAGGAGGATCATTTTAGTTCCCTACCTGCATTTTCCATGGGCATACACAGGGCCCAGAAGTCAGGAAGCCCAGCTGTTTTATATGTCCCGTATGTCCAATATGAAGGCAGGGAAGTCCTGTCATCCTCTTGCTTCATGCTTTCAATTTGCACAGTGTGCAATCCAGGTTGCCTGAAGGCCTAGAGGTTGGCTGGGAGGAATATTATGGACTTAAGGTTGTAGGAAGCTCCCCATGACCATCTGGCCTTTACTTCTAAGCCTGGGGCCAGGTATAAATTATCTATATCCTCAATAAGACACATGTACCCAGGCCCAGGGAAGTGTTTTATGCATGGTAATGCAGGGTTACAAGAAACTGAGGGATAGTTCTCCAGAGTTGGAGGCTGGCTAGGACTGGGAGGCACCCTTGCACTCATTCATTCATTCATTCATTCATCCCATCAATTTTCTGAAGCTAGGCTCTGGGATAGCAACCTTGATAGCTGGAGTAAGAACTAAGCCTGGGCTGACAGCATGGTAAACTCTAGGGTAGGGTCTCTTAACATGGAACCCAGGAAAAGCTGCTGAAAGGCACCTCCTGGAACCTGAAGGGAAGGTGGAAGAGAACTGTGTTGCTAGTCTCACGAGACTGACACCACTATGCCTGCTGGGTGTTACCAGAGCCCTAGCCAGAAGGCATGCAATAGACCCTGTGATACCAGGACATGATAGAATCTCCAAACACATAAGTGACTTTCCTGTGGCGTTTTGGAGGAATCCCTAGAGATGACATATGAAGTCATGCCTGCCTATTTCCAAATTCTAAGGGATGATCCACTCTCCAGCTCCCAGGTTTCCCTAAGGTGAAGTTGGGAGAGGTCCTGAAGAAAGTCTGCCTTCTCTGGCTGGAGAGGAGAGTGGAGGGCCATGAGCTGTACTGAACGTCCTTTCTTACCTCCTTATCGAGAGTTCATGGGTGGCCGCCTATGCTTCTGGTTCTAGGAGAGCTTGACTGTGGCCAGGCAGGCTTGGGTGCTGGATGTATAATAAAATGCTCCATTATGGGTTGAAAGAATCCTGGGCCCTAGGAGGCATGGCCACTTAGGAGCCAGAGTCCAAGCCACTGGCAATGCTGGGTTTCTTTTCTGGGCAAGGTCATGGGCTGGCTTGAGCAAAAGGCCCCATAAACCCTGTCCCCTAGAGACCTTGGCCAGACTTCTAGCCTCCAGGAGGGTGTAGAACCAGGATCTCTCTCCTCTTGCTCCTTGGTCTCTCATGGCCATTAGGCCCTTAGAAGGTGCTCCCTCCAGATGAAGGTGGTCTACCTGCCTTCTGCTGTCGTTCAGGCCAGTCTCTCTGAATAGCCTGTTACCTCTGCTAACAACCAAAGCAACCGACTGCCTAGGTCCTAAATCTCTCCACACCTCATCACCTCTGCCTCCCCTCTTCCTGCTCATGTCCTCCTCTTCTGTCCTGCAAATGATCCCGTCTCTGCATGGGCTTCGGGAGTCTCTATGGCGTTCTCCGTGTTTTCCTCTACGTAGCCACCGGAAGAAGGTGCACAGAATTGGATCAGGACCATGCCCCAGGCACTGTACCCTGGGCTGACATATATGTCTTGAGAGCTGACCTGGTTGCCTTTGCCCTGTCATCTCCCCGTCCCCTCCCTGTCCACTGTGCCTCAGTGTCCCAGCCTTCCTTTCTCACCCTGACTTCACCAGAGGGCTCCCACCTCTCTGCCTTGCAGGCAGGTCTTTCGCCTGATTCCCTTCCCAGGCCGCTGTGTGGCCTGTTCCATTTCACCTGGACTTACACTGAATTCTCATTCATCTGTGTATGCACAGGAGTCTGGATGCCCACGTGCCACAGCATGGATAGGGAGGCCAGAGGACAGATTGAGATGTCGGTCCTTGCCTTCCACTTTGAGACCGGGTCCTCGTTTGTCACTAGCAGGCCATCGAGTTTCTGTGGATCCTTCTGTCTCTGTCTTCCATCTTGCCATAAGAGGGCTAGGATTGTGAACTTGTGCTCCTTCTGGCTTTACACACGTTCTGAACATCAGAACTCAGTTCTTTATGCTTCCATGGCAAATGTTTTACCCCTGGAGCCATCTTCCTGCCTTGTCTCAGGTTTTGAGTCTGAATCTCTCTCTCTCTCTCTCTCTCTCTCTCTCTCTCTCTCTCTCTCTCTCGTGTCTCTCAGGCTGGAAGGCTGGACTTGAACTCTTCATCCTTCTGACTCAGCCTCCCGGCTGCTGGAACAGTAGGTGTGGCCACTCTACTTCCTCACTAATCTTTCACTCAGCTTTGCTGTCTTTGATGCTTATTCTCCACACCCCTTGGACTAGAATGTGAGCACTAGGACTCAAGGACATTCCTGTCACCCTCACTGCACCGAGAGCTCAGCAGCTGTGGAGGGAGGAACTGTCTGATGCTAGAGACTCACAGTCGGCAGGCATCAGAGCCTTGGTCTTCAAAGCTTCTCTGTGTTCCCAGAAGCTTCCTGGAGGCATAGGGCAGCAGGGAGGTGTGTGTGTGTGTGTGTGTGTGTGTGTCCACTCATACCTCCAAGGAAGTCCTTCTATTCTCTTGTTTTGGGGCAGCATAGTGTTAGCTTCAGAGTTTAGAGCTGCCAGGCAGTGATGGCACACTCCTTTAATCCCAGCACTGGGGAGGCAGAGGCAGGTGGATCTCTGTGAGTTTGAGGCCAGCCTGGTCTACAGAGTGAGATCCAGAACAACCAGAGATGTTACACAGAGAAACCCTGACTTGAACAACCAACAAAAAAAAAGAAAAGAAAAGAAAGAAGAAAGAAGAAAGAAAAAAGAAAGGAAGAAAGAGAGAAAGAAAGAAAGAAAGAGAAAGAAAGAAAATAAGAAGAGGGTTTAGAGTTTATTCTGCCCCGAAATAGCTTGGCCATGACTTTCCCTGTTCCTTGTCCTATTCAGAGATAGGTATTTCTGTGGAAACTTCCAGATGGCTTTTGAACAGTGTGGCTTGTTGAAAGGCTGGGTGATGCAGGGTCAAATGTCTTATGTTCAAATTCACTCTATTCCATTTCTCCTGGGTCAATGGCAAGGCACCAAAGTGTGTGACCCTCAGCGTCCTATGGCCCCCGTGCTGCCCGGACATTGGTGGAAATGCTGGCTGGCATGGCCACGCTGATGTCTGTGCATCTTTTTGTACTGTGCTACCCGTCCCCCAACAAACCAAACAACAAAACCTCAAAGGCCAGATCAACAACCACAAAAACAACCCTCCACAACTCTCCACTATTCTAGGGCATCCAGGGTTAGGAGAGGCAGCCGCATCTGGGCCTGTTCAGGCTCAGCTGGGCAGCAGGAAGGCCAGTATAGTAGTTTTTGGGGACGGGGGCAGCTGTTTGGTGTGCCCAGCTCTCTCGAAGTAATTTCTAGCGTTTGTCTTTTGGAGCACATAGCAGTCCAAGGTAGCCCAAGGTCAGAGTTTTTCGATGTCTTCACAGAAAGGGAGAAGAGAAAGCCGGCACCAATTCCATTTTTTTTTTTTTTTAACAGAGAGCTGGCTTGGAGCCAGCCACTAGCCATGGAAAGAAGGCAGCTAAGTGCTGGAATTTACCTGGCTGCATCCTCAAAGGGCCTGGAAGGCAGGAAGGAGGCAGCCATTTCTGCGTGAGCCTCGCTGGGCCAGCCCCATGCTGAGGGTCTCATCTGGCCCTTGAGATAGGCTAGATGTTGTTATAAGAGCTTTGTGTGGATTGGCTCATTTTGATGAATTTTAATCCTTCCTGTGTCCTTGCTTTAGTGTAATTGTTCCCATTTTAAAGACAGGTTAGCTGAGGCAATAGAAGTAAAATAATGTGTCCAAGGTCCCACAGTCCTCATGGGCTTTATTGAACCCCAACTTTATAATGTCTTAGCAATAGGGATCTTTATCATCATTAGGTCCAGCCTCAAAGGGGTTAAACAACTTCCTCAAGGTCACCCAGCATGTGGATGCAGCCAAACTGGGATTCCAGCTCTACTCTGGGTGGCTTCGAGGGAGTATGTTGTCCCATGCTTAAAACTTGGCTGGTCTCAGTTCCTTGGAATAGTTGGATTGGGGATAGGGGACTGTCATGAGCCCCCTCTGATTTCCTGTACCATGGTCTTCATGTGGACACCTGTGTTTCCAGCGTAGACCTGGAGGAAGAAGCCCAAATCCCCAGGAAGCTCCTTTTAAGCCACCGCCTTTAGAGGGATGTCAGGAAAGAAACAGATAAAGAGGCCGTGTCTGGGCCCCACAATCCAGGAACAGACCCCTGCATGCCACAGAATGAAGTCATGCCACAGAATGAAGAGAGGTTCCTGGGCTGGAGCCAGGCCCCATTTGGATTTTATGAGTTATGAGTGAGCTGGTTTCAGCACACAGGCCTATGCCCAGCTTCCAAAGCTCCCCACCACGGGAGCTTGGAACCTCCCTGCCTGCTGCTTCCAACCCCAGTAGAACATCTCTCAGGAAAGGTTAAGGATGTGCCCAGATCTGGAGCTCCTTGGAGTCAGGGTCCTGGTCTCTTTGGGATTATCTCTAGGGCTTAGTGTGGGAAGAACCTAGCCTTGAGGGTAGAGCCAGGCCTGCAGCCCTGTTTGGACCCTGATGTCTCAGAATATGAAGATCTCCCAGGCATCACTCTTCTAGCCTGTACATTGGGGATGGTAGCTCATAGTTCCCTGTAGTCAGTTCAGTAGCTGCCAAACTTTGAATCATGCTGGAATCTTCCAGGGGCCCTAAAACATGAAGATGTCTGCTTCCTTCTCCAGGTGTTCCGATTTAATAGGTCTGTGATGACCAGGTGTTGGCAGGGGTGAGCGCTCCTAGGTTAGTCCCGTGTGGGGTCAAATGTGGAAGCCTCTGGGTAAGTCTTCACCCCTACAGCATTCTGTCATTTCCTGTCAGCCTCAGACCCCTATGGTTCTCTTGACAGTCTAGACAGCTCACTATCTTTATCCCAACGTGTGGGTTCAGGGATCCTTCTGCTCTCTCTGTATCTGTCTGTCTCCGCCCCTCCACCTGCCCTGCCTCTCTGCTCCTCCTACCTCAGGCTCTTCAAAATTCTAATTCTAGGTGTCTGGGGCAGGGAATGGTGCCTTTGGGAGGGACATGGTGAAATCTATGGGATCTGTAGTTGGCAACCTGAAGAGCCAGGCTGGGGAAAGAAAACCACACCTTCTGGAGTGGTCAGCTGGGAGTCAGAGATTTATGGGCGGGGGGAGGGAGGGAGGGAGGAGAGAGAGAGAGAGAGAGAGAGAGAGAGAGAGAGAGAGAGAGAGAGAGAGAGAGAGAGAGAGAGAGAGATGCACCTGCATAGTTCGCCTGTTAACCTCAGCCTCAATGGCTGGATCTAAAGAGGCCCAGGTGGTTAGCATTGTGTTAGGACCTGTGTGTGACAGTCACATAGGAGAGGTGGCTAGGTGGAAGACTATCATCTCAGCGGAGGACTTTGAGGCTAAGTTGTAGCCATCTAATTTGAGTGGGCGTCCTGAGGCATGACATAAGCCCTGCATCTCTGGGTTGCCTCACTGGGTTGGGGAATGGGGTATCTATCTCATCCAGCTTCACTTTCCCGTCATCTATAAAATGAGAGGCACTGTATGTTAAGGCAGGGGCAGAGGGAAGGCTCATAGAAGTACAAAAAGGTATCCATCTGTGTACTCATCCATACCCCATCTATCCCTCCCTTCCTCCCTCCCTCCCTCCCTCCTTCCTTCCTTCTTCCATCTTTTCCTTCATCTACCTACTCCTGTACTCTCCTGTGAAGCGACCAACTCTTATGAGGCCCTCGGGTGAGCTGGCCCTATGTTGATGCTTGCACACAGGCACAGAAGAGCCAGATTCTTCTGCTTCTAATTATGCCTCTAATTCTCAGTTCCAGGGGGTAAGGATGCTACCATGACTTCAGTTTGGGCTCTTAAGGCAGATGCAACACTCTGAACTAGCTAGAGACAAAAACGGGATGGTTGGGTGGGTGGGAGGGGAGAGACCTCTTGGCAGCGGATGGCAAATGCTGTATGTGGGGGTCCTTTAGGTCCTCCCGACTCTCTGCTGGGGCTGACATATGGGAGAAGCCATGATGAAACAGTCAGGGGTGTCGTGCTGGGGTGGAACCAGCTCCTAGATCTTCCTGCTTTAGAGAGTAGGAAGTGGTTGACTCAGGGCAGGGCAGGTGAGGTTGGGGGATGGGGGGAAGGTGACAGTCACTCTCTGTTCTCCTTGGAGTATTCTGAATCCTTTCTGCCCAGCTTCTCTGACTTTCTTGCGATGGGTCAGGAGGCCTGTCTTGTGTGGACATGGAGCAAAAATGAGACCCAGCTTCCCCCTTTATTCCCCATTCCGGCCCAGCAGAAGGACTGATGCAATCATTTGCATTTCAAAACCTGTATCTCCCACATCTCCCTTAATAAGAGCCAATTACACCTCTGCCCCAAACTGCAGGTTGCCTGGCTGTCATTGGACTTTCATCCTGTTTGGGTGGGGAGGAACTGTTCCCTTAAATGTCGCATTTAGCATATGCAAATGAAGATCTAATTGTCCTTAATGGAAAATGAACTCACCTGCTTGCTGTGAGTTCCAGACAAAGCAGACATTGACAAAATGGGCACAGGGCCAGCCTGGGGTCTGCTCTTGCGTCTTCACTAGGGGCCCTGCTGGCCTCTCCATTGCTTTCCTTAGGTCTGGAAGATGGCAGAATAGGGATCATCGCTGGCTAGAAGGTAACATACATGGAGAGACCCTTCCTCCATTTGATGGATGTGAGCACTGAGGGCTGGAGGCTGGGAGAAACTGGTCCAAAGTCACAGACCGAAGGACACTTCTTAGGGGACATCAGTATGGGATTTTGAGCATCCATGCCTGGGAAATCAGGGTCTTAAAGATCAGATCAGCGATTCTCCAACTAGACAAGAGGGAGCATGCTAAGTCCTCAACGGGAAATGAAATGGTCCAATCTGAGAGATGGGCTGGGCATTCCAGAGACTGAGGGACTAGGGCTCTGGAGACCACCCCAGTCTTTTCAACCACTCAGTGCAATCCCTCCACACACCTGATTATGCTGTGTTCAAAGAACAGGGACAGAAGATGCTCAGAGGTAGTGAGCACTCTGTCACTGGTGGTATACAAGCATCCTAGAGGCCTGTTGAGGGTGCAGCTGACCTAATAGTGGGGATTTCTGGGAGAGGAGAAACCATGCTGGAGAATAAGTCCCAATTTGCCAACCCTCATGCCTCTAGTGGATGACCAGAGAAAGCATTTTAGGAGCCTCAGGCCTGGGTCCGACTTGGAGATTGGGCATGGCCTGCCCCAAGAGTCAAGGTACCTACCTGACTTGGAGGAATTAAAACATCTCTCAGGCCTGAGTCCCAACCTAGTTCCTTGCCTGGCCTTGGAGCCCTGCTCCTGGACAAGTCAGAATGCTTATGGAGTTGGAAACCCTGGGGCAATCCACGTCCACCTGAATATGATCCCATTCTCTGTGAGTCAGAGCACCATGCTGGTGGAATGGACATTGATACACGTGCCTCCTGTGGGAGTTTGTGGATGCTACCATTGGGTTCACAGGGATGCCTGCACCTGGGAGGGACTTGGGAGAGACGTGTTTCTCAATCACCTTTGGAGAGGTTGACTCTTGCAAACCTCCAGGAGTCCCCTGCTCTGCCTACAACCTCCTGCCTAGTTGCTTTTTACTGACTTATGCGGGTTCCCTCAGATAGCCAGAATAGTCTAGCCCACTTCACTGCTGGCTGACCCTGGTATACCAAGCACCTTGGGAACCCCCCATCATCTCTCTTCCCCATGTGTCATAATGGGTCTCAAACAGGCTAAGAAACACACCCAAAGCCACACAGTGAGATCAGGCATCTGCTGGCCTTCTTTAGCCTTAGTAGCCCACATGTTTCTGTGGTCATGGAGAAACTTATCCCTGTGGGACATGGAGGTCTCAGCTGCTACAAAATGGGACTATGGCTCTTGTTACTTAGGTATTATTGATGAGAGGAATGGGTGAGGATCAGATCATGGGGCTTTGTCTGAGCAGGTGATTCGAAATGGTCAGATACGGATTTGTGCGTTGTTAAGCCACTGAGATAGAGGAGGGTGCTGGTTGTTCCTGCAGCAAAGCCTCTCCCATGCTGACTGATTCCAGGGGCCATATGAGTAATTCCAGTATGGGGTGAGGCAGGAAAGTATAGCGACTAACTTTACTCCATTTGGTAAACCAAGTATACACAGCACCTTTGCTAATAGGTGAAGCCTGTGACCCTTACAGGCACTTACTGGGCATACAATTGGGAACAATGTAGTGAGCTGCACAGTAGACATACTTTAAGAAGGGGAAGTCAGTTACTTCCCTTTAGCAACCTCTTGATAATGCACGGTTTCTATGCAAACACATCCTGGAACAAATCTGGGAACTACTGGCGATGGGCTCATCCAGCCTAAGACTGATTTTGGACGTCTGCTGAATAAGGCAAACTGTGTCTTCTGAGTGAACTCTTAGGGAGAATCCCCTATTTACCATCTTATGCCTATGTATAATTGGACAGGCGTGTGATTAAAATCAGATGCAGTACAGGAAGGGACATGTGCTATGAGCATAGGTTTATATAACTGTGTAATTCTAATTCAAGTCTGTCAGTCAAAACAGAGAGCTACCACTGCTGTGCCCCTTAGCAACCATACACCTCTTTTTCTTGAACCCCATTAGAAGAAGCCCCAAATAATAATTGGAACTCTTGAGTACATTCACTCATGTGGCTCACTGTCATTCTTGACAAATTTCTTTCTGATTTGTACTATTGCATTGCTTTTGAATAAAATTCCCTCGGGACTTTTGCAATCTTTATTTCATTCAGTTCATTGAAGAAGAGGCAAAGAACCTGGAAATGCTTGCCTGACCATGGTGTGGGGTGGTTTTCAAGTGATGAGTGGTGGAGATGGGTGTGTTTCACTGAAGCCTGCGTATCCCACTGGGGAGCTTATACATGTATGGATTAAAAACCATGAGCTGGCCCAATAAGGCCTGTTCACCAGTGATTCAGATGTAGCCAGGGACTTGGCTCATTCTTTCTTGGGTGGATCTAGGAACAGTGGGTATGGGCCTCCATAGAAGCCTCCACCCACCCACCCACCTACCCAAGTGCATCAAATTCTAAGATGTGATGCAGGTAGACCCAGAATTCTTTTTCAATTTGCAGAAACTGGCCAAAGAACAAAAATGCAATACTCCATCTTCCTGACCACAATAGCCTTTTCTGGTGCCTTCTCAAGCAGGAGAAGGCAAGTGAAATGCAGAGGAACCATCTGCCTCCTTCACATTACTTCTAGCTCACAGCCAGGCCAACTGGCTCTTGGGAACGTCCTAGATGCTGAAAGGCAGGCCAGTGGCTGATGGACTTTGTGCTGGGTGGTCATGGGGGCCATGATTTCCTGAGAGACCTCAAGGGAGCTTCCTCCAAACTCCAGTCTCATGAGCCTGTCTTCAGTGAGACTCAGAAGCTGATTCCCCAGGATTAATGAGCCTTTCTTTCCTGAGGGCCCTGATCTGGGGTCGGAAGGGATGTGGCTTTGGCAGTGTGGGGAGTGCAGGGTTTGGGGAGATTTGGAGCATGGGCTGCAGCTGTTAGCTTGGCAGAGCCTTGCTGCAGATGTGAGGATGCTGGGTGGGGACTGAAGGGAGCCTAGGGTGTGGTGGGACCCAGCACGAACCCAGTATCAGAAGGTGCCTGGGTGCTCTGGGAGAGGGCTGCTTACCCACAGTTTCTGCTCAGATCCGTTGCTGGATGGAGGGCAAGCTGCCTGCAGCTGTCTCGAGAGGTTGGTCAAGTTTCTTCCTGCCCCTGTCCTCCTGGATGCTGACTCCCCAGGCCTCTTATACTCAAGCCAGTGTGGTTTTGGTTTTGGAGTTGAAGCAACACTGGGCTCCAGCCCAGGCTCCGATTATCCTGAGCAGTGGAATTTGGGAGCTGGAAGAGGCAAGCTTGGAAGAGTTTTTTAGCTAATGGAAAGATGGAGCTGTGGACTCCTCCCAGCTTGGCTCCTCTTGGATGGGGCAGGGCCTCCTCTTCCTCGAGTGCAGCCATGGATTCCAGGATGTAAGCTCAGGGCTCTAGTGGGGGTCCTTTCCCCACTCCAATTGAGATGGTTTTGGTCCTTTGCCTAAAGGGGCCTACCAGATCTTTATTGACCTGCAACAAAAAGTTGTAAGGGCCATAAGTAGGAGAGTTCTTGGGTGATGAGATTTGAGAGCAGGGAGGACATATATGTCTCCCAGGGTTGAGTAGTTTTGTGCTTATTGATATGAATAATCTGCTCATTTCTTTTTCTTCCATCCCTCCATTAATTTATTCATTTTCCAATCAAGCCATCCAATCATCCATCCATCCATCCATCCATCCATCCATCCACCCATCCATCCATCCATCTCATTATCTGGTCACTCTCCACTTTATCTAAGCATCCATTTAAGTGTCCATCCATCTATGTATCCATCCATCTGCCCATCCATCCATCATCATCCCAGGCAATACTTGCTCTGGGCCAGAACCCGTGCCAGTTGCTAGGATACAGACACAAACCATACACCAAGCCTGCCCTGAAAGTGTTCCAGGTCTGGTGACCTGATATTTGAATAAACACCCATGTCTCCTCAGCCATATCACGTTGTAGTGAATGTGAAGGTTGTTTCATGAATCCAAAGGCTTAACTGACTCCAGCCCAAGTGGCTCCTCCTCCAAGTCACTGTCTCCAATTTCACTCTGTGAAATGGGGATTGGACAGGGGAGGAGAGGGTGAAGGCCACTTCTGGCAGATGGACCAGGCTTGCCAGGGCAGATCTTTGCAAACACACAGCATGGTTGGCAGGATGCAGTGCTGCCCTTGTAAGACTGAGAAGAAACAGGATTCGAGAGCTAGCTGAAAAGACACGATGGAAGATGGAGGAAGCCTTGAATGCCAGCCTGAGGCTCTTCTACTTTGTCCCATGATTCTCAAAACCTGGGGGAGGAGTGGGCAGCATGGAGGAAGCACTGTTAGATGTGTGTTTCCAGAAGATCACCCAGGCAAGCCCATCTGGCCTGAAATCCATCTCTGTTGCTCTCTACTTTGGTGGCCTTGGGCAAATGAATGAACATCTCTCTGTCCATTTCCTCCTCTGCGCGCGCGTGCGCGCGCACGCGCTCCCTCACACACACACACACACACACACACACACACACACACACACACACACACAGAGATGATGCATTCTGCTTTGCTGGGTTGCTGTGAGCTACAAGATCCCACCTGGAATGGATCTTGACACATTGTAGATGTTTGATACCCTCTTCTGGGAGCTGCTGGGGCTCAGCTAGAATGGGGTTTACACTGCTCACTCTGGCTTGTGATGTTGTGGGGTGTTTGTGTGTGTGTGTGTGTGTGTGTGTGTGTGTGTGTGTGTGTGTGTGTGTGTGTGGTGTTAGGAGGAGGGGAAAGGGGAGGGGAGTAGGAGGGGAGGGAGAGGAAGAAGAAGAGTGAAAGAGAGAGGGAGAGAGACAGACAGAGAGAGAAGCACATCTCCAAAGGCTTTGCTTTGCTTCTCTCCAAGCTTCCTCAGATTGCTGTGGGCTGTGGGATGACAGGCAGGCTCAGCAGGCTGCCTAGGTTGCAGATTGGATGGTGATATCAGACTCAGACAACTAGTGATGCCCTGGCTTGGGAAAGGACTTGGGGACCGCACTGTGACCCCAGGTTCCCTGGCACCAGGCCACTCGAAACTCTTTCCGCCCATGAGTGGCTCTCTCCTCCCCGCCCTGTCTTGCCCTGCACAGCTGTTCCAAGGAGATGGTTCCCTGGCTCCGGGACTGTATCTGCTAATCCCAGGGAGCAGCCTGCTAGGGCGAGACCTGACACGTTTTGACGCTCAGCAGTACAACTTACCCAACTCTCTGGCTCTGTGCCCTCCCTACCAGCTTCAGAGCTGGGGCTATGGTCCACTCCCCTGCTTGACACCCCTTGCTGACCTTGGATCCTAGCAGGCCATGGAAGAATTCAGAAAGGGATATGTGTGAGAGAAACCATATGCCCCTAATGGCTCACATCACTTGCCCTTAGTGGGTGTTCAGAAAGGTAGAGCCAGAACTTTTGCATCCAGCACCATCTCTCACATGTCCCTGAGCCTCAGTTGGCTCATCTGGAAAGTGGGTGTGACAATGTGGACCTCCCAGATATTAGATGGGGTTCCAGAGAAGACTGAGAAGGGCAGGCCTCTGCAGAGTGTAACTCACATGTGGATCTGTGATGATGGCCAAGAGGCTTCTCTTGGTGCTGTGTCGACTGCCTCCTCTGAATCTATGGCTTCCTCCTCCCTTCGCAGCTCTGGCCATAGGATCTAGCAGCCTCTGTGGCCACCTAGAGTCTCCCTGGACTCACCTCATTTGGAGAATGAAGTAGGTGAAGATCTCTCACCTGGAGAAGCAGACAGCCTGCTGGGGCTGGCACAGATAGGTGGGTCACCCAAAAGGGGAGCCACCAGAAAGGACAGAAATGCTTATCTGTATGTGCTGAGAATACTGATGTCCAGGGCTTGCATTAGGCAGAGCACCCCCAACTCGGGGACTATAGATTCCAGTCTTTCCAAGGGTATTTGATGACAGAGAAAAAATGATCAACTTCCCAAAATGACTGCAAATCAAAGTTAATTGATGTTTAATTGAATATGTGCATAATGTAATATCATGTCAACTTGTTAAATGGAGCTCACCCCAGCTCCTATGAAGTTATATGTAAATGATATTTGAAACGGGATGTGGCTGCATTTTGATGTGTTTATTGGGATGTGGTGTGGCATGCTTGAGTGGGAGGGAAGGAGGCTGAGCAGATTTCTAAGTTGATCTGTTGGAATGGCACGGAGGTGGGGGATGCATCCCATTAATACCTTCTGCTTGCCCTCCCGATGTCTGCTGGAGGCCTCCTTGGAGGAGCTGAGCATTTTCAGCACCCACAGATAACCTAACCTCCAGGGAGAGCACTGAATTAGTATTCTAGAATCCTCCAGGACAATCTGGCAAATCTTTGCAGTAGTTTGGTGTGTTGTATATGTCCTGTTCTCTAGGACTTGGATCTGGGTAGAATAAGGAAGGCCAGCTGGAGAAGAGGAAGCAACTTCTCTCCGTACCCCATCCATACACCTCTTTCTTCTCTCCTCTTCCTTCTCTGGTGCTAGGGGTCTGGAAAAAGGAGGGCCTTCTGGCTGCACCATAACATGACAGAGGGCAATGTGGTCAGACAGAGCAGACTCAGTGGCTTGGATCTCTCCTCTTCCTATTGCAAAGGCACTAATGTCACCATGGAGCCCCTGCCTTTGCTTTCATCTCATTCTAATCACCTCCCGAAGACTTTACCTCCAAATATCATGAACATAGGAACTTAGGAATTATTTTTCAATGCATGAACTTTTGAGGGACACAATCAAATCATAACACCAGGAGAGCCACTGAGACTTTGGGGGATATTTGTTATGCAGCATAGTCTGAAATACTGACTGTTACTGGAGACTGAGGCTTGTTCTTGAGGGGCAGTGTAGGTATTCCTAGAATTCTAAATGGGGGGTCAGGAACTTGCAGCTTGCTTCCCACAGAGACTAGAACTCCCTGAACCGTGCCTCCTAACCTCTAAACTCTGTGCCCTGAGTCTGAGAGCTTCGTGTTAAGGTCAGTGCTCTAGAAGTTTCATGGAGTCTAGTGAATACCTCTGAGGACCTTTGACACGAGAGGATAATGTTATAGGGCTGGAATCGAGCCTGGAGTCACTGCTTGGAGGAAACTTTGGGGGGTCCTGAATGTGTCTGTTGTTCTTAGAGACACCTGAGACCCCCAAAGTCTATTGCTCCCAGCACTGATTTCATAGAAGCCCAGAAAGTTCTGCCATAGGCTGTATTTCTCCCAACAGGATAGGAATTAGGAACAGATAAGCATGGCCTGATTTCTGAGGCAGGTCCCTGACATAGCTTCAGAACCCAACTCAACCCCTCATGGAAGTAGGGGACACTGTTGGCATGGAGAATGGCAGCTTTGGGCAGAAGGCTGTCTGTGCTCTGGGTACTGGGGGCATCTGCTAGTGTGCCAGGGAAGGCCTGTGACTATGGACTGGCAGCCCAAAACCATGAGTCCAAAATAAGCTCTCCTTTTTATATTGTTTTTCTCAGCATCCATCCATCTCTATCTATCTATCTATCTATCTATCTATCTATCTATCTATCTATCTATCTATCTATCATCTATCTACACATACATCTCTTTCTATGTCTAATTTGTAAATGAAATTTTTATTATGGATTGTGTATTGAAAGAAACAGAGTATGAATAAGGCTGGGCACTTATTTAGACCTGAAGGGTCTTAGGACATATTATTGTGGTAAGAAGAGACTGATGCCACGTTTTCCTGGTTACATATAAGTACATATGTGCATGAACACTATGGAAATTACACCTGCCAGACCCAGTGGGGCTAAATGAAAGAATCGTATGCAGTGGGCTAGCAGGGTACTTGGCCCCATGTTAGCCTTTGGTGTAGTCTAGATTCTAAATTTTTGATCAGAGGCTTTCCTGATCTATCCTGGGCCCTAGATCCTTTGCCTTGTGATGGTGTCTTGTCCTGTTCTGCACTGTCCACAGGTTCTGCCATGCCTTCTTTCTTCTTGCTGGCCAGCAGGGCCAAACTGGTCAGCAGTGCTCGAGCTGGGGTGAGTCTTGGCTTCTTGCAACCTCAGTGGCCTCAGAGGCTTCCAGAAGCGGAACTGTGCTCTGCCCTTCTCTGCTACTGCTGTAGTCCAAGCACGTCAGACCCCCCTGCATGTGCAGAGCTGCACTGATGAGCTCTGGCCTTGCAAAATGCCAGCTGTCCATGCCCTCTGTTCTCCCCTGCTGCCAGGCAGGCAGCTTGGCAACTCCTGAGCTTAGGGAGCAGAGGCTGTCTAGAGCTGAGCTTGTCTGGAAAGTACTCGTTGTCATCCTGGGTCAGGTTCACTAGAAACAGAAGCTACAACACAGATACCTGCACAAGTGGGTTATGGAGGATGTTCTCCAGGGTCTCCAGCAAGGCAGCTGGAGAGCAGGCTAAGGGAGCCTGAGAAGCTAAAGAGAGACACAAAGCATGACCTTTGCCTCTCCACATAGGTTGCTTGGGAGTATGAACTGCACCAGAGATTTGTTCTAGTTTGAAGTAACCCTGGTCCGTGGCAATCATGGATAAGGGGCAGTGGGGGTGGGGTGGGGGGGGGGAGGGCTGACCTTGGAGGTGTGGCAAATTCCCAGGCATCTCCAGATAAGACAGCTCGCCTCAGCATGGGTAGAGGCAGCACATGCCGGGCAGCTTATCCTGTCCCTAGCAGCTGGGGGATGTTTCATAGATGGGCGAGGGAATCTAAGGGTGCCAATCACATCAGTCACACCCTCCACGGTCAATGTTATTGTTTCTTTCCAAGAGTAATCTTGTGTTTTCCTGGATTCATTTCTACTTGGCTTATTAAACCAGGATTACACAGGACTACTGTGTGCCAGGTCCTGGAGGGTCTAGGCAAACTGAATTGTATCCAAATGACAGACTGGCCCCACAGGGTCGGCTGTTGCTTTGGGTGAGGGCCCTACACTCTCAGCTCTCTGCATTGCCTCCTCCTTCCAAGTTCACCAGAACTGTGAACTGAGTGTCCACTCCCCGACCGCCCCCCCCCCCAAAAAAAAAAAAAAAAAAAGCAGAGGCGCGACAGCTTGGGAATGGGTCTTTTCTTTTGCAAGAAGAATTAGAGACTAGTATGGGATGGGTGGGGTGAGGTGGAGGAAGGGTCTAGCAGGCATGGGAGTTTCTTCCCTTCATAAACTTTCTGAGTTGAGTAGGAGTCAGAGTGGAGAAACTGTTCTCTCTTCTCCTCCCTCCCTCCCTGCTGGGCTGGGCTCGGCTGCAGCCCTGGCCTTGTAGCTACTGCTGGGGAAAACAGAAACCCACAGCTATGAGGCCCCAAACAGGCCTGCATCATGTTTACCAAGTGACAGAATCCTGGGCCTGTCTCCAAAGAGGCTGGGGCTCCTGCGGTGACTTAGACAGCTCATCCATGTCCAAGGCTGCACTTCATGGGCCGTGAGGGCTGGGAAGGCTGTTGGCGGCCATTGCCTCCAAGTGTTTCATTTCATCAAGAGGCCCATAGATGTGAGTGAGTTGGCCATGGTCCTACAGAGCCCTGAGACCTACTTCAGGACTCAGGGAAGGGAGGGAAGGAGGCTGAGGTTGAGGTTCATGGATAAGGGGAGAGAAAGGGACTCCGTTGAAGCTCAGGAGTTCATCCCTACACGTGACTGTTCTCCGTTCTGGCCTCCCTTACTGGGCCTTATCAGCTGCTGGTTTTGAAGCTGAGGTCATTGGCCCAGGGTGAACGAAGAAGGTAAGGCCAGGCTGGGCTGGGCTTCTGAGCAGTGCCCGGGGAAGCTCCAGTTTCTCAGACCCATGCCGTCGATGTCTGGTGCCCACCTTTCCCTTCTCCAGACTTGGGTGTGTGTGGGGCGAAGGACCAACGAGACCAACTCCCTCTGCAGTCCTACTCTGCTGAGGCGCCAGTGCTGAGCGTTTCCTTCCCAGCACCCTTCTATCCCCACCCCTGCCCTCTGCACACAGATGGCTCAGGAAGCTCCCTGTCCCCACATCCTCAAGAACTTCGCACCTAGACACTTTGGCTCATCTCATTCTTCTGTTCAAAATGGACTTGGGGTCGCCGGGGCGCGGACAAACCTTTGTCCTATTCCATTCTTCTTGTTCTACATGTGACACCGTGATCCTTCCCTGAGCCCTTCTCTGGCCCTGTTATTCCTTCCATTCCCTTTCCTGGATCGCGGTCCAAACAGGGTTTCCCCCGGTGCCCGGATTTGCTTTTTTCTTTCCCTCTTTGAAATGCATGCATAATCAGAAGTTTCACTGATTCCTGTGGCTGGCTGCCTTGGTCTCTGTCACTGGAAATCTGAGCATCACGCTCTTAGGTCACACCCATCCCCTGGTCGGCTGCTCTGGACCACCTTCTCTTAGGACTCCCTTCCTGCTTCTCTTCCGATCTTCTCTTTAGAAGCACATTTCCTACACTAAGGGCATCGTTGTTAAGATTCGGATGAGGTGTGCTCTGCCTCCCAAGGCTCCTGGGTTGGGGCTTGCTTGCTGGCAGGTAGGCTTAGGAATCACTCAGCCTGGGGATTCTTCGGTGGATTCAGAGCTTGTCACTGGGAGGCAGTGGGAACTTTTGGAAGGAGAAGCTAGGTGGAGTAAGCCCCTGGGAGCACATCCTTGGTGGTTAGATCCTGTCCGAGGGTCCTCTCCGCTGCCTTCTGGCCGTCTCTAGGCTTGAGTGTCCCCCCCAGACAAGCGTTGCTTCCCCGCCATACTGTTCTGCCTCACTACAGTCCATAGCAGGGAAGCCAGCCAATCACAGACTGGAAACATCTGATGGGGTGTCCATGAGAAATCGGCCTCCTCTAACATTGTTTCTTGTGGTTGTTTGTCTCAGCAAGGAAACAGGGACCAATCCATCTATCTACCAGTCTCCTCTTTTGGTTCCAGGCACCACTTGCTCTCCAAAGTCAGAAATCTAAGTTTCGCCAGGGAGATGGCTTAGCAGGTAAGGTCACCAGCCACCAAGCCTGAAGACCTGAGCTGTTCAATCCCTGGGCGGAGAGAGAGAACTCAGTCCCATAAGATGTCTTCTGATATCCATACATGCACCGTGGCACATATGCATATACATTCACACACATAAAAATACTTAAATGTAATAAAAAGTAAAAAGAAAGGAAGGAAGGAAGAAGGAAAGAAAGAGAGAGAGAAGGAAGGAAAGAAAGAAAGAAAATCTGAGTTTCCTTCTTGCGGAAAGCTGGACTATTTTGGACTTCTCCCAAGACACTGACCTCTAAACCCCCAGGACCCATGAATGCACCGCACCTATATGGCAGGAGGGAGTTGCTGATGGGATAAAGTTTAGGAATTTGAGATGGGGATTATCTGTGTGAGCTTGGAAACCACAAGAGTCCTTACAAGAAGGAGGCAGGCGGGTCAGAGTGAGCACTGGGAAGTGTGGTCATGGAAGCCAGAGGTTGGCGTGATCTGGCCTCAAGACGCGACGGCCACCAAAGGCTGGAAGAACAAAGCTCCCCTCTGGACCATCTAGAAGAAACGCACCACTCCTGGGCTGTTGACTGCCCCCCTGAAGAGCTAGAAGAGAATGTGTTTGTGTGTTTTAAGTCACTATGCTGTGTCAACCTTATATAGGAAATGAACACAGCACCGATGCTGTTCCTCGGATACTCGCTGTATTCATTTGACCTCCAGCCCTATCAAATGCCCCTCCCCAGTTACTCCTATGATCAAGACGATGTCATTGTTATCCCTCCCTCTCCCCACCTCCTCTCCACCCTCCCCTCCCCCATCCTCCCTTTTAACTAGAATGCTTGCAGTGATATTTCCGAAAAATCACCTTACAGTTTCCATTGCTTCAAGGCTTAGCCTTGGAAAGCAGCACCTTCCTGTGTAACCTTGGCTCGCAGGCTGAAGCAGGAAGCAGGGAGCTGAAGCCTCTAGGCTATGAGGAGCCCTGGCTGTGCTACAGGGTCAGATGCTAGCCTCTCTCTCCCGCCTGCATCCCCATCTCAAGCCCTACCATTCAGCCATGTGGTACAACAGCAGCAGACATTTTTGTTTCTGTTGTTATCTCACCCTTAAATATTGCACTGTGTTTTCTACCAAAGTCTCGAAGAACCAGAGACTTCCCTGGGCCTCGGCTTTCTCATCTGTCATCGAAGGTCACCTTCAAATGCATCTGAAGCTGTTTGGGTCTCTTAGCCTGGACAACTGGACAGAACACAGGTCACTGACCTCCAAAGTGCTCAGAGAAACCTTGCGAGATCTTTCCACTGCTTTCTGTCTTGGAGCTGGATGGCACCACATGGGCTGTTTCTCACTGATGTCCTCACTGAGGCTGGGTGTGCATACGTGTGCTGCATATGTGGGCATGTGCTTGCGTGTTTTAGGAGGAACAACAGAATTTTAAATAGTTTATTAAAGAGCTGCTCAAGGCGCCTGGGATATGAAATTTCTTCAGAAAAAAAAAAAGAAAAAAAAATCCCTCTATTTTGATGATTTAAGTGTTAATGACTCAAAACCATATGGATCACATTTCCCTCCCATCCACACAGTTTTAAAAAGTATCAGAGAGACTGCTCAGGGCAAAATGCATTTATGATTCCATCGATCCAGCAGCATTGTGGAGGGCTGCACTCCAGATTTCAGGGGAGCAAGGCCCACTGAGCCAGGATGTGGGTCTCCCCCCTCCTCCCCTCCAGGCCTCTCCACATGGTCTCTAGGAAAAGCCACCCTGGACTTCTGGGGAGAGTATTTAATATACCACTTGATGGCGGGGTGGGGGTGGGGGATGCAGCATCCCAATGGTGTGTGTGTGTGTGTGTGTGTGTGTGTGTGTGTGTGTGTGTGTGTTTCAAAACCTCCAGAACTAATTTTAAAATGACTTAGGTTTTGGCAGACCGAAGAGGTGTTAACTCAAACCCGGGTGGATTTCAAGGGAAATGTAATTAGAAAAACCCTTTCCTAGTTAGCAGAGAGACGGCCCTGAGCAGTAAAGACACTAGTTGGGGACTGTGTGGTGAGATGAGAACGTGCTGCCGTCAGGGCCAGTGTACAGACAGGCACACAGGTCCCACCCCAGCCAGGCTCTGTGTCCACACCCAGCTCTGGGGCCATAAAACCCAACACGGAGGGGGTGCACGCAAGGACCAGGCCGCTGCTAAATCATTTGTGGTTGGTTGTTCCAGTAACCCAAGTGGGGTGAAGTGAGGGTCACTGGGGGGATGGAGAGCACACATTTTGATCCATTCCATTCCCAGGCCTCTTCCCCTCCTCCTCTCAGGCTGGTGAGATGACTCTGACAACTGGCCAGAGTTGTGCTTCTGTGTCAGCTCCCAGTGAGAGCAATTCAGACCCTTCACGGCAGGTTGCAGGTCCGTCTGCTGAGGTTATCTTCCTGCCATCGGTTTCTTTGCTAGTGGTTCTTCCCAGATTTCTTCCCTGTCTAGCTTCAGGATCCTTCTGACTGGGACACTACATTCTCCCCACCCCCCAGGGTCCCAATGAGAATTTGTCTCTCCATTCTCTGTGATCCTTGAACATAGCAGACACACATCTGTGCCCAGGGCACTGCATCCTGTCGTCAGCCTGGACCTCCTAGAGCAGGAGGAAAGACATCTGTCATAAGTCTGTATGGACCATGCTGGGGATGAGCTTAATAAGGTTTGGCATGTGCCGTGGTGCCCAACAAATGCCAATTGGACCGACAGGGAATCCTGTGAAAATCTCTGGCACTACTTCATCTACTCACTTATCCACCCAACCATCGGCCCACTCATCCATCTCCAACCTATCCATCGATCTTTCCATCCATCCACCCACCATCTCTATATCTTGTCCATCCATTCATCTATCTTTCTCTTCATCTTCTCATCACCATCCATCCATCTACCCACCCTTTCATCTGCCACTCATCCATCCTTTCACCCACCCACCACCCATGTCTACTCTGATCCTTCCACCTGCCTCGTTTCTCACTTGTTCATTCACTCATCAAACACAACAGACTTGGTGCCTTTACTGTAATCCTGTTGTATTTCACACCAAAGGATCTTGGACTATTTCAAACACGTAGAGTCTGTTGACATATTGCAACAAGCAGCTATGGCCCACCCACTGATCTATATCTTTTATTAATATTACGCCATATGTGCTTGAAATTTTTCTTTTTATGACCCCATGTGCAGGCTCTGTAGTGCTAACTCTCTGTCTCCTCCTGGGGGACGGTGTCTCTCATTCTCATACATGTCTTCATGTTTTTAAATTATGTATTTTTTTGTTTGTTTTTGTTTTTTTGTTTTTTGAGACAGGGTTTCTCTGTGTAGCTTTGTGCCTTTCCTGGAACAAACTCTGTAGCCCAGGCTGGCCTCAAACTCACAGAGATCCACCTGCTTCTGCCTCCCGAGTGCTGGGATTAAAGGCATGTGCCACCACCGCCCAGCTAAATCATGCATGTTTGTGTTAACAAGCAACATAGAGTTGTTTTTTTTTTTTTTCAGGTTTTAAGCTTTTATGTAACTGCCGTCCTGCCGAATCTGCCACTTTATAATGTAGCTTATTTTTGTTCATTCTCATGATTCCATTGTGTTTTTTATATTTTTGTGCTGGCTGGTTTTATCTCGACTTGACAAAAGCTAGAGTCATCGGAGAGGAGGGAGGCTCAATTAAGAAAATGCCTCCTAAGATCAGACTATAGGCAAGCCTGTGGGGGTTTTCTTAATTAGTGATTCATGAGGGAGGGCCTAGACTACTGCAGGTGGTAGTCTGGGTTCTGTAAGAAAGCAGGCTGAGCAAGCCACAGAGAGCAAGCCAGCAAGCAGCACCCTCCATGGGCTCTGCTTCAGTTCCTGCCCCCAGGTTCCTGCCCTGTTTGAGTTCCTGTCCTGATTTCCTTCAGTGATGAACAGTGATGTGGTAGTATAAGCCAAATAAACCCTTTCCTCCCCAAGGTGCTTTGGCCATGGTGTCCATCGCAGCAATAGAAACCCTAACTGGGACATCTGTTTTCATAAATGTACAATTGTGTGCCATGGGATCCTTTGTCTCTTCATTTGGGTCACCAGTTCTTGGATGGCAGAATGCTCGTCTGTGTATGGCTTTCTGTCTGTGAGGGCTGGCTGCATGGATAATGGGTAAGGTTTTGTGATGCCTGCAATGTCCCAACCTCAGGGCTCTGTGTGGGGCATCTGGGAGTGATAGAGATTCAGTTCTAGGTCTTAAAGAGAAGCATGTTAACAGACAGATGAAGAGTTGACCAAGTGTTGGGGACACTGGTCTACATACACACATAGACATGGTGGAAGAAACTGGTCAGGGGAGGGGGATGGAGGAATGGGAGCAGGCCAAGAACCTGTGCAGTGGAGGCTGGCAGATGGAGAGTCATTTGTTCCTACTGCCTTGCTTAGGAGGTTCCTCCAGCAAGATGGTTTTCACCCAAGGCATCCTGCCTCCTTTGGTAGGTGAACCTTCGCACTCATTGCAGGCTATTGAAACTGTCTCGTTCACCCATGCCTTCTTCCTTTATAAAGCCAGAAAATACTCCCTAGACTCTGTACTTGTGCCCGGACAAAGCAGAGTCACCAGGAGGGACTTCTTGTTCTACTTAGTGACTTGAGAAAGAGTATCAGATGGTGAACAGTCTCTCAGAAGGCTATGGAGGGACTCTGATGAGTTACTGAGTCATCGGTAAAGTAGTCAAATACTGTCTCCAGGGAGATGTATTGGTTAGCTTTCGATTACTGTAACAAAATGCCAGGGACAGGGTAACAAAGAGATTTTTTTAGCTTAGTTACAGAGGCTGAAAGTCTGAGTAGCATGGTGATGTTCCTGGCAAGGGCCCTCATCACATGACATCAGGACAGATGACATCATGGTTGGGAGTGGGAGTGTGATATGACAAAGCAGGAAGTTAGATATTTTAACGGGACTGGTTCTTTAAGGACAACTGACCCTCATAGGATTTAAGTGAGGTCCCACAAGAGTTACCCCAATACCACCCAAAGGCAGTGTCCCAGCGACCTAACCATCTCCTGCTAGACCCCACCTCTAAAAGGGCTACCACCCTCCTACCAGCATACCAAGGACAACGTTTTAACATATAAACCTTGGGGGACAAGCCACACTCGAACCGAACCTTTGCAGAAGGGGACATTAGACTTTGAAATCTGAATCTAAGGTCAGGGAAGAGGGAACAGGAGTCAAGGGACTTGGCTTGTTCAAGGCAGTTTTTGCTCAGGGCAGAGGGATAGTGGTGGCCCAGGGCCAGCAGTCGGATTGCATATGGCTTTTGTAAGGCAGGAAAGGGGCTCGAGTTTTATTCCAACCAGATGAGGAGACTTCAGAGGGTTTTAAACAGACAACTGATGGGATCCAATTACTTTCCAAATTAATTGAAAGTAGGGGACTGTGAGTTGAGGTTGGAGGGAAGCCAGGGGGCTCGGTACAGTTCAATTCCAGGTGGCTCCAGCTTGGCTCTGGTTGTGGGCAGCAGGGATGGAGAGAGGTGGCCAAGGTCTCTAAGGTGGAGTTGGCAGGTCTGTTGGAAGAAGAGATGGAGGAGGTCAGGGAGAAGGAGTGGTGGAGAAGAGCAGGATTGTAAAGTGTAGACTCTGGGCCGCTGGGGAGCGGTGCTCATGAGGAAGAGACAGATGCGGGATCGGGTGGGAAGGGTGAGTTTGATACTAGCCCCACAGAATTTTGAATTGACTTTGAGAGAGCCAGGTGGGCCTACTTATTGGATGAATCCTGTAAGGGTCCAAGGGGAGGTCATGACAGTACCACTCTAGCGTCTGTCCCAGGAGTCACGGCAACAGCCTGTTCACTGCATATCCCCTGCAGGTTAGGGGGAGCAAGGTTTAACATGCCCATTTTGCTGCTGGGAAGACAGAGGCCTAGCAGGACAGTGACTGGCTGAGATTACTCAGGCAGAGCCTGGAACCCTCCTTGCTCCAGCCTGGCTTCTCTTCTCCACCTGTAGGTCACCATTGCACTGCTGGGTGGATGGGAGCAGAGCCAATGGCAGCATGCTCTGGGTCTTTCTTTCCTTATAGATGCCCTTTTCTGTTTTCACGATGTCGCCAAGACCAACACAGCCCAAAGATGTCACAGCCAGAGCTCAAGGCCCTCCCTTATGTGTGCTCTGTGGTGTGATGCCATTCTGGTGCCCAGTGCCAGCCAGGGGCTGACCTCACCCATGATGAACATGACATGTTGCTATCCTCCACTGTGTCAAGGAAGGGCACGGAAGGACCCAAGCCATGGAGCATGAGCAAAGTCGAACTCCCTCTTCCTCAGTACTCACAGTGCTTGGGGCTAAGTACTGCAAACAGCCATAGGCATGGGAAGTAAACACTGGAGCGGAGGCCCCTCACTTTACACAGAGGACGTGAGGGACAGGATGTACACAGGGAAGGCCCAAACTGGATGGAGCCAAGGTTCCCTAAGACCAGGCCTTCGTCAGCTGCTTGTGGCAAGCCCTTGACAACGCAAACAACCGTGTTCTGGGGAGAAACAGGAAGGCCAGACAGAGGCCCCGGGACACTGGCTGAGGGCAGATTAGCTGATGGTTGGCAAGTGGAGGCTCCTTGGCTGGACTGGGCTTCTCTGAGGGAGCTGCTTATAATAGGAGAGGGGACAGTGGGGGGTCTCTTCCAGGGCTGAGCAGGCCTGGTCCCAGCTCCTCTACTCACTGACCAACTGTATGCGGGGCAGGTCTGCAGTAGCTGTCTGTGACTCACAGGCTAAGGCTGGGTTAGAAATATATCTCCATCCAGTGAGTGAATATTGAATACCTACTGTGTGCTCAGCTGTGGCTTGGACCTGCCTTCAGCCGGTCTAATATTTAGTGAAGGTGCTGGCAAGCAGACACTGGACAGTCTGTGTTACTGTCCCCTTCCTGGAGAGAGCAAACAGCAAACTTGGGCCTTCCCTGGAGGTGTGTCAGAGGAGCCATGATTTTTAAGACAAACCCTGAAAGGTGAGCAGCAGTTAGCCAGGCAGGGGGGTAGCACTGGCAAAGACTCAGAGCCAGGTAAACACTCATTTTTTCCCCCTTTAGTTTCTCTGTGTAGCCCCAGCTGTCCTGGATCTCGCTCTGTAAACCAGGCTGGCCTCGAACTCACAGAGATCCTCCTGGCTCTGTCTCCTGAGTACTGAGATTAAAGGTGTGCGCCGCCGCCGCCAACACCCAGTGTAAGAAGCCACATCTACTGTGGAAAAGAACTCGATTTTTTTTTAAAAAAAGATTTAGTTTAAAATTTTATTTTTTGCATGTGGCATATGTGTGCATGTTTGCATGTACATGTAGTTGCACATGTATGTAGGTAGGTATGGGGTATACATGCTCACTGAACCTGGGACTTTTCTCATTCTGATAGCCTAGCTGGCCAGTCTGTTCCCAATAGCCCTTGTTTCTGCATCCAGAGCCCTGGGTTTATAGACCAGTCACCATGCATGCCAGACTTTTATGTGGGTCCTAGGGAGCCAAACTCAGGTCCTCAAACCTGTATAGAAAATATTTAGCCATGGAGCCTCCTCCCTGATTTTTTTAATCTAGAGGTTAAATTCACATAAAATGAAACAAGCCATTCAGGCACACAGATCAGCAGTGTTCTACATAAGCACACTCTTGTGCGACTCTGCCCTGTCCAGCCTCGTTGCCTGTTTTCTAGAGGCATCTGAGGTTTCCTGGTCTAAACTCCACAAGCCACATTCCTCACAGGGAATGTGCTCTCTGTGTGTGTCATGATTCACACACTTTGCTCACAGGCAGAGCTGCCTATGCATAAACTCACTTGGAGGTTTCACAGATGGGGACGCTGAACAAAACTGATGTGATACGCCCAAGGCCATGTGGCTGGGGCAGAGACAAGATCCACATGCAGGCTAATGTCTCAGGTCCTTCTGGCTTCCAAAGATGTTTCTGCGGACCAACTGGACACCGGTGAAGAATCTAGATTCACGGTTGGAGCCCAGCTCTCAAAGCATCCCGGGCCCAGGATCTCACCAGCCACTTGAGAGCAGATAGATAGCCCAGTCTGGTCTGACTATGGCCCAGGCACAGTGATCTGGGGTCATGATAGCCTCAAGGTGACATCTTTCAGGGTGGCAGCTGGTGGTGGGAGTATGGGGGCAGTAGGGCAGACAGGTGGAGCAAGGAAATCAGACTCCAAGGCACAGGACAAAGGCCCCACTGCTGGCCTCCCCGCGCAGGCATTGGCCCTGCTGACAAATGAGCTTCAGCTTCTCTCATTAACTTGTGGAGTGGTGTGCAATAATAAAACGCTCCTTAAAGCTGGGACAGGACACACATGACTGCTTCCTCAGGTCCTAATCAGGATCATTAACTGTGTATGGAAAGGTTTTATAAACATTTGTTAAACTCCCGGGTTCACTGTGCCCATGTCTTGGCTAGTAGAGGCCAGCTGTGAAGATCCATATCCAGGGCTCAGGATTCCATTGTCTTTCTTCAGAGGCTTCTCCATGCCAAGGCTGTGAAGTGATAGCAGTTGTGGGGCGAGGAGCCCGTCCGTGTTCTATATAGGACACTCCGGGTCTGCAAAATTAATGGCTAGGTGGAAGGGAAAAGAGCTGAGTCCGGTGCTTCCTAAATCTGGATTTCTGAGCCTTTCATATTCTGCCTCTGAGCCTCGAGCCCCTCCCCATACAACAGAGGTGATGTTTACTCCCCATATTTCCCAGAGACCTTTGGGGGAAACGACAGTCATGGGGTCCTAGGTCTGCCCCTCTGGCCCCTCCCCTCCTTTCTTCCAAGCTCTCCTTGCTTTTGATGCTGCTCCTCAATAGTCTTCCCTTGTTTTCCACCACACTCTGTGTTGTCATCCCTTAACACGGCTTCCCACCATGTTTACAACACATCACGTCTGCCTACCGCCTCTGGGCAACGGAAGGTGTGAGTCTGAAGCATTGGGCGGGTAAGAGGGCTGATTCCACCAGAGCTTGGAACCAGGTGACAGATGAATGCAGGACCCTCTCAACAAGGGCAGGGCCAGAGGAGAAACACAACCCTCATCCTCCCAGCCACTACCCTCATCGTCCCAGCCTCCCACCCCGCTTTGGGGGCGTGCTGACCCGAAGGGCTTTGCAGACATACTCCTGGTCTTGGGGGACAGTATGCAGAGGAGGGGCCAAGGGCTCGCAGAACTTTGCCTCTCCTCCCCTACCGGAGGCCTCCTCAGTCCCTGGCAGGTCCTTTCCTAAACTCTTCCCTGATTTGGGGAATCTTTCCTGGCCTTATTCTCATTCCCCACAGAGGACTGTGTCATGAACCAGATGTGTCTTATTCCAAAGGATGTCCTTTCCCACTGTCTGGCCAATGGCTTCAGATGCTCAGTGCCCACTTCCTATTCCTGAGGAGGATGGCCAGTGGAGAAACCACAGCAACACTGTCTATTTAGCCCAACACATGTGTCCAGGCCGACCACCTCAACCAGAGCCAGAGTTTCCAAAGCTCTGGCCAGGGAAGAAGGGTGTGGCCAGGCTGGAGGGGTGGGGTGCCACAGCACTGAGACCCTTTCCTCAGCTAGGAGTGTTTGTAGGGGAAAACACTGCAGGAGTGGCCCCACGGAGTCTGAGAGGATAATGGACTACAGTCACGTGTGTCTGTGCATATGTGTACACACAAGGAACACACACACACACACACACACACACACACATTTGATGACTCTTAGAGGTGGGAAGTCAGGGAGCAGTTTAGATTCATTAAACACTGACAGTCAATGACCAACATCCCTATGCACCAGGCCCTCTTCAAGGTGCAAGCTCTGCCTATTCCTACTTAAAACGCAAGGACTAAAGGCCCGAAAGCCTTGCCCAGCGTCACATACGTAGTACCTCTACTAACCCCGCCCCTCACCACCATAGTTCCAACCTTTTATCCTGGGAGGAAATCTTTGCTATGCCTGACTCCAGTTCCCTCTGTCAAGACCAGTGACACTCCAGCTCTGGAAGCCGAGAGAGCCCCCCACCTCCATCCCCTGCCCCCACAAGCCTCAGGTCAAAGGCTGCACACCTGGGACGAACGAGGAAATGCCCCTCCCTGCTCATACCTTGAAGCTACCTCCATACCAGCGTTTAGCACCATGTCTTCCAGGCGCGGGATCACATTCCCGTGCCTGCCACGTGTTTACCACATTCAGGGGTAGACTTTGTTGCAAGAGACATTCTGGCTCCGCCTTGGAAAGCATCCCATACAAACTAATGCATAAACATGTGACGGATGGCGACTGGTCACCTGGGAGTAGGCGAAGTACACTGTGAGGAGGGGACCTGCCACAACCACCAGATAGTAAGTCTCGGTAGAGCCCAATCCCAGCATGCTTCAGAATTCCAGGTCCAGCTGTCCATCAGTACCATCCACTTGCTCTGTTAGGCAGGGGGTCCGGGAGTATGTAAGCAAGCAAGGCTCCTGGTGATGATGGCATTAGCTTGGTTTGAGGGCCCTGATTGGGCCTTGTTCTGTCTCAGCGAGCTCTGGGAATTTGAAGGGGCGGCAGCTAAATGACATGAAATCACAAAGAGTGCGACCATAATCCCCCGAGAACCTCACAGCCAGGTTCATGGCACAAGCGGAGAAAGATCAAGGCCACGGCTTGTGCTCACAAAGGGCTGGCCGTGCTTACAAAGTAGATGGGCTAGGGTTGGAACTTATTGGCCATTCCCCAACGGTAGCTTGAGACAGCTAGAAACAGCAGAGTGAGCTTGCCGAGGTGGAGGGGCCAGGGAAGGAGAGGGGTCTAGGCTGGAAAACCACACATGCTCTCAGCCTTGGTCTCCAAACTGTAGCAGCACGTGGCATTAGATTTACCTCCTGTCTCCTTCTCTCAGCTTAACATGTTCTACTATAAGCGTCTCTTGTGCAGCTAGAAGGAGGGGCAGGAAAGGATTATAAGATTCTGTTTTAAAAGAAAAAGGGAAAAAAAAAATCCCTCCCTGCTCTTAGTTCTCTCCTTTCCCCTTAAGGGGAAAATACGGAAAAGAGGTTTTTGTTTTTTTGGGTTTTTTTTCTTCCCCTTGCTGTGGCTTTGGCTGTTTGGCTAGCTCTCGTGGGTACTGTGAATTTACAGCATAGCCTCTCTTGAAGTAGCTTTAGGCAGAAAGATGGTGGGATTTTATTCTTCCTAATTTAAAACAATAATAATTGTTCACACGTTAGGAAGCATTCCTATGAAATCAATCCAGTCTCTCAGAACAACTGGGAGAGAATGAAGCCAAACTTCCAGACTGGCTTCTGGGGAGTTGTTTCTTCCTTCAGCCTCTGAGCAGACTGAAGCCAGCTCCATGCTAGGCATGTGGTGGGTAAGGGTGGTGGCCAGGAATGACCTAAGTGAGCCTAGCTGTGGCGTTGTCCTGAGGAGCAGGGAACAGGTGTATTCCTTGATGAGATGAAGCTGTGGTTCTGAGTGTACAAAGCCCAATGTGTGGGTAGGTACCTGCTGGTCTTCTACTGATATTAAGAATCCAAGGGGAGGCCTGAGCTCCGGGAGAGAGAAGTAGCAGCTGGGGTTCATCTGTCTTCTTGCAAGTCCGGTGTGCTTGGGTGTAAGTCCTGTATAGTGTGGCGTCTTAGGGTGGTTTCTATTGCTGTGAAGAGACATCATGACCATGGCAACTCTTATAAAAGAAACATTTTATTGGGGTGGCTTACAGTTTTAGAGGTTTAGTCCATTATCATCATGGCGGGATATGGTAACATGCAGGTAGACATGGTGCTGGAGAAGGAACTGAGAGTCCTACATCTTGACTTGCAGGCAACAGGAAGTGAACTGTTTACCACACTGAGTGTAGCTTGAGCAAAGGAGACCTAAAGCCCACCCCCACAGTGATACACTTCCTCTAACAAGGCCACACTTACTCCAACAAAGCCACACCTCCTAATAGTGCCATTCCTTTCGGGGGGCATTTTCTTTTAAGCCCCCACAGGTGGGAAATAGCATAAAGTAAACTGAGGGCCAGGTTAGGGAGGGGCTGGTGGCTGGTGAGGGGTTTGGTTACTCAGGGAGTTCAGGGATGTAAAACTGAGATCTTAGCCCCGGGTGAAACTGAAGGAGAGAAGAGAAAACAAGGTCTTCAGCTAGAGAACAGACTCAAGGCACATGACAGCAACCAGAGAGGATGGAGCTGGCATGGGGAGAGACCTGAGGCTCTGCTTGTATCTCTGAGAATTGTCCCCAGCTGCAGCTCCCTGTGCACATGGTGGGCCTGATCAGGGGAACAGGGAAGAAATGAAGCAACCTTCATCTAAAAAGAAGGGTTGATTGAGCAAATAGGAAGGTAACCTGCGTGTCATCCTCAGAGGTGCTCAGTGTCAGTGGTGACTTTGGGATTCCCCAGGGCCACCTGGGGAGGGACCTGGAGCTTGGAGGTCTGCACAGCAGGAGAAATGCACACCCCATTTGTCAGTGATGGTCCTCGAATCTGTTGCTGGTGTGAACAAAAATAGCATCTCTTTCAATCACAATGACCCAGGTGGTATAGCAATGATATTGTCTGCACTGCCATATTCCATGGGTTGGACCACTGCAAGGCTTGAGCATTCAAAAAGCTGCCATTAGCTCTAATTGGCTTGCTGGTCCCTTGGTGTTACAAAAGGGTCATCCATCTTACCAATGAGAACAGAGTGTGTCTTCCAGAACCGACGTGATACAGATGTGGGTAAAGGAGATCTTTATGGATGAACCCTCAAGGGGTCTACAGAAGACCTTGATCTTGCCCACTGCCTGTCTGTCTCTTCCCCTCTCTCTTCTCAGGCTGTCTCTGTCTCCCCGTTATTCCCATATCTCCATCTGTCTCTGTGTCTGTCTCTTTGCTCTCCTCTTACTTTCTGTCACTCTTGGACTCCATCTCTCTCTTGTCATGCTCTTGCTGTCTGTCCTTCTAGCTCTGTCTGCTTCCACTCTGCAGGGGCCAGTCCCTCATCCTACCCATTCCTGCAGCAGGGAGGGCCGAGGTGACCGCTCTGGGACAGGGAACACAGTCTCTTTGCCTTTCTGTCTCCCTCCTCCTTCCTTCTGTCACTTGAGTGGCTTTGGGTTCCTAGGAATGTCAATGGAGCCTTTTTGATAGTGAGGAAAGGATGGTGGCTCAGGGGGACCCATACCCTGTGATATTCTTTTTCAGGTCTCAAAGAAGGTCTGGAGTTGGGACGTCCCAGAAGTAGTGAAGCCTCCATAAAGAGAGGTGTGTACTTGGGAGGGAGGATCTGGGGACTCCTGCCTGCTCCGGGACTGCACAGGGATCGCTGTTGGTTATTTGCGGTACTCTTACCCCACGAGGAAATGTCACGAAACACAACAGAATCCACTAACAAGAGTTTTATTAAGATAAGGTAAAGAGACAGAGGTGTACAGGCCTATGGAAAAGACACGTGAGTAAAGATGGAGCTGGGAATCGTGGCACCGGCTTATAAAGGCTGGGCCGTGCCTGTGCACACAGACCCATGTGGCTATTCCACACATGTGCGTAGATCACATGGTTGTACTGCGCGCTTTACACAAACACGCAAAGCCACGGGGTCCTGGTCACGTTTTCTGACCCGGAAATGACTAGGCCGAAGTGACTAGGTCCCGCCGGGCATGCCCAACCATGGGGGCATGTTGTGAATCCATATCAATCGCCATAGTGACTCAGGAGGGTATGAGTCCCTGGTACACTGACTGTGTTCGGCCTAGCAAAGTCTTAGAGGCCCTCTCTGCTGTTTGAGAAAAGATGCTTTCTCTTTGAGAATTAATTACTATCCAGTGAACCAAGTGGCATGGGAAGATGGTGATCTCACCATTCTGGGAGGAATGGAAGCAGAAATTGCTTGACAGTCTGCTGAGGTTGCTGTAGAGGCGACAAAGAACATTTTAGGGATGGGACTATTGACTTCCTAGGTCCTTTCTAGGCCTGGGCTTGTAGGATTGCTCCCACTCCAGCCAGTCCCCTCTTCATCTGTCCTCTGCTTTGGCAGCTAGCTCCCTTGTAGATGAGTCAAAAGACAGCCTGCTGCCACCTCCTCCCCGGGTGGGGCTCCAAGGAGCCGCCAAGACCTCCCACTCCCTCAGTGGCACAAGGTCACCACATTCACAGTCTCTGGGCTGCCGCCTGCAGCCACCGCCCTCTGGGAGCCAAGAACTGAATCAGTTGGTTAAACAAGGAAAAGGCACACACACACACACACACACACACACACACACACACACAGTATACATGGCATACACAGACACATACACAGAGCATACACAGACACACGACACACGTACACAGAGCAGACACAGAGCATACACAGACAGACAGACAGACAGACAGACAGACAGACAGACACACACACACACACACACACACACACACACGAGGAGAGGGAGAGTTAAGCCTGGAATGACAAACACCCTCGTGCTCTGGCCTTTTATCACAAGCCCATGGAGATGAAATTCTGACCTAATAATCAAAACAAGCTGTAATTGCAAACAGACCCTCTGAAGGCTGCATAGGCAGCTTGGCCTGCGGGCCTGGGGAGAGAGGTACCTGCTGAGCACAGCAGGCTGGCCCACGTCCTCCTCCTCTTCCCCCACGGATCAATGTGGCTGTCCAGCCACCCACCATGCACCATTTTGCTGGCCTGGCTGGCTGGAGCCCTGCTCATATTCTGTCCCTGTGGGACCCCAGGGCTCCCTGTGCAGAGAAATCAGCATGGAGGAAGGCAGCTCCAGTGAAAAGATGATTGACTGCTCAGCAGCACCCCAAGAGGCCATGAGGGGGTAGAGCGGGTGTTACTCCCACCAAGCCTGCCTGAACTCCACCTCCTCTTGGCTCTTCTGAGAGGTTCTCCTGGGTGCAACCCCAAATCTGGAAGGCCTTTCTGTCTCTTCACAGCCCCCACCTCCTTTTTTTTTTTTTTTTTTTTTTTTGGTGTGTTTTGTTTCAGGCACACCCTCAGCTCAAATTTGCTTTGAAGGTCAGTAATTTCCATTCCTGCTTTTCAAAAACAATCGCACAGTTCTTCAGGGACCCAAATGTTGATTCTCTTCAGTAAAGAATGAGTCTTCCCCAGCAACAAATACATTCCAGAATTATCCATCCAATACTTCCAATGGGCCAGACATCCAGAAGAAGCCAAGGACATGTCAGCCTGGTCTAAGTTTCCACAGTACTCTCTCTAGGGGAAGCTCAGCCAATGTGTGCCACATGCTAGGTCAGGGTCTTTCCATAGGTCCTGAGTGAGAATAGGAAAGGAACCCTATGTTGGTGACATTGGATGCTGGGTCAGTTTTGAGACCAGTGCTATTTCCTGTGTCTTTTCATTCTAAATTGTTTTAGATTATTAGGGACTTTCAGAGCTAATGCCAGCTGCCCTCATTAAGGATGACCCAGCAGTCACAGCTTGAGGAATCAGAGGGCAATATCAAAAGGGACCTTTTGAGCCCACCTGGGCCCCCCTACCTGGAGAATTTGGGCTGGGCTTGGGCACACAAGCTGTGGCTTCCTGATGGATCATTTTTCTGAAATCCTGGCTGGATCCAGACTGCATGGTCCTTTCTAGATTGGGCAGGCCAGGGATGCTTCAAGAATGTCAGCCCTATGAGCTGGGCCTGAAATCCCACCAATCCCCGAGCTTGAAATCCCACCAGTCCCTGGGCCTGAAATCCCACCAGTCCCTGGGCCTGAAATCCCACCAGTCCCTGGGCCTGAAATCCCACCAATCCCTGGGCCTGAAATCCCACCAATCCCCGGGCTTAAAATCCTACAGATCCCTGGGCTTGGCTTGAAATCCCATCAGTCCCCACCCTGGAAATCTCCACTCTGGAAAGCTCTGCCCCTCCTCCCCGAGCCCTTGCTGCCTCTTGCCCAAGCAGAAGCAACCACCCTCTTGTGTCCCTCCAAATAAATCTCTTGTGTGAGGTTTGTTGTGTGGTGTGCAACTTTGGGATATTCCTTGGCTCCTGACTGCCAGGATACCCTGCCCTTCAGAGCTGTAAACACTTGCATGGGGGAACCTCCCCACTCAGAGCTGCAGCACTTATACTGTTTCCTAGAACATACCTGTTGACCAGCCTCTGAGCATCTGTACTTTCCAGAGGACTGGTCCCAGAGAAGATACCCCTCTGGTTCCATGTCTTGGGGCTCTTTACTGGGGAAGCTGGTGGGTCTTGGGCTGGGAGGCAAGGGTCTTGCCTGGCCCACCTCTGACCTGCTCTGGGACTCTAGGTGAATGACTAGCCCTCTCCTAGAGATGACTGCAATATTGACCCTAGGTGTTCTGGCCCCACTAGAAGAAATGATTGACATGGGTGGCTTCTGAGAACAAAGGGCTACAAACCTGGGAAATTTTGGTCAAGATGTTTTGATTACTTGCTAATTTCCTCTCCATGTTTGGTTTCTACTGATTTCTTCTACCCACAAAGGATAATTAATCATAAAGTCATCTGTGGCACTCCAACAATGTTCTACAGATATCCCTAAAGAGAAGAATTTAAAGGAGAGAGGACCAAGGCCCAGAGAGATAGAGGAGAGCCTGCCCTGTAATGCCATTTATAATCCCCATCTCAGACAAAGTGTTTTTGTGAGAATCGACATTGGGACTTTGCATCAGGTTCATCCTATCCTATAGTCACCGGTCTAGGGTAACTCCAAAGATACTTCAACCCAGACTGTTGACCTTTAAAGTGAATGCTTCTTGCGTTGTCTTGCTTGCTGGATCTCTGAAGACAAGCTTTTCTTGAGACAAGCCAAGGGCCTGGAAGGGCTGCTTTCAGATCTCTCTCTAAAGACACAGTGGAGGAACATGTCTAGACACTGTCTCTCAGGACACTGGACACAAGCGCCTCTGTGAGGATCTGAAGCCCTCTGCCCAGCTTCTCCTCCCTAATCCCCAATCCAGTGACTCGGTGCTGCCCAGAGCCTGTTGAATTGGGTAGGTTCCTTGGCTGGGGTTCTGATTCTCCTCAGCATACTCTACTGCTTTGTTGTGTGACACTATTCCAGGGGAGATATGAATAAATGTCTACTCACCCCAGATAGGGAACCAACAATAGACCAAAGTATGTATACCACCAAATTCCAACATGGTGAACCAATACGTTTTAATGTACTTGCTTAGAGGAATATGGATGAGGGGTACTTACAGGAGCAGAACTGATTCAAAGATAGCTGCATCACCACTAACCCCCCCCCCCCCCCCGGCACAGGTGACAGCTCACAAAATCTGGACACCTGGAGCACAGTACACAACCTTCAGGACGTTCAACAGGGTGAATAGTGGCAGTTCCTGGTGGCTCAGTTGCTCTGAGCCGCTTCTAAGGAACTCGTTTTGCCTTTGTTTCTTCTAGGCAGTTTGGCTGATCTCTGCCTTTTCCAGGCTGGGTCTGAGGTTCTTCTAAGAAACTTAGGTTTGTTCAAGCAGCCCTGACTGTTCATAGACTCTTGGAGAGGGAGGAGTCAAATGAATCTGGTCAGTTTCAGGGACTTCCCGAAGTTATTTTGAGTTGTTTACTTCCTGTCTTAAGGAACATCCCTGAAGGATGGAATATTTTATCCTCTCCCCACCAACATCCTGTGCTTCACCCTGTAACCATCCTGTCCTTATTATTCTGTTGCTCACTTTCCTTTACATCCTACCTCTTCAGGTTTCCAAGGTAGAAGGTTTTAACCTCAGAAGAAACTGTCCCCCCCCCCTCCCCGCCAAAAAAAGAAAAGAAAAGAGAAACTGTCCCACATATCTCTGAGGGGCTCTGGTGCGATACCAAGATCAGATGGAATTGAGCAAATGAGCTCAGGTTATTGGTGTAGCTCTTGGCCGAGGTTCACAATCCCAGGTCACCAGGCCAGAGCAGTCCTGCATGGGATCCAAGGTAGATGGTTCCTAGGGTCCCTGGCAAGGGGAAAGGTGACATGTCAGGCAAGAGCAGGCTTTTTTTTTTTTTTCCTATATAAGGTCCTGGTTCGAGTGTCTGGTGGTTGTTCAGGATGGGGGCTGACAATGAGGGTGGGTCTTCCTGGCCTTTGGCATCCTCCTGGTCATTGTCCCGAGCCATCCCAAGCCTAATAGTCTCATCTTCTTTTCTTTGTGTAGACAAATACCATACAGACCTGGGGGGGGGGGGCGGTCACTGTGGTTCTACCTGGTAGGAGAGCAGGGAATGAAACACTCTTCTTATTGGGCATTGGAGGGCCTCCATCCTTCTCCTGTGTTCTGTGCTCTATGTGGACTCTCACTGGGCTTAGGAAGCCTCACTATGCCTGACAGTGCACCACCCACCCCTGGAGGACTTCTCCTAGCTGTGTGGATAGGACGGAATGACCTGGTATCTTCCAGCAGGACATGGGATTTCTGAGCTTCCTTCAAGAGCCTGAGGAGTAGTGTTGGCCGTGGCTGTACTGTATCCATGCATGTTAATGAAACAGTGGTGGGCAGGGGATTGGTCATGCTCATAACTGCAGAAGTGAAGGCCTGGTGGGGGACAGATCACACCATGTTATGGAATACGACTGGTGGCTGGCTCAGTCCCCACTCCCCTTAAGAGGTTTGTGAAGGACCCTGAGATGCCATGTCTTTTTGTTGGACAGATCAAAGAAGGAGAAAATATGGCAACTCCTGGTTTGTTTCTTTGAGCGGCTCTACTTCTTTTCACCCACCCTTTGCTCTTTTGTCCTTGAGGATCATCCCTAGGAACTTCTTAAAAGTTCGGAACTCGAGTGTCTTAGTTTCTTTTCCTGTTGTTGTGATAAAGCACAGTTCAGCGCACAGACCATCATCGCGGGGAAGTCAAGCAGCAGAAGCTTGAAGCAGCTGGTCACATGACATCCACAGTCAGAAGAACCAATAATGCTGCCTGCTTACCAGCGCTTAGTGCTCAGCTTCCTTTGCCCTTTGTGATGGGGAAAGGGGCTCAACTCACATTCTCTTTCTTTGAAAATATCTTTGATTTGCACCCGAACAATTTCATACATCTATACAATACAGCTTGATTGTATCCAAGCCCATTCCCCTATGCCTCCCAATGCATCCACAACCCACACCTCCTCCTCTTCCTTCTCTCCTGCTCCCCTCAGTTCCCTGAGTCCAAATAGTGCTGCTTTCCTCAGCCTGGGCGACCCACCAGCAGCTCTACCACTGAAGAAAAATGATTGACCGGTAGCAACCAGTCACAATAGCTCTTCAGCTAAGACAGGGGCTCACGAGTCCCTCTCCCATATATGCTTGAATCTTGACTGGCTTGATCTCCAGTAGGCCTTGTGCAGGTAACTATAGCTGCTGGGAATTCATAAGCACAATGGCTATGCTATGTATGTCCAGATGACAGCATTTTGTGGCTCTCCTCTCCATCTGCTAGCTCTTAACCTCTGTGGGAATCCCCTCTGGATTCCAGGGCGGGGTTCAGCAACCTTCTCAGGTACCTACAGGCCCATTCTCCCTACCTCCACCCAGGTGGCTCAGCTTAGGGCCTGTCCTCCCCCACACCTTGGCAGTAGCAGCAGCTAGACCAGTATTCCAGGTTTGAGTGGCATTCCTGGTGGTACGTACCATAGAGGATCCTGCCTGCAGCTGCTTTTACCAGTTTGGGGATGGCCCATGACTTCTCATTGCCCTAGCACATCACTCTCTAATAGCCTCTACTGATCCTATCAATTCCTGTGATGGGTCACCTGCACAATGTGCAGGCCCTGCGCTCAAGGCTGGCTACCGGGGGACATTTGTTTTACTGAAGGCTTGGCAGTGGAAAGAGCATGCACAAAGGTCTGGGATATGAAAAAGGATATGGCTCAGTTCTTGGGAATGGAAAAATGTTCCGCAGGGTGACGAGTGCCCAGAGAACAGGCTGGGAGGCCAGGTGCAGGTGAGATCGATGGTGAAGGGTGGGCCAGTGGAGAATCCAGGCAACTGTGAAGGCTGCACTAGGAGATTTGGACTTGAACTTGACAGGGGTCATTGAGGAGTTTCCAGAAAAGGAATGATACTATTTTATTTATTTCTTAGGTCAATTTCTGTGGATGTCAATAGAAGACATTCAACTTAAGGGAAGAATGAGAGAGACCAGAAAATCTTTGAGTAGCCAATAGTCGTGTGTGTGTGTGTGTGTGTGTGTGTGTGTGTGTGTGTGTGTGTGTTATGTCTCCTCTACCCTGTAGCCTCCTTACACACACACACACACACACACACACACACACACACACACGTCTATGTACATGTGGCTGAGAAGATGGCCCCATCAGTTAAGCACTTACGTAAGCACAGGGATATGAGTTTCGATTCCAAGAACCCATACAGAGCTGAGGAGGCAGAGCCTGGCATGTCCCCAGGTCTTATTGGCCATCCAGCCTAGCCTGACTGGTGAGCTACAGGCCAATGAGAAACCCTGGCTCCCAAGGAGTAGTCCGTTGGCTGATGTCTGCTCCCATATTCACATGCACACACTACACACACGTGTGCACCATATGAACACATACAAATAAAATTAAAAATGCAAATTAATAAAGCCTGGGGTGGTGATGAGGCCAGCCAGCCAGCAAACAAACATAAAAACCAACCAAAAGACAAAACAACAAACCCCAATAATCCACCATACCACACTAGGGAGAACAATGGATTTTTCCAATTATTCTGTTACTTTTCCAGAATCAAAGAGATTGTTTTCCCAGAATATCCTTCTGATGATTCTAGTAACAAACACTCTTGAGTATCTTACTTGACATTTCTTTTGGCTATAACAAAATAATCTGATTTTCCTACAATCTACCTATGTGGCCACCAGAAGATAATAATTCCCCCAAAGAGTTGGTCTCCTGGCCTTATTCATTTAAGTGGCACATTAGATTTCCTGGATGAATGAGGCGTGTGTTTTCTGCAAGACAAAGCCACATCCGATATTTGGCATGCCACAACACTCACACGTTGAACGCAGCTCAGGGGTACTGAAGCTCCCCAGGCATATTCATTCGTACTGGAGATGCCATGCTTTTCTCAAACTGCTGACGCCTTTTGCAAGTAGGGGATGCTAGATCTGATGTGTCAATGGTTTGTAGTTGGCTGGCATATGATGTGAGGATTACCAGCCAGCTAAGGACCCTGCAGACAGACAGGCACACATGTACACGCAGACAGGCACACATATACACACATGTTCACGTGTGCATGTATGCACACATGGGCATACAAGCCATCGCCTGGCTCTATGCCTCAGACTGATGCTTGGACCTATAGGATGCTATTGCTGAAGAAATTCTAATGTCATGGAGGGCCAGACCTTCACATTTGTGATAAGTGACTCACTACAGCAAAGGGGAGGATATGGGTGGATTTGAACACACCAGTGACGAAACCCTCAGAATTCCAAACAGTGGATGGTTCCTGCTAGGCTGTGCCTTTAAGGAGGGCTGGTTAGTGTGAAAGATCAGGACTCACCTAAGATATAAGCTGCCAGGCACACCTGTGAGAGGTTTTCTTGACCAGGTGTTTTGAAGTGGTCTGACCTACCCCGAATGTGGGCAGCTCCTCCCAGCGAAAGCCCATCTAAAAAGAAAGTCTGAGGAGAAAGCTGACATTTCACCTCACAGCTTTCACTTTTTGATGGTGAGTTCATCTAACTGACGGCTGCTGCTGCTCTGCTGCGCTCCTTTGCCGGTATCAGAACCCAGCTATTTGGGCTTCTGACATGGACAGAAGCTCAGTGCCTCTCTCGGCCTTCGGTGACAGACTGGGACTCTGGGCATTCAGTCTGGGTGAGCAGTTCCTGTCTTCTCAGCCTCTCCAGTGTGAAGACAGCCGCTCTTGGGTTACCAGATCCTATCATGTAAGCCAATCTAATAGGTCTCCTTTAAATATGTATTTATTCTGCCAGTTCTGTCCCTTTAGTAGACCCTTACTAATAGATATGATCATCTCAGGGTTGGTTCCCCCACACCTACACCCTCAGGGCCAGCTCTAGTGTGTTGTCCAGGTGGGGCATAGGGGCCACTCTCAAGTGCTGCAACAGGTGAGGGGCAGCTCTCCCACCTGCCTCAGAGCCCCTTCCCTTCAGTCTCTCTCAGATAGGTAAGAGAGGAAGTGTCTTGATTCTCTGTTTTAGTTTCTTAACCTGGCAGGAACGTCAGAGTGAGCAGTGGCTGGTACTTGCCACACATGTAATGACTTTCTGGGAATGGTGTGTGCACAAGTATGTGTTTGTGTGTGTCTCTGTGTGTGTACACGTGTGTGTGTGTGTGTGTGTGTGTGTGTGTTTGTGTGTGTGTGTGTGTGTGTAGGAGGTGTGGATGGTCACCTGTCACCCCCCCCCATCTGCCTACTGACTCTTACGAAACTGAAACATTGAAGTTTGCTTGCTTTTTTAAAAAGTGATGATTTTAACATCCTAAAATGAATTTCTTTTTATTCCTTAGACTTCCATCCATGGGTACAATGAAATATGAACATGTCTACTCCCTATTTGCCTCTTTTAACTCCCTCCAAATTTTACCCCAGGATGACATCCTTCCAATTTCACCCCAACACACATTTTTTGACTTTCCTTTTTATTTTTTTTTTTGTGTGCCTTTTCACGCCATGCATCTCCGTTTTATTCATTTCCCCATTCCTTCATATCTGCCCTCTGCTCTTGCAACCTCCCCCCAAAAAGAAAAGAAAATAAAGTTTAAGGGAAAAAAATCAGTCTCGTCATGGAAGCTGTAGTGTGACACACTGAGTCACATGTTATCCATGTATCTTTACTCACAAGTGCTTGCTGTAGAGTCATTGGTCTGGTTCGAGGCCTCCGGTTTCTGCTACAATATCGATGCTGGTCCCGCACCAGAGCTCCTCTAGGTTATCCTGCGGTTGCCCCGTGTTGTGGAGATCCTGCAGCCTTAGGTCTGTAGGGCCGGACCCTTCAGTGCTCCGGCAGATCACAGATGGGGTGGATGTCGGGGTGGGCCAACTTTTTTTGGTTCTGGGCCTGGGTAGTGGCAGGGTTGGTCAGCCCACCAGCTCTCCCTCGTCCTCACCACTAGGGTGAGCTCTCCTGCATTGCCCTGCCTGGTTTCCCCCCTTGCAATGATGAGCAAGGGCCAGGGCCAGTTCTGCTTTCTGGTCCTCAGCCCTCAGGGTCAGTTCTTCCACACCAGCATCTTCAGGGCCAGCTCTATGGTGTTGCTCAGGCATGGCACAGGGGCCACTCTCAAGTGCTGCAGCTGATGAAGGGCAGGGACAGCTCTCCCATCCTAATGACCTCAGAATCAGCTCTCCCACCTGCCTCTGGCATTCACGGGCGGGGTGGGGGACTGGTGGTGGTGGAGGGCATCTCTCCTCTGCCCCATGCTGCCCTATAACAGATGAGTAGTGAGGACAGCGCTCCCCTGCTCACAACTTCAGGGCTGGCTCACCCACACCTCTGGCAATGGAGTTGGCTCTATTGCTAACACACACTTTCTAAAATAACCCGGGGTCCAACTAGTGCTGCTTCTATGTGCCTGGGGCCCCGTGATCCACTGGAGCTTGGAAATAACCAGTGGCCACACATTAAAAAAAAAAAAAGATTCTCCATCTCCAAGCAGCTGTCAATTGCCAATAGCTCCTCAGTCGATGGTGGGGCTTAAAGATCATCGGCCTCGTCTAGGCTTGGGTTTTTGCTGGCTTGATCCTGTGCAGGTCCTTGTGCACATAACCAGAGTGGAAGTGAGGTCTTGGGTACAATAGTCCCGTCAAGTCCTTCAGCTTGCCTTCTGCAACTCTCCTCCCCCTCTTACACTCTTTCTGGTCCTCTTCTACAGTGCTCCCTGGGCCTTGGCGGAGGTGGGCAGCTGCGGTGGGAAAGGTGCCCCATTTAGAGCTGAGCACCCTGCCTCCTACTCTGAGCCCCCTGACCAGCTATTCCTCTCCATATTGGCTGCCCCTCCTCCCCCACTGCACAAAGAAGCTTCCCTGACCAAGGCTTAGAGCAGCCCAGGTCTGTGGTTATAAACGTAAATATTTAGAAGCCGATCTGACAGCATGAACATTTAGCAGAACAACATCGGCCGGCTTACTTCAGAAGGCCCTGCTTTAGCACCTTGATCTGAGTTGTTTCCGAAGATTTTTATCTAAGTGTCTATTGCATTCTCATCGCCTCGCAGACAAATGAGACATTAGATGCCTTTCCTGTGTCAGAACCGTTGCTTGCTACTACAGCCCTAGGAAGATGGTTATTACTGTAGCCATTTTCTCAATGACATTCTTACATGAATTTTGCTCCGGGTCAAACAAGCCAGCGATGATGGAGGTGAACCTATCACCAAAGACACTGCTGCATGGTTAGAGAGGTAGCGCCTCTGTGTGTCTAAGTGTGTGTGTGTGTGTGTGTGTGTGTGTGTGTGTGTGTGTCGGGGAGATGAGGCCTTTAGTTCTAGGCTCACTGCATCTGAGGAGCAATGCCAGACAGGCAGATGGCACCATGGGACACTAGAGAACTTGGCAGCAATGCTTGAGGCCGGAGAGGGAGGGACTCCTCATATGCCTGAGACCTCAGTAGAATTTACAGGAAGTGTTTCTCAGCAGGGGCCACTTTGTCTCTAGAGGACATTTTGGAAACAAGTGCCTTGTCCTCCCGCCCCCTTCCCCGGCCCCCCCCCCCGCCCCCCCGTTGCTGGAGATGGAACCCAGCGCCTCCCACATGTTGAGCAAGCACCCCACCACTGAGCTACATTCCTAGCTCTTAAGGTGATTTTGACTGTCGTTGACTGTCGTGACTGGTGGGTGCTACGGTATCTAGAGTGGAGAGGCCAGTTGTGTTCCTGCACATCTGAGCACACACAAGACAGGTCTTCAGAGGATCCATCAGCCCCAGATGTCCATAGATGCTGTTGCAGAGGTCAGAAGGAATTTTCAAAGGGGGAACCATAGAAAAATCTCTAAAAAAGAGGGCCTTCATCTTCTATTCAGGGTGTTTTTCTGACATCTTGGAGAGGGCCATTGTCCCCAGGCTGTCATGATTGCAAGCAGTAGGATGTGGCGTGGTGCCTGCCATTGCTCACGCAGGACAAGGCAGCTGGAAGTGCCCTGTAGGGAAAGTGAAGTGTCCCGGACTGTACCTCGCCTTGCATGCATGTACGTAGCTCCATTCACTGGATTCTGCCTGTGCCATATGAACACTTCAGACACCACCAGCCAGCTTCAGCCCTGACATTGTCCTTCTCTTACTCACGGCTGTGCCTCTCTGTCCCCTCTGGGCTGCCTGGGAATTCCCATTTCTGGTGACCTTTGGTGCCTTTTCTCTGAACACACTCCAACTTACTGTCGATCTCATAAAAAGCAAAACTTGGTAGAGAGAAGATTGAGTTTGCTTCTCACAGCAGAATTTGATTTAGGGCCAGGAAGGTGACTATTGCTGCAAAGCGGAGACCGGCTATTTTGGGAGTGCTATGAATGATTTTTTTTTTCCATCTCCAAATGACCTTACATACATTCTGTCTCCTGCCCGCCTCCCGGCGGGATTGATGGGACGGCTGGGCTGGGCTCTGCTAGGTGAGCCAGACTCTGTTAGGCTCCTGTCGCTCTTAATAAATCCACCTGATGGACAGGGAGCAGGGGACGTTGATGAAGCCTGGCTCTCAGGACTTAGGTGGAGTTCTGGTCCCCCAGCAGCCTCTGTGGTCACCCGGGCAGGTTAACCTGGTCGGATGGGGGCTGTCTACTGTCACCAAAGCCCCTGCTTGCTGACTCAGGTGGTGAGGGTGTATTTGTCTTATCTGTCAAGGGGCCGTCTCTTTATTCTCCCTGGCTTTTTGCCGTCTTTGTCTCCGCAGATACCTACGCTTCAGCCCCAGGTCACCGTCATGTCTGCCCCAGCACCCCAGAACTTGTCTTGTTGGAACTGTGCACATGCTCTAGATCAGAAATCCCAGCCTGTGGGTTTGGGTGTTGAAAAGTGGGCTTCCTGAGCAGCTGTTTTCCGCTGGAGCCTCATCGTCTTTAATCTGTAAACTGGACAAACATCTGGATAAGTCAGAGGCCCCTTGCTTTTCTGTCCCTTACTGGGTGACAGATATATCAGTCTTCCAGGTGACACAGAGAAGGGAGTTTTCATAAGGTGACATTTTGACTCGGCTGTACCCAGGTTTGGATGAAACGAAAATTGTTTACCTTTATTTTCAGGTAACAGCTGTCCCTACCATCCACCCCCAACTCTTAGCCACTTCTCAGCTCCCGTCCTTATCCTCCAATTCAACTGTCACCCCTTTCCAAGGGTCTCTGTGTACGATACAGGACAGAAAGGAGGAATTAGTGATTGGAAACTAGAGATGCAATGTTTACTTTTTAGACAGATGTCTCAGCACCCATAGGGCTCTGTCACAACTTGGGACCACCACAAGTCACAGTGGGGCTGGAGAGTGGTTATGAGCACTTGCTGCTCTTCCGGAGGACCCGGGTTCTGTTCCCAGCACCCACACACAATCTCACAATCATCTGTAACTCCAGTTCCAGGTGATCCAATATGCACCAGGTACACACAGGATGCACAGACACATATGCAGGCAAAATTTTCATATACATAAGTTAAAATTAAATATATCTTTTTGTTTGTTTGAGACAAGGTTTCTTTCTGTAGAACTGGCTGTCCTAGAACTCGCTTTGTAGATCAGGCTGGCGTCAAACTTAGAGGTCCTCCTGCCTCTGTGTCCTGAATGAAGGCATTTTGCCTGGCAAAAATAAATAGATCTGACCACCACCACCAATAACAAAGTCACAACAACGAACTTTCAGGGCACATGGGGGCATTAATACCACTTTGACAGAGGCTCTGCTACCTGAACTTTTAGAAAAGAATCCCAAAGGATCCCAGTGGACTTTAGGGTCTTGGAGACCAGTCCCTGCTGCCACACCAGGCCTTAGCAGATGAGAATGGCCATGAGCATGCCAGGCACACGCCAAATCCTGCCTCTCATGGCATCTCACCCCTCTCCAGTAGGCACATTTCACATACCTAGCAGGATAGGATAGAAGCTCACACCTAGAGCACACAGGGACCAGCCAAGGGATATTTCCCTAGGCCTAGGAAATCCTGGAGGGGCTGCCTATTTCCCTGTCAGTGCTGGACAGGAGTAAAGCCACTGAGAGACCACCAGGCAGAGGGACTCAGGCCCCTGCTTCTCACTTCTTACCACAGCACATCTGGTGTGTCAAACTGTGACAGTGTTCAACTTAAAAAACCTTCTTTGTTATGTATGGCCAGGACCAAGAAAGGCCAGCATGTACAGAAGGGAGGAAATAACACAGATGGTGTTCCTGCTTCATGCCCTAGGTCTGTGAGGTCGTCCTGTTGACAAACAATGGCACTTATCAGCTGCAGAAGAACGCGGACTCACAAAATGTGAACTGCTTTCCCAGTGCCACCTGGAAAGCAAGGACCACCTTGGACTTTTCTCTGGTTTCTGTGGCTGGACCGAAGTTGCTCTTTTCTGGAGGTTTTGTGTCTGGGGAGGGAAACTGAGCAGGACCCTCTTCTCCCTGTCCATTCCTTGGTTCATTCATTTGTCCACCCATCTATCTATCTATCTATCCATCCATCCATCCAACCATCCATCCATCCATCCATCCATCCATCCATCCATCCACCCACCTATCCACCCACCCACCCATCCATCCAATACTTGCTGAGTAGGTTGGGCAGACAGCAGTTCTCCTCATGAAACCTGAACTTTTATAGTTGAGAGAAGTGGGTAGATGAGTGATGCACACTGTATACGAACATGCGAAGACTCTCCCACCATTGAGACATAGAAAAGCATCCATTTCATACAACTCAGTCTGGTAAGTTAAGTATCCAGATGTGACTTGTCCCTGTGAAGAAAACCAAAGCCATCAGGGGCAGAGGTGTTAGTAGCTCAGGGCTACAGGGGTCTCTCTGACAAGCTCTTCTGACCACACCATAGCCCTTATCTCAGGTGCTGAGGATGCAGCCCCACCTCCTCTCTAGGGGCTTAAGGCCCTTCCGGCACTGAGCCACTCAGCTCTGTCCTACAGGCAGATCTAGGGCTTCCAGAACAGCCTGCTGCCTGTGCCAGGCTGTGGACTCAGTGATTCAACCCTTATGTCATTGTCTGTGGCCCTTCAAGCCCAGCTGGAGTATCAGTACCCAGCCCTCTGGCTGGCGGTTTTAATTGCTCCCTCCTCTGCATCCACATGCCACTTTATTACTGTACTCAGAGCCCCTCTTCTCTTCAGCGGCGGCCGTGATTTATTCATACGCCTTATTAATGGGTCTATTCCCAGTGGCTGATGCAGTGCCTGGCATGCACAAGGCTCAGGGAAGCGCTGATGAGTGAGTGCAGGAGACCGGATGTTGAAGGGGGGGCACAAGGGATAGGGGGCACAGAGAGGTGACAACTCCAGGAAGAGGGTAAGTGGGGGTAAGAGAAGCAAGAGACCTTCACCCAAGGGAGAGAGGAAGGGCTGCCTGTTGCCTAGGGTGCCTACACCTGCTCCTGTTTATTCAGGCCTGCCTATGCTTGTCTTAACTTAGCCTGCCTGCAGCTTTTCGTATGTGCCCAAACCTGCCTGTGCCTGGCCTGCTCCTGTCTTCAAATGCCCACACCTGCCCTCACCTGTTGATGCCTGCTCATACCTGCCCTCACCTGTCCATGCCCGTACTTGCCCATGCCTACTCATTTCTGTCTCACCTGTCCATGTTCACACCTGCCCATGCCTGCTCATACCTGCCCTCACTTGCCTGTGTTCACACTTGCCCACACTTGCTTGTATTTGCCCTCACCTGCCCATGCTCATGCCTGCTCACGCCTGCTCCTCCTTGCCCTCACATGTTCATGCCTACACCTGCCCTCACCTGCCTTTACCTGTCCATGCCCACACCTGTCAAGGCTCCACCTCCTCCTATGTCATTCAGGATCCCTTCCTGTTTTCCAGCCACACTGGGTTTATTGTTCCTCCTGTTTCAAAGGCTCCTGTCCCCATCTCTCTCCTGGCTTCCTGCCAGTTACCCCAGAGCCTCCTTTGGGGATGACTCTCCTATGTGCTGGAGAGAGGAACCTGTCCTAGAATGAATACTACACCCCCCGCCCCGGCACTTCCCCTCCCCGTATGTCCAGGTCTTCCATGTCTGACACAGTAGAAGCAATGAGTGAGATGATGGACAGACTGCCTGAGTCTGAGTGCTAGCTGTGACAGGGGCTATCTTTCTTGTTTCTGTCGTTCTTGTCATCAGCTCTCTAAAATAGGGTACCAATTATCCTGACCCCGTCTGGTACTGAGGGCCCTGAAGGAACCACCACATGTGGTGTGCCAGCTCAGAGCTGGGCATGCAGGAATGGCTCACTTGGCACTGGCTCCTATTGCCAGGCTGTCTCTTTCCCTCAGAGAATCGGGAGCTGAAGGCTTCTTGGAGGCACATGGAGCAAGCTGGGTGGCAGCTGTGCTGAGTGGTTCTAGGACCAAGCAGAGCTGAGCAGTAGAAGACTGCATCTGGGTCCTACAGAGAGCCTGACATGGGAGGGGGTGGGGCTTGTGGCTCCAGTGCAGGGGAGCTCTCTCCCCTGTGAGATGAAGCCCCATCTTCCCCCTGTCCACATAACTCCGACCCTCCATGAGCACTGTCTCCAGAGAACACAGCGAGGTCCTGAGCCTCTTGCCCAAGGCGTCTGTGAGATTATATATTCCAGCTCCATCCTCCTGGCATAGTTCTTACTTACATTACCCCTTTCCTCACTTGTTCATCGTAAAAGTCTCCAGAAACAGGTTTTTGTAAAGTGAATGAGGCCATAAATTCTGGTTTTCTGACAGGCCAGCAAGAGAGAAAAATTCTGTAATGGGGCTGCATCCCTGCTCTTGTGCCCTGTGGAGCTCTGGCTGGTGTCAAGGTCCTATCCAGGGAAGAGAGACCATAGAGGGGGAGGAAAAGAGGCTGGGGTGGGCAGCTCAGCCCACCCAGCTGCCGAGCTCAGGATTTTTCACTGCAGACAGGTCTTCTGGCGTGATTGTCTGGTTAACTGAGAAGGTGGGCAGGACATATTCCATCCATCCATCCATCCATCCATCCATCCATCCATCCATCCAGTAATTACCTTACACAGAGGAGGTGCTTAATTCCCTCAAAGGTCGCCTTCTTTATAAGAAGCCTCCATGCAAGGACCAAGAGTACTTGCAATTCCAGTCATAGGGGAAGATTGATTTCCCTGGTAAATAAAGAGCTCCTACAAATCATTAAGAAGAATAAACAGCCTAATAGGAATTGGGGCCCAGGCTAGGAACAAATACCTCACAGGAGGGAAGAGCTATAAACAGCTCCAACACCAATTACACACAAATGCAGTCTCTCGAGCACTCACGACGATGGCGGCTGCAGTAGACACAGAGCCAAGACGCCATGAACCCCCTCCCCTGCCTGGTTGCCCAAGAATGGATTAGTAAGAGTGGCACAGACAAGTGTGTGGTTTCCGGGGGTGTGCACTGCCACAGACACTCGAGGATCAGGTTGTTCAGGCTCCTCTGAGGGTGGCCTGGCAGGATCTCAGCTCCCTGTGTGTGTCCTTTAGAGACTGACCTCATGTCCATGTGTGCAAGATGGCTGTTTATGAAGATTTATTCAGCAAGGTGTCTTCTTTATCAGCAAAGATTGGAGCTAGCCTAAATGTACATACATCTCCAGGGGATCAACTAAACGGTGGATTTATACAATTACACATGTATGTTACTCTCTCTCTCTCTCTCTCTCTCTCTCTCTCTCACACACACACACACACACACACACACACACACGCACGCACGCACACACGCACACGCACACAACCTTTGTATGTGGATATGTCTAGAGATTCAGGATCCACTTTAATGAAAATGGGTAGAGCACACAGTGGATGAATGACAGCCTTGCTGAAGGAGGTACACACACACACACACACACACACACACACACACACTGTTTATTTGCCTTTATATGTTTCCCTCTGGAAGGACCAAGATATGTGAACAAAGACTGCTCTGGAGAGCAGAGCCAAGATCCAGGAGGCTGGAGAGGTGAGTAGGAGGAGAGACTTCTGCTCTAAACCACTTCCTCCCTTCTGGAGTTTGAATTGTCTGAGCACACTGCCTATTCAAAAAATTGTATCATTCCCATTATAAAAGAACATTCAAGAAGGGAGGTCAAGAGCTGGGGACTGAGGAACAGAGGAAGGATCTGCACAGGAGGAATAGAGGCAAGGGACCTGTGTTTGGAGTTGGGGACTGGATCTGGGGACCTAGGACAGGAAGCCAGTTGGAACATAGTTTGGAGTGTTTGGGGGAAGAAGATGACTGGTGAGAAACACAGGGCATGGATTCATCCATCTGAAAGACTTTGGATTTTACGACAGTGGGAGACCACCTGGGGTTTTAAGCATAGACAGGGCACAGACAGGCTCTGTTTTAGGAGGAGCCTCCTGTAGACTAATCAGAGTGGTGGTGGTGGTGGTGGGGCAAAGGTACCCGATCCTCTGCCCAGCCTTTGCTGCCATTTGTTACTTCATTGTCAGTAATTTTAATAGCTAATTGGAACTTTGTAATCTATGGGGAAACTGAGGCTTCAGAAAGAGAGAAACCTCTTAAAGTCAAACGTCGAGATTCGAGTTCAGGTCCATGTGTCTGCAAGGCTGAGTTCTTTTTTACTTTTAAATGTGTGTGTGTGTGTGTGTGTGTGTGTGTGTGTGTGTGTGTGTGTGTTGTGAATGTGAAGGTCAGAAACACTGTGGGAGTCAGTTCTTTCCTTTCACAATGTGGATCCTGTGGGTTGAACTCAGATTGTCAGGCTCAGTGTCAAGCACCTTGACCCAGTGAGTCGTCTCTCTGGCCCAAGCCTGAATTCTGAAGTCAGCACTGTGACTCCTGGATTCTCTGGTATAGGCTCTATGTGCCCCACGGTGTTCACAGGGAAGGGATCCTGGTTCTGATGGCTAAGCGCTGTGTCTTTCTACTGTGGCTACACAGCCTGTTCTGGCCAGAGATGCAGTGGGGAGGTCTCAGTGACTTATATCAACGTTGGGAACTTCTGCCCACCCCCTCCCCGTCTTTCAGGGGGCTAGTGTCATGGCTGCCCAAACACCATCTCTGTCACAGGGAGAAAGGCTGCAGAAGTCTTGGGGACTGGCTTTTCTCTCTGAGGACATCGTAAGCCAGAGGCTGACTTCTCATGGGCAGCAACAGGAAGGGTTAGGAAGCTTCCTCAGGATGGGGTCAGGGGAGACACATTTGGCTCCAATTACACACAGCTTTCTAAATTTCCTGGTCATTTGGTTTACATTTTCCCCAGAATTTCTCCACATACATACCTCTCCTATGACAGCCATTCTAAAACTGTGACAATGGAGAACCCAGCAGGCAATAATCACCTAAGGCTACCTGGTTTGTCAGAAGTGGAATTGGCTCTCCATTGGGACCCACCCATATCTTGGGCTCCAGATCTTTCCATCATGACTTATTCTCTGTTATTTTAAGTGTGGACACTTTTGGCTCCTATGAAACAAACCCACGAATGCTTTGTGATTTCTTTTATAGGCATTAATAAAAAGAAACACTTAATAATAGCTGCCTCTGTGATGATACAGGGATTTGTGCCCTTTGTGATCAAGTGTTGGGCCTTTAGATGCCGGGCCCTGGAGCATCATGGGTGCCTCTAGGAGGCTGGATTCTGGTAGCCAGGGTGGAACAATGGGCAGCTCAGAAGCCCGGGCCTTTGCCGTGAAGGACAACCATTGGCTAGCTTAATTAAGAGCTGGGGCGGGTGTGCCAGGAGAAGAAGGATGCATTGTGTTACAGGGAGCTGCTGAAGTCAGCCAAGGGAGTTGGGCCTGGGAACCCGAGGCCACCCTGTCTCCTCCTGGAGAAGGCCCAGGAGTCTATTGCATGGAATTCTGTGGACGACACTGGCTGGGTCTAGATACAGCAGGACTCACTCCCAGGTTGGCTACACCCCCAAATGTCCTCCAGGCTTTCCCTATCTAGGGCAGGAAGGTCTTGAGGGTTCCTCTAGGCCCCCTCCTGACTTCATAACTTAGGGTAAATCACATGTGAACTTTCTGAGTCTTACTTTTCTTTCACATGCAAATGAGAGCACATAATGTGTATGGTTTCTATGCCCACAGCCTTTGAGGAGGATTAACTGGCTGAGTGGAAGTGAAACTGTAGGGTATCAAGCACATGTGTGCCCTGACACGGACAAGAGCAGCCACCCTCGATTAACACTGCCTTCAACGCTAAACTCTACCCCCCCCCCCCCCGTGCACCCCCGAACCCTGTGCCTCCTTTCCCGGGGAAACAGCAAGGTTGACTCTTATGTTCCCACTTTGAAAACACCTTATTGCTTTTTCTAATTTCAATGAATTAATTTTGCAGTGTTGGGGATTGAACCCAGGCCCTTATCCACACGGCACAATTGTTCTTCTATTAAGCTCTACAATCGTAACTATTTCTTTGATTCTAAAAGCAACACAGGTGTAGTGTGACACCCTCCCAAAAAGATTTCCATGAAAAGGGAAAAGGTCTGGGTGATGGCTCAGTCAGAAAGCGATGGCCTCGAGTGCGTGAGGACCAATGTCTGAACCCTAGAACCCATGTGAAAATTTCAGGTATGATAGCATGGAGGGTGAGGGCGTGGGGGAAGAAAAGACAGGTGGATCCCTGGTACTGGCTTCTTGGCCAGCCAGTCTGCCCTTAGTGAGCTTAAGACCAGTGAGAGACCCGTCTCAATGGAAAGGTGGATGGTGCCCAAAGGACAATCCACCTGAGGTTGTCCTCTGGCTTCCACATGTATATGTGCACATGTACCCCTCCCCCACTGAAACAGTGACGTGGCTGATAGCTCTGACTTTGATATTGTCACCCAGAGATTTTAAGGACTCCATTTTTCTTGGGCACCTTTGGTTCCCTCCATCCCCTCATAGCCAGTGAATTCAGCTGACAGCTATACTGCTTCGATTCCACCCAATGACATCTCTGGAATGGTAGCGGTTCTTCCTGCCATGCCTGCAGGCTGCTTTGGAGCCTCTAGACCGGCCCTGCTGATCATCCGTGTGGGGAGAACCTGTGTGCGAGACCTAAGGTTCCCCAGCTCCTGCTGCAGAGATGCCAAGGCCAGAGGCTGCAGAGGAGCATGGAGAGTCCCCGAACCCGACCTAGTGCCACAGGCAGGGAGTTCCAGATTAAAAACCTAACAGAAGTTCCCTGGAATGTGAGAGTGACTTCATGTAGCACATCCACAGGCATGTGTAGACGCTTTCATCTCAACAGGAAACTGGTTGGAGCTGGGTAGTTCCGAGGCTCTGATTTCTGAACAGCATGGAGACAAGGGAAGCTGCTTGCTCTGTGCAGTTATCATCATGGCTTTCTGGCAGCCCTGGAATTAGCCCAGGCTTCCATTTTACAGATGGGCAAACTTGAGAGTACCAAGTCAGGAGTCAGCAGTCCCAGGCCATTGCGATCTGTTGATGCTAAAGCCAGGCCCTGGATCCATACTCTGAGGTTTCTGTTTTCTTGAGCAGCCCACACAACCCACCAGCAGTCCCTGCAATTTGGAGCATTTCTATAAAGACTACATGTTGGGAGAAAAATACTCCATTCTGTCAAGCCTGTCACCACCCCAGCATCCATCCCTGGGTCAGATGGGAGCTCTCTCCAGCAGGCTTATCATCAGCGGAAGAGGTATGAGTCAGGCAGGCAGCCAGTTCACGGGATTCTGGTCTTGCTACAAAGCGTCTGTGGCTCATTGGACTTCAGTTCCATCATGAGATGAGAGTGTGACTTGGTGGCAGAGCACTGGCAATATAGCATCGAGTCAGGGAAGCTTCTAGAGCCAGCCTGTCAGGGGTCTTTCCCAGTATTGTCACCTAGTAGTGGTACTACCCCTCAGTACCTCAGTTTCCACATCAGTTAAACGAGACTGACATGCGCTTTGTCTCACAGGGTTGCTTCAGGTGTGGAAGAAGTAACTACATGGATACACCCAGAATAGCGTCTGGTAAGATGAGGGTACAGCAAAATCAGAGGTAACAGGAAGGATCCTGCATCTCAGGCCAGAGGGCCATGCAGCCAGAAGTGAGGAGGCACGTGACAACTGTCCTCGAAGATTGCATCGTGGTACTTACTGCTTCACTCTGGGCCCTCTTCAGAGAAGTCACGTAGCCAGCCTCCTTCCAGTATCTGGCTGAAGTTCAGCGACATCCTAGCTCAGCTGCTCCTCTTCCAGGAAGCCTTCCTAGATGGGTAGGCCTGGAGCTCAACCCCCTGCTGTGGGCTCCCAGCCCCCATTGCCAGTGCCACCCTTTGGCCTCAGACAAAGCGGGCACCAGCAGCAGCAGCCGCCGCCGGGATGGCTCGGTTGCTTTCATGAGGCAGGGGCTCCGGGGAGCCCAGCCCGGGCTGGTCTGCTTTGAATGCTATTTGCATTGCAATAGGCCAGCCTGGCCTTCAATACAGGCCTCTTCTTTTTTGACACAGCAGCTTCACAATCGCCTATTGACCGGGCACCTGTTCCTGCCCTAGACGCTATGCAAATGCCGGCCAGGAGCGAAGCCGCCAGCCCCTCGGGCCATTGTGCATTGAACCCTGATGGCGCCCTGCCAGCTCCCAGCCGGCCTTTGTTCACTAGCTGTGCTGAGCCACCCCCGCCACCGCCTCCGCCTGCCTGAGGTGCCCTGCCGAGGAGCCGCCCGCTGACAGCCACTTGGGTCCTTGCACCTGAAGAAAGGCTGCTCAAGCTGGAGGCCAGGCCCACGCTGAGGCTGGGCCAGGGGCCCCCCGAGGAGAGGAGGCAGGCAGCTCGCAGGCTGGGGCCCTTAGCATCCTGTCCCCGGGGACCGCGGAGAGGGGCCTGGCAGGCGGAGGAGGGGGCAACCCGGACCATGCCATCTGGGGGCGGAGAGATTATAATAATCGCTCTCACATCTGCTGAGGGCCTACCCGCCGCCGCCAAGCCCTCTCAGGGCTGGTCTCCCTGCAGGCACACCTGCCTCTCGACGAGGGCAGGATTTGGGGTGGGGGGTTGGGGATTGTGGCCCCCTGGGGGGAGCTGGCTGAGGTCGCATAGTGGGGAGGGGGCTCAAACTCACTACTGTGGTCGCCTCTGCCTCCCAGACTTTGGGTCAAGTTTTGCTGCTCTCCGTCATCTCCGTCTGTCCTTTAGTATCATGGCTGACTCCTTGGCCTCAGCGTGTAACACCCTGCACGACACTGCCTCAGCTGTCTCTCTTTCTCCTCTTCCGGACTCTTGGCTTTACCACTGCAAATGGAGTTTTAGATTGTTCTGGCAGCCACAACAGACTAGGTTCTGCCATCAGTCCCACTATACCAATTTAAGAGATCCAGGTAAGGAAAAGCGGAGAGGTAATCAATGTGGTCACGCTGAATAGAACAGATAAAGGGGGTCCAGTGACCTCCAAGTCCCATCTCTGGGGGACTGTCATGAGCTTTAGGTTTAAACTAAGAGGCACAAGGGGACAAAGGGATGTGCATAATTATGCACTTTCAGTCAAAGCATGGTCCTGCCCATCATTGTCTCAGCTCTGGTCTTGGTGAATGGTCCAAACAAATCCTTGTTAGGTGAAGAGGCAAGCTGGCTCTTAGCAGAAGCTGTCTTCCTCAAGGTGCTGCTCACTCTCCTGGATAACATTTAGGCTTGTCTGTCCTGCTAGGCTCTGCTGTTCCTGGGGATCTGAACCGGACATTGTGAAAAAGATGACAGCAAGATGCCTCAGTTTCTCATATCTCTGTGCCTTCAATCCGGGGGTGGGGTGAGGTAGGCTAGGTAGCCCTGGTTCTTCCTGGCATCTCCTGGGTGATTAATTTCTCTATATGCAAAGGCATGCAGCTGCCCCAAAGCAGAGGAAGCACCAAAGTGGGGGCAGAGAGATACCAGGCTTTCACCCCATTTTCGTCTCCCTGTGGGTCCAAGTAAGGAGTGGATGCAGTTTCTGAGTGCCTGCAAATAGCATCCTCCACCCTGAACCAGGCTTCAGAGCCAGAAGAGCATATCCTGGCACCTGCTGAAATGCCAGTCCATGGTTCTCAGTGCAGACCTGCTGAACCAAAGCCTGAGATGGCTGGTCTCCAGGTTTGTTGTGAGTTTCCATGTCTGATGCAGAGACAAATTTGAAGACCACCCACTCCCAATCAGCACTCTAGCTTTCCTTCTCGAAGCTTTGGCTGACACCATTTCCTTCTTTATAGCGTGGCTTCCCTCCCTGGACCACCTGTACCTCCTTACCTGAGCTTTACTGACTTCCCGCTGTCCCCAGGCTTAGGGCACCCAGGTGAATGAGGCCTGCTTTAGAACAAGGGTGTGTGTGTGTGTGTGTGTGTGTGTGCGTGCGCGCGCGCGTATACCTGGCTTTTCCCTTTGACCATCTCAGCTGCTTTGATAGAGGGAAGCCATGGTGATGTTGCACAGAGAAGGGGTATCTAACAGAGCTTGGGGACAGGGGACAGGGGACAGGAAGCTGTCTTGGGAGAGGCGATACACTGTTTTAAGGGAAGTAATAATAATAATAACTCTAATAATAATAACAACAACTCTAATAATTTCAGAATGCAAAGTTTCAGTCTCCTGTCTCAAGACCTCAGGGAGGGCTCTGTTCCATGTGTAAGTCCTAGGCAGATCCAGCTGGGGTGGGGAAGGAGAAGCCATGTTGAGGTCACCAGAGTGGTCCAGATGTCTTGTCACATTTTCTACACCCTCATACTTCAGTAGAGAGTCACCTGCCTCCTTTGCACTCGGAAAGAGGCTCCTGTTCCAGGAGGCAGACTGAGGGGCTGCTGAGACATCCTGGAGATAGGATTCACAGCCTGTGAAGTGGGAGCCATCAGGGACATGATTCAGACAGAGATCTCAGCAAAGGGGCATCTCATTGCTGGAAGCTAGCCAGCCTGTAGCCCTAGCAGGAGAGGGCTTGGGCAGGATGGTACCCCAGTACTCATCCTACTCCTTATGCACCCCCCCATCCATCTCTGCCTCCTGTCCTTGCTCCACCAGGAGGAGACCTCATGTCAGGAGTGGAGTGGCACAAAGCCCCAGCGTGACCCCTTATACCATCCAAGGTGTCCCTCCCTCCCCAGTCCTTTGGCCCTGATAATCTTTCACTTGATGCCAACTGCTTTAATGAGTTTGGCCCAAAGCAGGGAAATGTGATCTCATGAGAGGCTGGTGCAAGGTTTGTGGAGAGCCAAGGGCTGCTCTGACTCACAATTTGTCTTCCTCAAGTGCTTTCGGAGCACTCTCCGCTGAAAAGACAAATGTGGAAGAAACCTAAGGACAGCAATTCCCCTCCAACTATGTTCTTTTGCATGGCACTCAAGGCTCTGCTGGACCTGGTCTCTATGTCCTTTCCAGTGTGCCCTACCTTGGCCTTTGCTATTGTGCCACACCTCCCAGGCTCTGCGGGCATCAAAGCAGACAGGGTACCATGTCAACATTCCTTCCCTCTGGGTCTGTAGGACTAACTTTTCAATCTTACAAACTCCCACAATTATGAGGACTCGAATTCATTCTGGTCAAGAAAGATTTAGTAAGTATCTATCTACTGCACACTGAAAGAGTCCAGGAGAGGAACTGCAAGCACATCTCTCAAGGGATCCCTCACTGGAGGATGAGCTGGAGCCATGTGTGACGTGGTGGAATGAGGTCTAAGTGAGAAAGGAAAGGCACAGATAAAGAGACCCTAGGGCTCAGAGTCGACCTCACCACTGGGAACCATTACCTGGTGGAGGAGGTATCCATGAGGGAGGGACTAGTACTGATGGTCAAGTTTCCAGATGTGCATACAGTAGGGCTGTCCTCCAGTGGGAACAGAGCAGCTTGAGGGGGTGGATGATGAAGGAGTAGGCTATTTCTTGAGCCGAGAATTAGCTGCCCATGGCACTGGTGGAAAGCGACATCCCCTGGGAGGCTGGGATGGACCATGGTAGCCTTGGAGGTCCGTGCTAGCACTGACGCCTTTGCTCCGGTGTCCTCGATGGCAGTGGGCTCTTCACAGGGCGTGAGCTCTGCTTCTGCTGTCCCTGTTGCACTGTCGCACAACATTCCCAGCCTCACAGGACTGGTCTGCCAGCCTCACTGGTGTCTGGAGCCACAGGAGCAGGGGTGGGGGTGGAGTGGGATGGGGTGGGGGCATATCAATGACTTCTGAGTCACTGGGTCTGGTGGCTTGAGGAAGATGCCTTGTTTTCTTAAGTAGCTCCACCTTATGTGACTTGCTCCTCTGGGATCTTTGAGGACACGTCTAAGAGCATTTGGAAGGAATGATACAAGCTGCTAGTACCACGCACCCACCCCCGACCCGGTGAATCTAGCTCACCCTGTAGGCACAGCTGCCCTGAGAAGGAGGTGCTGCTGTCCCAGTTTGAAGAGGTTCAGGAGGGAACAGTGATACGTATTCTGATCTGCCATGTGGTTGGAGCAGAGATGACATGAAAATCAACAAAAAATACACATGATTTTATAGAGCGGGGAGGAGATGGCTCCAGAGAGGAGCTGATACACATGCAGGCTCACACAGAGGAGATCTATGTTGATGCTTCTTGGAGGTAACATCCTGGCATCTATGGACTTCTGATTATGAGGAGAAAAGGTGCCAGGCCCAGATATTCCAGCTTGTCCCAGCACTTGGTGGAATGTTTTAGCCTCTCCAAGGCATCTTGCTGCAAGATCTGTTGCTCTCCCCAAGAACAGACAGAGAACACTGGAGGCTGGCGTGGGGTGTGTTCCTGTAAAGTTATCCAGTCCTTTAAAGAGTCAAAGGGCACCCCTCTTTCAGCTGGGCCTTGTGGCCCAGGCCTGTAATCACAGCTACATGGGAAGCTAAGGTAGAAGGATTGCAGATTCAAGCGTGTCTGAGCTACAGAGTGAGTTCAAGGCCAACTTGGACAACTTCATGAGGTTCCGGCACAATAATCCAATCATAAAATGAGGGCCGGCATGTAGCTCAGTGGCAGAGCACTTGCCTATCATGTGTGAGGTCCTAGGCTCCCTTCTGCCTTTCCTTGGTTGGATGTGGAAGCAGTAGCTGGGAGGGTTAGGTTCCACACTCACCTCTGCCTGGGTTGGAGTACTGGCAGCGTTTGAATCAGTGAGCCGGCTCCCACTCTCTTTCTCTGTTGTTCAACACCGTCTAACAATGCAGCAAATCTGAGGGCTACTCTGACTACAGCTACTTGGGGGTGCCTGTTCCTGTCGGTCCTGCCACGCCTGGCTTCAGGAAGTGCCTGGCCTTGGGAAAGGTCTCCCGGGAGTCTCTTCTCTCACGGACTTGCTTTACCCACTCCTTGGCAGAGTTCTTCAGACTGGAAGGGGAGACCCCACCCAAGACTCACTTCTGTCATTATGTCACCAAGAAATCTGTGCATTCTTCTCGTTCTCACGGGGAGGGGAGCATGACTATGTCATGTAATACTGACTGTCACTGTCAGCTCTGGACAGCCTGTCCTGTGCGCCTCCATCTACCGCTACAGAAAAACCACTTGCTCTCAGTGGCTTTGTGAAACGCTTCTTGGGAATTGTGACTCAGGCTTCTATCCCAAGTCCTTCCTCCCTGCCGCCCCCCACCCAACACTCCCCCTCCCCCACTTCTTCCGACTTATAATGCAGAGAAATTGCGTTTTCTTTGTGAACCAAGAGTTGAGGGAGGATAATGGAGTGGGTGCTTCCCTCAGTTGCCACAAGGTGAAATTGAGGAATGCCTCTCCTCAGAAGTGACTTTCTGCCACCAGGCAACCTGAGGGCTCTCAGTCAAGCTGGCTTTTGTCTCTCAAGGGCTGTTCCCTTTCCTCCCGGTCTCACGCTTTTTCCTCCAGACCCCTGTCTCAGAGGGTCACCTGGCTTGGAGCCTCCCACTCTGTTCAAAGCTCTGTGTTTGCGGGCCTACTGTGTGCCAGGCCCTGGGCCAAGACTTTTCATGCTTCCTCCTGCCCTTCAAAGAAGTCTTGCTCCTTTGATAACTTGTTTTCTACCACGAGGTTGGGTTTGCCATTCCGTTTCACAGACAGACACTTGGAAGCTCGATGGAGTGACCGGGCAAGGCCAGGGCTGTGAGCTGGTGTTAGATGATCTGTTAGGGATCTGGAGCAGACCGCTACCTCTTTATCTGTTCTCCCTCTAAATTCCCACAATCCTTCAGGCTTACAACATGAGGGCCTGGGAAAGATGCCAGGTCGTCTGCTGGGCTCTCAACCTCTTCTTCCACCACGCAGGTCTAAAATATTCCCTTCTCAGTTCTCCAAACTGTGAGGGGGGACAATTTCACAGTGGGAGTGTGGAGAAAAACCATTTCCTGTGGTATTACAAAAGCACACTGTCCAGTCTGAATGATCCAGTGCTGGGTGGACCTTTAAATCTGGCTGTTGTCTTCAAGGAATGTTCTAGAGTCTGTATAGTCCAAGTGCAGCATGTGAAGTCAGTCCCTGTGCATGTAGCTTCGGGCTCGTGTGTGTCTCTCTGAGTCTCAGTCTTTTCCTTTGATATCAACCAAACAGCAATAATACCAGCCGTGCCTGACCAGGCTCCATGATCTGTGGGTGTGAGAGGCACTAGCCCAGTTCTGGTGCCTGGAGGCAGTAATTAGCAGCAGGCACAGAGGGGTACACTGGGTCTGAGGCAGGGCTGAGTGATTCTTCTGGTCTTCATTTGATTGTTCCCGCTTCAATGTCCAGGGCAGGGGACCAGATGGTCAGCTGTGGCCTGGGGCTCTGACTATTTCACCTAGCCATGCCTGCTACCCCTACATGGCTGCCCCTGATGGATTCAAGGAGAGTGAGGGGGCATACCCCTTTTGTGTCCCTGATTCCTGAGAACCAGTGAAGAAGCTATGCCAGGCCCTGGAAATTGTGAGCTAATGTTAGCCAGGCCTGGTGCTTAAGGCAGTCCTGGCTGGGATGAATTCCAAATGAGGCACAGAGGCTTTGGGGTTTGGGGACAGTGGAGGCACATATGCCTGTTACTCCAGCCAGGAGGAAATGCCCAGAAAGCAGCATTGCTCTGCTGGTCCCTGTTCCTGTCACTCCTTGGCCTGGTCCTGGCACGTGGTGAAATGGTGTCCCTAGGGTCAAGGGGCAGTGCCGATTTTATTTGGGAGGTCCTGGCCTTGTGTGCAAAAATCTCTCTCTCACCCTCTCGCTGTTCACTGAACTTCAAGGGAGGCCAAACGGCCTCCACCCAGCTTGTATTGGGCCTTACAGAGCTTTCCTGGCTCGTCTGCCCTGCCTTTAACAGGACTTTCCCAGACAGAGTGGAGTGTGGCATGGGCGGGACCCATGTGAGGATGCTGGCACCTTCTCCGACCTCTAGATCCTGTTCCTGGGAGGAGAGCATGGGCTGTGTCCCATCCAAAGGGCTTCGGGCTGTGAGGAGGAAAGTGCAGGCTACCCCAGGATGGGGAGAGGGTGTCACCGGCGGTGGCGGCGACAAGGTCGAAGCTTGAGCACGATGGACTGACAGGTGGGAGTCAGCGAGGCATGCATGGGGGGCGGGGAAATGGAGAGTATGCCTATGAGGAGAGAGGTCTGCAAGCCAGAGGAGAGGAGGAAGGAGAAGGGAGAGAGGTGGGTGGAAGGAGGGGAGGAAGAAGTGGGGAGGAATGGCATGCTATGGTTGGTTCTTCTAGGTGGCCTCACACCCAGGGCAGGTGTGGGTGGTGAAGACATCGGAAGACACATTACAGAGCCTGGTCTACCCTGGGCTCAGTCCTGCTTCTGGAAGGAAAGAGGGAGAGGAGGCAAGGCTGGATGCATGGGAGTGCCTTGGAGCCACTGCCATCATCCAGTCAAGAGAGGACAGTGGCTGGGTGGGTGGAGGGGGCGGGGCGGATAAACTGAAGTCATGTAGCCAGGTGTGGTGGCACAGACCTGTAATCCCATAAACGGGGGAAAGAGGACCATACGTTTGAATTTAGTCTGAGCTACCTAGTGAAACCCCGTTCTACACCCTTCCCAATGAAACACAAACAAAAGGGACATTTAGCTCTTTGTTAACGAATAAACTTACCAGTAATGGAAAGGAAGTAATCGAAAGGCTCAAGAATCTTTGGGCAACATTTCTGCCAAGTTTTGCAGAGATGTTCTTGCAAACGACCAGAGACAGGGAGCTCGCTAGCTGTTTATTAAGACAGTATAGATTGACTACTCCTGCTTTGGAAACTCCAAATTTGAGATGTTCTTAAACCCAAAGCTTTCTGAAGGCTGCATGGTACTTCAAGAGGAAAACCCACTTGATCTCTCTTATCAGGTCACAGTCAGAACGTAATTGTAGCTGGAGTTTTCCTGGTCCTGCCTAGCTCCGACATGTCATTATACAAACGTGCTATGCACACTTACCTTCAGGCTCTGAAATTTATAGGGAAGACAAGTGGATTTTGTGTTTGTGTTTGGGTGACACCCCCCAAGGCATTTCATTATGCATACACAAACAGCCCCACATCAGAAGCACTTCTGATCCCAAGGACTTCAACCTGGGCCCGTTCACCCCTCCTGAGGGAACATGTGGTCCCCATCCCAGGAGGTCACCGTATTGTTGCTGAACTTAGTGTGAACACCCAACGGTCCTTTAGCCCAGAACTCCTGGACTCAAATGATTTCTCCTGTCTCAGTTTCCCGAGTAGCAGAGACTACAAGGTGTCTACCAACACCACCATGCCTGGCTGGCCCAAGGATCTCGGAGACTCTGTTTGCATTTACTTCATTTTGGAACATTTCCATGGGGGTCTGCAGGCTCCAGGTCTTAGAACAAGAGTGGTACAGAGAAGTATCTGGGAGTCTAGTTTGGACACGCACACTCTTTTTCTCTCCCTCCATGTTTTGTTGTTTCTCATGGTGTCATGTGGATGCTCTCAGCTTTCTAGTTTAGGAGCTTTTTCCTTTTCTATTTTGGTTAATAAGAACAGCAAATAATGTATTAGCAAGGACCGCTACCTTCTTTAGTCATTTGAGCCGCTCAACTTCAGAGACCCTGTTTAAGGAAGAAGTTAGATTACTGAAGGTCTCTCGGCTGGCATGAGAGCAGTCAAGGGGAGATACTGACCCATGCCAATATGCTCAGGAAGGAAGTTATTTGTCCAAAGTCACACTTTCATAAGCCAGGATTGCAGGCCGGGTCTACCTGACTGGGGAATCCGAGCTGTGCCTCTGTCTACTTCTCATGAGTGATAGATGGGCAGGGTAGATGAAGTCATGAGCAGTGTGCGAGGCAAGCTGGTAGGCCGGAGTGGGAGATGAATTAGGTTGGAGCTGGAGAAAGATAGCTCTCCTGGAACTTGACTGAACTTGGATCGGGGGCTTGGAGGCTTGGCTGATACCACAGGGTTGCTGGCAGGGGTATTTATTCATGGACTGCATTCTTATTTGAAGAGTACCCAGGAGGGAGAATGGGTTGGAGGTGAGTGTCAGGAAGAGCTGATGAGCTCAGGAGGCAGTGTAGGGGCAACAGAGGTTCCTGTGGAACACTCCTCCCAAGAGCCCCCAGCATGGAGTGGCTCAGGCTCAGCAACCTTGTCTCCCCAGTGACCTTGGAGTGTAGATCCTTCCAGGGCATTCTGCAGCTGGCTGTGTTCCAGGACCTGGACAAAGGATCTGGGGCACTCTGAAGTAGGAGGCTCTGGGTAGAGGGGTAGGCAGCTCAGCACAGCCATAGGGCTTTTGTCCTCATAGGGACCTGCTGCCCCACGACAATTAACAGGGCCAGACATGACTTCCCAAAGATGTGGGTCTTGCCTTGTGGGTACATCCAGGGCCTGCAGTGCCATCCCTTTGGGGTGAGATCGACAGATTTGGAAAATATGGGTTCAAGGAACCCAGAGAAGCTTCTGGCTGGGGCTGTTCATTGCAGGGGAGTCAGGAGGTTGTAAAGCAGCCCGGGCACCAGCTGAGGAAGGAGCACATGGCAGGTGGAAGCCCTGATCAGACTCCTGGGGAAGGTGGCCCAGTAGCTGAGTGACCTAGACAGGGTGTCTTAAGCATCCCATCCAGCCTCTGCCTTTCTGCCCTGTGCACAGACAGGGATGAAGTCATAACTCCACACTCCCTGCCCCTTTCTCCTCTGACTTTTTCACAGCGTTGCTGTCAAAAGTGGCTGAAAGTGAGTCCTTGGCTGCGTGGAGAAAGAAAGAGGGGGAAATAGAGAGAAAGATGAGGTGGGGGAGGGAGGGAGGGAGGGAAGGAGAGAGAGAGAGAGAACTAAGGGGGTGGTTGGAAGAAGACAGCTATGTAGGGAGAGAAGAGTGGGAAGGACTGAGACAGGGATAGGCAGGGACCCCCACACAGAAGACTGACAAGGACAAAGAGGGCTACTGTGACCCAGAGCAGAGACAGGGCCGGAAAGGGGTGCAGGGCGAATAGGAGAAGTAGAGGCAGTGAGAAGGGAGGAAAAGTGGAGAGGACAGGAGCAGAGGTGAGGTGAGGAAGATGGGAGTGAGATTGTGTGTGTGTGTGTGTGTGTGTGTGTGTGTGTGTGTGTGTGTGTGTGTGTGAGAACGGGGCAGGGTAGGACAGGATCGGCACTGAGATTGGCCCATGGAGGAGTGGGGCCAGCAGGAGCCTTTGGTTTGCGATCCCTCTGGGTGACTCTACCCTGGCTAAGGGGCCAGCTACCCCAGTCTCTCAGCCTGTTGTTATTGCTGTGGCCACACCGGATTGTGTGCCCCCCCATTCCCTAGAGTCAGGCTTCTGCGGTACTGGTGGGAGCTATTCAGGGCTGTTCTGTCTGGATGTTGTCACCTTTGATGACCCCTGAAGACCAGTGCCATGTAAGGAACTGGACTCTAGACCCCAGGACAATGAAATCACTGTTTTGTGGGTCCTGAAGTTCTAGGCAGAGGTTGCCTTTATTTTTAAAGTGGAGGTTACCCTAACAAAGAGCTCCATCACAATGCATGACTGTGCCAAGGCTAGAGAGTGGTCTGGGTAAAAGTGGCAAAGCCTTTCCTTCCAGTGTAAGCCCCCTCCCGTCGTGGAGGTGACAGTTTCCTGGGACAGGCTTGCCCTGCACTCCGGATGGGGCACCAGCAGCACCTCTAGCTGGGAGGTGAAGTTCTGCTTCCCTAAGGGTTCCGGGGAAGAAGGGAATCCAGTCCTACATTCCTAAACAGAGGGTAGGGACACATTGGTCCCCATGCCTCCAGTTCATGGCATAAGGCAATGTCTTCCTTCTATAGCCAAGACAGAAATGTTGGTCTGTGACTTGTGAATGTTGGGGACAAAGGCGTCCTTTGTGAGTCAGTTAGGATGAGAAGGGGTGCCTTTCCTGAGCAGAAATTGCTTGAGCTCTATTCAGATTTCCTTCTGGGAAAAGCATGTTCAGATTTCCTTCTGGGAAAACCACCGAGTAGCTGAGCAGGTCGGGACACTCAGTGCTCTAGAGTTTAGTGCTTCAGAGACGCTGCGGAGGCATGGATGGGCTCACCCTCTGCACCAAGTCTGGACATGGCAGCAAAGGAGGACTCTCAGGCTGTCAGACCAGCACCACGGCTTGCATCCCCTGATGGAGATTTCTTGCAGCATCTTCTCCCATGCGAAGGACAGCTCAGAGCAGGACATAAGGAGGAGCCAAGGAGACGGAAGCACTACCTCTCTTCAGGTATGGTTGTCTACCCTCTGAAGTTCGGTATTAGGGGCTGGTTGATGGGGACAAGTGTTGGGCTCTTCTTGCCAGACTGAAGGAGGAGATACTTTCTCAGCTCCTCTGCCTGCCTCCATTGTTGCTAACTCCCTTCCCCCAAATCTTCCCACATTCTCCTTAGGCTCCTGCTCTGTGCCAAGTCAGCACCAGATAGGAAGGCGGGTGGCAAGACTGGTATCAAGGAGGCTCATTATTGACTGCAGGGGTCACTGTGGCCAGTGGACCATCAGGATCCGTGGATGTAGCTAGACAGTTAGATGGAGGAATTACAGAAAGGCTCAGGGACCCTATGGGGGGGGGCATTACTGGAAGTTGGTGCCTTCTCCCTGGAGGCCGGGGCTTGCGTTGTGGCCCTGAGACACAAGGCTAGATTTGTAAATTGTCAAATCTACAGAAGGCATTTGAACTTCATTCTGAGGGTGGTGTGAAGCAACAATGATCGTGGTAACAGCTATGATTTCAGAATGTCTATGCCAGGTAGAGATTGATCAGCAAGGGCACACAGAGATGGTGAGAGACTCTGGAAGGGGAAAGAATAATGGTAAGATGGATGATGATAATGATGGTAGTAATATTGATAAGTTGGTTGATTGTGTGATGGTGGTGATGAGGATGGTGATGATGGTAATGGTGGTGGTTGAGGTAGTGGTGGTGGTGGTGATGATGGTGGTGGTGATGACTGTGATGGTAATGATGACAGGGATGGTGGTGGTGTTTGTAATGTTGATGATGGTGTTTGCAGTGATGATAGCGATGGTGTTGATGATGATTATGGTGATGGTAGTGGTTTTCGTGGTGATAATGATAATGGGCCAAGGTAGTAATGTTTGTGTTGTTGGTGGTGATGTTTATGGTCTTTGTGGTGACAGTGATGATAGTGATTTTTTTTTAATTGGTGCTGATGATGGTAACTATGGTGATGGTAGTAGTAGTGATGGTGGTGCTGGCTGCCGATGGTGGTGATATTGATGGTGATGGTTGTGATGATGATGGTAGCAGTGAGTCCTAGCCAGAATAGCATCTATAAGATGCAGAAGGGCTGATTTAGTGGTATTTGATGACAGGGCCAATTTGTATTAGGAGAAGTGTGAGGTATAGGAATGACCAGAGGTTCTGCTTTGGATGTTTCTACAGCTGGTACTACGATACCTAGGCGCTGTCCAATGGATAGTGAGTATTGGAGTGTTGAACTCAACCGGATAAAGGTGAGTGCGGTAGAGAATCCACGTGGCTGGGGCATGAGATTTCTAGGAGAGGAGACAAAGCAGCAGAACAGGATTCAGGGTCTTTGAGACTCCCTGGCATTCAGAAGGAGGCAGAAAGCAGGGATTCTGAGGAAATCCAAGGCTCCAAGTTTCCCAGGCTGTTCCCAGCGGCTGGGGCAGGTCCAAAGCTAGGCTTCTGCTCATGGTTCACCTTCCCCAGCACACTCCACTTGTGTTTTCATCCCTTGCCTGGTTCTTGGTAGGGTGACATTTGGAAAAAGGGCTCTGCGCTTGAAAATCTCTTTTAACACAGATGAAGGAACTGAGGTCTTGTGGGGATAAGAGACCTGTCTAGGTGAGCCATTGCGGTGTGGTAGCAGACTCACCTGGAATCAACCTGGTGCTCTGCAATGGTAACATGCTGTATCCATTAAACTTGGGGAGGTAGACTGAAGTTGGGGATTGCTTACAAGTCTGGTGTAGGGGAGCCCCGGAAGACAGTGTGGAGGGGCGTCTGGAGTGGCTCCTGACAGCATATGCCTAAACCTATGGCTCCGGCCAGAGGTAGCTCCAGTGAGCACATGACCCTGCAGTGGCCCCCATTTGGCGGCAAATGACTGCCTGGCCTTTCCTGCCCTCCCCTGCTGCAGGCCCACAGACCAGGCCGGAATGTCCTCAGGAAACTGTACCTCTCTACAGAGAGGAGCTTTGCTTCTGGATTCCCAGCTGCAGTTCCAGCCAGGATGTTTTGCAATGAGCCTGGGGAGAGCATCCATTCCGGGAAGATCAGGGAGTGGACTGTGCTTGCCAGCAGGGGTCTGGGTGAGAGGGCAGTCACTGCCTGCCGGGCTGGGGTGGGAGCAGGGCAGCTCTGGGACAGCCCATTCCTCAGACCCTCAGGGGACCTTGGCCTCTAAGCTGTTTATCTGTCTGTCTGCTGTCCATCTGGATTAGAGGGGCTGGCTTCCTCACATCGGTTCCCCAAAGGGCTCCCAACTGCAGGGCAGCTTGAGCCTTGCTTTGGTTGTTTCATCTTTGAATATTTTTGAATATGACTCAAAAGCAATTACTAAATAAAAAGGTACAGTTGCTTCCAGCCTCACTGCCCCACCGGGCTCCTGGGCCCCTGGAGTAAACTCTCTCCAGCCATTTTTTGTTGCTTGTGGTCTAGTGTTCTGTCTGCAGACAGAAGTGGCCATGTTTCTGCCTTTCCACATCCTTTCCTACCCCAGAGGAATCATGCTATGTGTGAATGCTTTGAGCTTTGTTCTCCATGGGGCCAGCCACATGGCTGTCTGCACAGGACTCTAATAGGGATGGGGATGTGCCGCTCACCATCCTCAAACCCTGTGTGGGTCCCCCAGCCAGGGCTATCTCTATTTGCTTTGGGGGAAAGCCTGCTGGAAGTGCAAGGCTCCTCCTTTTGTGTAGTTTGCCTCTTAGGAGCTGGTCCCTCCCATGGTCTGACTTGTTCGTCCTACCTTCTCGTGTAGCCACATGGACAGGAGAAGCCCCCGAGGAACTGAGATTCCAGGAAGAGCACTGGAGGGAAACCTGTAAGCGACAAAGTCCAGGACTTGAACCTGGGTGGACTGCGTTTTAGCTCTAGCCTCTTCACCTGTGGACGTGCTGGGAACTTTGGAGCCATGGAGTCCTCTATTTTCCGGAGCCAAATCGAGCCTCTACACTTGGGAGGGCCAACGAGTGTGTGAAGATCTCCCAGTTGCCACATAGCGTAGCGGCTTCCTGAAGGTCAGCATCAGCTTCCCGCTTGTCCGGTATGTGTGAGGGATTCCCTCTTTTCCTGTACTCCCGGAAGAGGGGTTCAGGCCTCCAGAACCAGCCATACTCCTAGAAGAGCACCATTGAACCTTCGAAGAGATGTATTTTACAGATGGGTATGTTGAGGCAGCCGAGAGAAAGCGACCAATGACTCAGGGCGTGGGCGATGCCAAGGTGGGTTCCCATTCAGCACCCTCCTTCCCCGGTGTTTTCTCACAGGATCACTTTGTGCTTTGCCCCAAACAAAGCTTCTCTCTGTCTCCTTTACTTCTTCTCCCAGCCTTGCTTACTCGCCGGTCCCTTCCCTTGGTGTTCAATGGCTATTGTCAGCCTTGTGCATGCGTGCGTGCGTGCGTGCGTGCGTGCGTGCGTGCGTGTGTGTGTGTGTGTGTGTGTGTGTGTGTTAGCTGAAGCTTTTGCTCCATGATATTGGTGGCATATCGTCCTTGTTCCTCCAGAGTTACATGTCTAGAATTCCACATGCCCTGTTGGGCTATCAATTCTCCTGGGGAAAAAAAGTTGAAGAATGACCTGAGGTGGTGGTCCAGCCACCCCTAGGCTCCAGGGAACCATGAGACCCACACACCATCTACTCTGGGCCACCTCTGGTGAGCAGGAGATCTTGGAACTCTCTTTCTCTCTGTGGGCTCAATTTTCTCTCCTGTAAAGTGGAGACGAGACTCTGGTGTTTACTCCCAGGGTCACTGAAAGGGTGACATGAACTGCCTCCTGGAGGCCACAGGGTGCAGTTTACAGTTCTGGACACTCTACATTTTTTCAGGCAAATCAAATCTGGCCAATTGTGGTTGTGGACATGTTTACTTGTATACATGTGTAGATCTGAATTTATTTCGGATAACAGGATCATATAGTTGAGTATGGGGTGCTTGTGTACGTTAACTAGAACTTGATTGCAATCATGCCCCTCCTACACCCCTCGAGGGGCAGAGCAGGGCTCGATTGTTCTTCCTGGGTTCGAATCTAGCCATGCCGGTGGCTCATATCCTCACCTGTGCAACAGACTCACATGCCTCCAGGCAGTTGTGGAGACCTCTTCCTAAGCTCTCCCACACAAGCCTCACTGAAACAGGCCCTGGTTCTTGTGTTAGCCCAGAAGAGGAATGGTCCGGTCCTATCACCTGTTACAGGACTTCCCCTGAGAAAGCCAGGGATAGTCCCCAGCCTTCTGCCTTCCCCATCCTTTCCTTTTCCCACTTGTCCGGGCTCAATGACACTGGTTGAGCATTTGGAGCTTGGGTGGGCGGTTCTGCTGGAGTAAAGTGATGGGAGGGATTTCGGGAGCCTGGGGTGGGCTGACTGTTGGTCCAGAGGAAACGCCACAGGCTGGGACTGCAGAGCTGCATTCGTCTTGGGGCACTCTTTGTTAGGCATCAGCGTTTTCTTAGCTGGTGCTTCTTGAGTTGCAGGTGCTCTGTAATGGTTCCCTCATCAAGCCAGCCTGGGGCACATCTCTGACAGTCCTTTCCTTGTGGACTCCAAAATGCCTGTTAATATTACTACAGAGCCTGCCGTAAACAAATGCTTCTAACTTGGTTTAACACAGAGTTCCCCACATGTTCCCTTCTTTGGCGTAATCCCTTCTACAAGGCTCTGCAGAATCCCTGTGACAAGCACAGGTCAGATACATCGACACTATGGCAATCAACAAAGCTGTGTGTCTATGGGTTTACCCTTGGGGACAGGAAAATGATCTGTCACAAGGCAACGCTGCTCAGCGCAGTGACAGCTCATGAGCGGCAGCGTCTCGGGTGCTTGGGGAAAGGCAGACTCCGAATCAGCAGGACTGGGTGGAGTGGGGGGTCCTGTTTTTGTGACAAGCTCCTAGGGATGTCATTGCTGGTCCAGGGACCACACTTTGCATAGGGGATTATAAAGAACCCTCGGTGACCACCAGTTTCCACCCATGTCCATCTCCGCAGCAGCATTTGGAGACAGGTGGCCACCTACAGCTGTTTCTGAATTAGGCCATCAAATACACCAGCAGGAAGTGAGCTAGTCTTTCTATGCTGGACAAGAAGTCCTGGCAGGGAGAAAACAAGCAGACAGGCAGGCGAGAGGCTGCAGCGGACGCCATGTCCATTGTTGGGGACAGGAAGGTTCCTTCAGATCTGTGCATTGTTGGCGGAGTCTCTCTGAAGAGATGACAGTCTCTCACACTTGTGCCGCTTCCCCTTTCTCGGCAAATAAGGTGTGAGGTTGTTAGTGTCGTAATTTTTTATTTATTAATTTTTAAAGAGACATTTCCCCTTTCTTTCCTTGGGTCTGGAGTCATTAAACAGGGATTAGCTGGATAAATAGAGGAAGTGATTTTTAAACTGTTTGCAAACCTAATGCGAAGAGCCCAGCCTTGCAAATTATCACATCTAATCAGAGGCCCTCGCTTCGCTGCTCCAGTAATTGTTGGTGGTATTAGTCAAGTTCTTGTTGTCTCCTCATTAGCCGTGAAAAGGAGACTCAAGACATACTTCATTAGAGTGTCTTGGAAATGCATCACTAATACAGAGATGGAGGTGGGGGACAGCGGGTTGGGAGGTGTGTCAGATGGATGGAAGGTGTGACACCCACATCTAAAACTGTGGGCTCCTCACCTCTCGCTCTTCATAGGCGCCTCCTCAGCTTACCTGGGCAGAGCCCAGAGACTCAACACTCGGAGGCTTATGGCCTGTGTGGCTTTCCTAAGCCGTCCTTTCCCTTGTCTGGGCTCGGTTTCTCCTGGTGGGGTAGTGAGGGTGGCTGATTGCTGGCCCCTTTCTGATGGGCTTGGACTAGTTCTGAGTTTTGAGGCCTTGGAGGACCGAGGTGCCTTGCTGTTCTCACTGTCTTCAGCTTCCACCCTTTGGAGGCCATGCTGGAAAGCTTGAAGACTCCACCTTGTCTGTGCCGTTGTCTGGTGGATGGACAGGCACTCATGAGCAGAGTCTAAAGAGTGGATCTGTTAGAAGTTGACAGCAAAATGTCACTACCAGGGACTAGAGTGACAAGGGACTGGCAGAAGTTTGTTCAAAGCGGGCAGTGTAATGGTTAGACAGGAGACATAAACTCTGGTGTTTCATGTACAACAGAGTGAAGAGAGAAGGAAAATATGGATGAGTAGTTAAGAGGATGACAGGTATCCTGATTTGACAATGCTTCCAAATACATCATACCCCATAAACAATGTACGATTCTTGTGGGTCAGTCACAAATAAAGAAAAAGGAGTCATTTAATCAATTCGCTTTCCTTTCTCTCCTGGTCCCTCTATCCCTTTGTCCCCCCCCCTTCTCTGTGCACCTCCCTCTCCCTTCCCCCTTCTTTCCCATTTATAGAGTGTCTAGTCTGGCAATTACTTAAATTAGTTGAAATGAAACTAAGCCAAATATTGTGGCTCAGGCCTGTAATCCCAGCTACTCAGGAAGCTGAGGCAGGAGGATCACATGTTCAAGGTCTTCTTGGGCTATGAAGTAAATTCCAGGCCATTCTGGGAAACCTCATGAGACCTTATTTCAAAAATACAAAGTGAATCCATAGCTGGGGTTTTAGCTCAATGGTCAAGCCCGTGCTCAGCACAGACAGGGACCAGGTTCAATTCCTAGAACTTGGAACAAGTATAATGACAAAACGAGACAACTAAAAAGCTCATTTTCCAGTTGACTAGCCACATTCAGGTGGCTTAACGGCTGTCCTTGGCTGGAGGATGCTAAATGGAGAGTGTACAGAGTTCCACTGGGCAGCTAGCACCTTACAGTTTGACCCGGATGCTGATCAGTGTAGGAGTGAGGGGGAGTCACAGCTAAGAGAAGCCTCACTTCATGGTGCTCACACCTAGTTGAGAGGGATGTAGCTGGGGCCAAGTGCCAGATGACAGGTACCCACTTCAGCTAGCTGGCAAATGAGCCTCTGAACCAGCCTAGTGGCTGGAGAGCCAGCTCAGCGTCTTGGTGAGCAAGGACTCTGCAGCATGAGGTCTGTCTGCACCCTGTGTTTGTTTGATGATAGGACTGGTCCCCAATGCACAATCCCCACTGCCAAGCTTCAGATAAAGACACCATCCTGGGGACTTGCTGTTCTTAAAGCCAGAGAGACTCTTTAGAGTCACAACCCTGGCCACAGCACACTGCTAGAAGGCTTCAGTGTACCACCAATCCTCAGTCTGTACACTTGTTCCCACCAGTATCTACATTGTTTCTTTCATCCCAAACAGCTCTATGTACCTTGGCTGCCTTCAATTTACTACTACTATTATTATTATTTTTCTAATTTTAAGATAAGGTCTCCTCTGCAGCCCAGGCTAGCTTCAAAGTCGAGACAATCCTCCTGCCTCAGCTTCAGGGTGTTGGGACGACAGTCAGGAGCCACCATGTTCAGCTATTCCGACTGCCTTTAGCTTTTGAGATCTGTGTTGTCTTCCACTTTCGGCCTCTGTCCATGCTGCTTCTCTGCCTGGAACAGACTTTCTCTACCACGTGCCCTCCCACTAGGGAGGTCTTCTTTAGCTCCAGCATCAGACCAGGCCTCCCATCCCAGTTGGTCCCAAGCACAGGCCGCCGCTCGCAATGGTCTGTTCAGTCTCCGCCTCTGCATATAGGTGTTAGCAGAACTGTCTCTGGAACTCCAGGCACAGAGTCTATGAGGAAGGATGTGAGGGCCATGCTCTGGGCCAAAGGATTAACTCCATAGGGGAGAGGAGCCCACAGACAAATGGGCAGGGTTAGAATCTGCTCTGGGTTGGACTCCCAGGGTAGGTGGTGGCAGAGCCCAAAGAGATGGAACGGCCAGGAGCAGAGGCATGATATCACCTCCAGAGGGACAGTAGAAAGGAGGGTAGCAATGGCCCAGAGCAGACCTGTGACTGCAGAGGACAGGGACATAGACTTGGACCCGGAGGGAGGAGTTTGAAGCTCACCTGTGCCACGTTCTAGCAGCATGAACTTGCACTGGCTTTGGCTTGCGTTGGACTTATTTACAGTGGCACTCGGCAGATTAGATGATGTGGGGGTCTGGGAACTGCAGAGCAGAGGCAGAGGCCTGGCAAACCTGGCCCTGTGGAGCCATAGCACAGCCACGATGACCTCAGGGGATGCAGACTTCTGCCTGCAGAGGCCTTGCAGGTGAGAAACAGTTCCTGGGGTCACGGCTCCCATCCTCTGGACCTTCTGTGTAAGGGGAGGAGAAGTGGTATCAAGTCCAAAGAGGTTGTCTTGGGCTCCGGTCAGTTATTGGGGAGGGTGGATGAGGCATTTTATTCATAAAACACCATCTCCCAGCTGTAGCACGAATCTTAAAAGGTCTTATTAATGAAAATAAACCTGGAGCAAGGTATTGGGGTGAATGCTGGAAGATCAGAGAAGAACAAGCATAGCCACCTCACCTTGCTAATTCCTCAGCTGATCCTGCTTCCTCAGACTGGTAGCCTCTGAGTCCTCATCCAGAATGAATCTCAGCTGAATTGTTGCTCAAAAGCCTAAAAGCTTAACTAGCTCTAGTTCCTGGTCCTTACGCCTTATATACCTTTCTGCTTCCTGCCATCACTTCCTGGGATTAAAGGTGTGAGTCACCATGCCTGGCTGTTTGCAGTGTGGCTTTGAGCTCACAGAGATTCAGACGGATCTTTGCCTTTGGAATGCTAGGATTAAGCGCGCGCCCCCATTTTCTGGCCTCTATGTCTAGTGGCTGTTCTGTTCTCTGACCCCAGATAAGTTTATTAGGATGCACGATATATTGGGGGACACAATATATCACCAGACCCAACCTCAGAGGTGTGCAAGCAGGTCATGTATCATTTTATGTCACTTAGGCCTCTCTTTGGCAGGATTACAACAAATACATGATTTTGAGTTTTGCGTATAGACACCTGCAGCCCACACCAGTTTCTGGCTTATTCTTCTCTGCAGGGACCTGGTGCTCCTGGGTTCTGAGTCTGGCCAGTTGTATCCCCAGCCACAGGGTTCATGGTCACAATGGTGCATGGTGCTTACCACCCTGCTTTCCCGCCTTACAGATCCTCCTAGGTAGTAACCGGGGCATGACCTATAACAGTGTGTGTGTGTGGGGGAGGTTAGCCTGTAGGTTAGCCACATCTGAATCTGAATTTAGACACATGCCCTAGCTGTGTAGTGAGCCACTCCGCCGTCTGAGCCACGGTAATGACAACTGTCCAGTGGGGAACTAATAATGTCTAGCTTGAGAGCTTGTTGCTGGGATTAATGATATTTGCACAGTGCCTTCCTCGGAGTTGTGGGCAATAAATCCAGCCCCCTCCCTCCCTGCCTTCTCCCCCTTGCTCCCTTCTGCCAGGCTGCTCCAGTCTGCCAGCCCCTCTGCTGTAGCTCTTTGTCTCTCAGGCCTTGAATACTCTCCCACCATCCCCTGAGCCTTGGAGTCCAATTTCTCTTCCTCAGTGAGGACAAAGGGCTGAGTCAGCTCTCTGGGGATTCACTCTTGAGGTTCCAATGAGTCTGGGTGCCTCTGCGCCAGCACTCAGGCTGCTAATGGCCTCAGAATGGATTTGGGCCCTGCAATGGAGAGTTCACTGGAAAAGCTACCGAGGGTCTTTTTTTTTTTTTTTTTTTTTTTTTTTTTTTTTTTTTTATGACTTCCACACAATAGGTTTCCTTTTAATCAGGAACTGGTTGTCTGCCTTTCTGGCTTCTGGTAACTTCCTCTCTGGCCCTATAAAGGCCACAAGAGGATCAATTAGATGTCCCTGGTGCTGAGAGATGGAAAAGGGCCAGAGGTGGCTGTGTGCCTCCTCCCTGCTGTATTGGATAGTGTAGAGGGCAATAAAACCAGCTTTCCTGGGCTTTAGAATGCTCTGCTTATAGGAGGCTCCAGTTCTCCAGGTGCACCTGCTCAGCGAGGGTAAGAGTTTGGGTCAGAGAAGTTAAATAACCTGCCAAGGGCCACCAAACTGCTCAGAACCTTCTCTTAGTCTCTGCTACACTTGATCATCTGCAGACTAGTTCACCTGCCACTGGCCACCCGCCCGCCTCTGCGACCCTAAGACACTCACTCACAGATGCTGGCTTTCACCATCCTAGCTGCTGATCCCAGCTGACCACATCCCCACCCCCCCACCCACACCCACCTCATGACAATTGTCTTTCAACCAGGCTGCAAACACAGGTTATGGGGATGAAGGGCAAAGGTCGGGTTGAGGGAGAGCTGGACTTCCACTGAGCTGCCCATCTCTCACAGCATGCTTCGTCTGAAAACCTGGGGTGGTGAAACGTTTCTTTTCAGAGAGAGAGAGAGAGAGAGAGAGAGAGAGAGAGAGAGAGAGAGAGAGAGAGAGCCAACAAACTCCTTCTTGGAAAAAAGTCCTCCTCTAAGTTACTTTGTACCTGATGTCCTCTCAGTTAACAGAGTCTGATAGGGTTAGACTGTTTCTTAAATTAAAAAAAAATGATTATGTGTATGGATGTTTGCCTGCATGTATATATGTGCATCATGTGTGTGTCTGGTACCCTCAGAGGCTAGAAGAGGGCATCGGATCCCATGGAACAGGAGTTACAGGTGACAGCGAGCTGCTGCATGGGTCTTGGACCAAAACCCAGGTTCTCAGGGAGAGCAGATTGTGCTTTTAACTCCAGAACTACCTCTCTAGCCCCAGATCCTAGTTTCTTCTTCTTCTTTTTCCCCCCTTTTTTCTTTTTTGGTTTTTCAAGACAGGGTTTCTCTGTGTAGTTTTGGTGCCTGTCCTGTAGCCCAGGCTGACCTTGAACTCACAGAGATCCGCCTGGCTCTGCTCCCTAGTGCTGGGATTAAAGGCATGCACCATGGCTGCCCGTGGTTCTTAATGGTCCCCAGACCACTAGCAGCATCTAGGACAGTGGTTCTCAACTTGTAGGGTACAACCCCTTGGGGAATCGAATGATCCTTTCATAGGGGTCACCTGAGACCATCAGAAAACACAGATACCTACATTATCATTCGTAACAGTAGAAAAATTACAGTTACGAAGTAGCAATGAAAGTAATTTGGTGGTTGGGGGTCGCAACATTAGTAAGGTTGAGAACTACTGACCTAGGAAGTTGTTAATATTCAAATTCTTAAATCCCTTCCCATATTCTGGAAACAATAATCTTTGTTTTAACAAGCCTTCCAGGTGACTCCTCTGCCCCCTACCTTTGAGAGACTCTGGATTAGAACTTCTCTTTATGAGTCCAGAGTTGGGGGAGACCATTGTGGAATGAGATATGTGGCCACAGAAGGCTTTTCCAAGTTGGTTGTTTATCAGAAATAGACTTTTGAAGGACAGGTAGGGGTCACAGCTGGAATGTGGGTGTGAGAAGCAGTGCACAGAAGGGGCAATGCTGAAGCAGGTCTTTCAGATCTTACCCAGTACCCACCAGCATCAAAACCAAGGTCAGGGTTGGAATGCAGAACTGACCCTGATTGAGTTACTACTGGCTATAGGTGTTACATACATATTTAATTATGGAAGTCTAATTTGGGTCAAATGCCCATCCATCCATTCATGCATATGTAATTCATCAGTCCCCCATCCATTTGCCCATCCATCCACCTGCCTGTCCACACATCCACACACCTATTCATTCATCTATCAACCATCCATGCATGCATGCATCCTATCCATTCCTTCATTTTCTTTGTCTGAGACAGAATCTGGTGTAGCTGAGGCTAACCTTGAACCCCTGATACTCCTGCTTCTGCATCTCAAATACCCAAATTGCAAGTGTGAGACACTGCCCCGGCTTATTTTTTCTTTCAACCCAAATGAGCCTTCTTCAGCTTCAGACATTTAGTTATGCCCTTCCTTTGCAGAAATTGAAGTAGGCAGAGATACCAACTTGCATGCTCAGATACCTGAGTATTATGTGAAATCCAATTGGCAGAACAAATTCCCATAACACCTGAGTCACTGAAAAACCTGCATAGAGCTTTCTGTGGGACAGTTTCCCATCACTGCCTAAACCCTAGTGTAGCATGAATCTTAAAAAGTCTTATTAATAAAAACAAACCTGGAGCTGGGTATTGGGGTGAATGCTGGAAGATCAGAGAAGCAGAACAATCCACAGCCACCTCACCTTGCCAATTCCTCAGCTGGTCCTGTTTCCTCAGACTGGAAGCTTCTGAGTCCTCATCCAAATGGATCTCAGCTGAACTGCTGCTCAAAAGCCTAAAAGCTTAACCAGGCTCTAGTTCCTGGTCCTCACGCCTTATATACCTTTCTGCCTCCTGCCATCACTTCCTGGGATTAAAGGCATGTGTCACCATGCCTGGCTGTTTCCAGTGTGGCTTTGAATTCAGAAATCCAGATGGATCTCTGCCTCTGGAATGCTAGGACTAAAGGCATGTGTGCTACCATTGCCTAACCTCTATGTTTAATATTGTGGCTGTTCTGTTCTCTGACCCCAGGTAAGTTTATTAAGGTGCACAGTATATTGGGGGACACAATATCACCACACCCTAGAGCCAATGTTTTAGGGTGTCATGGGGTAGGACTGATATGTAACTTCAAGTTCTGCTTTTGACTCAGAGACGTATGAGCTAGATGTGTCCAGAGTAGAACTTCAGCCAGGCAGGAGGCCTGCCCCCTTTGTTCGGCCCCTACAGTGGCCTCCACCTCTCTTTCTTACTAAATTTCCTTAATGATGTATTCATTTTTTATATGCATTGGTGTTTTGCCTGCATGTATGTCTGTGTCGAATCCCCTGGAGGTGGAGTTACAGACAGTTGGACGCTGCCCTGTGAGTGCTGGGAATTGAACCCAGGTCTTTTGAAAGAACAGCCAGTACTATTAACTACTGAGCCAACTCTCCAGCCCCAAGTTTCTGATTTAATTTTGAAAACAATACTGTGAAGTCTGAGGGAATTCAGATTTAGAATGTAAATGATTTCTTCCAAGGTACAAAGGAAATGAACAGTAGAGACATGAGGGAGCCTGAATCCTGGGTCCTCCCCCACCCCCCAAGTGTTGTGCTCAGCCATGTTTGCAATATTGGATGCTTGGTTACATTGTTACCTGGGTTCTATTTAGGCAAGATGAGGTCATTCTGGGGTGTCCAGGCTGCATACACCACTCCTGTGAAAGGATAAATGTGGAGCCATGTTTAATCCAGAAAGCAAATTCTGGAAACCCAAGATCTATTTCCAAAAGGAAGTCACCATGTCCCTCAACTAGAAGGAACAGGTAGATCTTGACCTCATAAAGACTCTGATAACAGAACAAGAAAATGGTCTTTTAACATCTGGTGGTCCCCATGAATTTAACACCTCATGCATGCTGGTAGGTCACCGTGAAAAGAAAATCAAAACATATACTGGTAGTAAAAACGTGGCTCTTTGAACAATACCAAAATACTTCAGCAGCCCTCCATATAGAATTAATTAACATGAAACCCAGCATCCTGGTTGCTGCAGAGCCCTAAAGTGGTTGCCAGAATTTAATTAGACTTAACCTTTTTTCCTACACCAGCACTGCTTTATAATAACTGCAGATCATTATTAATTCCTTTGGTGTTCGCTGTAATAACATTAATCACGATGAACTTCTTTCTGTGGTAATGTGTATGTAATATGTAATTCCATCGCAATTGAGTATTAGTTAAAGCTAAATTGAAATTAATTTCACAAAAAAGACACTATTTGTTATTGGATACTGTATATTCATAAAATAACATTTTAGAGCAGTTTATAGTGAGGTGGCCAGATTAGGAGGCATTTGGTAAGCTGCTAAAAGTTCACTGACAGAACTATTTGTTGTTGATGACTGGAGCCATTCTGACTGCTGGCTTCTAGGATCCCAAAGGGACTTGAAATATCGAATCAGAAAATGAGGGGCTATTCTGGGGTGGTCCTTGGAGAGACAATACCATAGCAGTCTCCCAGCTTGGATGGACACCTCTGTGGGATCTGCCTCTTGGGAGCTCACCTCTGACTGAACACAGGTTACAAGCTCACCATTTGCTTCTCTCAGGGTCAGTCTTTTCTTCTGCAAAATGGTTCAATAACCTCCCCTGTCCCTCATGGTGATCTCCAGGGGTAGCTTTGAAAAATAGTAATAACCTGTGCAAAATGTAGCCCATCAACATCACAGCTGAGGTGGGGGTCGGGGGAGGGGTGAGTTGTTTTTGTTTCAGCTAATAACCCCCACACCCATGTTCATGAAGGTGACCCTAATTAAACTCAGTAGGTCATTAAAAGAACCCACAGGAATATTGGAGGGGTACTTTCTTGGGAGGAAAAGGCGGTTCAGAGGGAGCTGGAGGAGGGTAAAGGAGGGTAATGTGTGATGGTTCTCACCCATTATCCCAACACTCTGAAGGCAAGAGCAGGAGGATTAGAAGTTCAAGGTCATCCTTAGCTATATAATGAGTTTGAGAATAGCTTGGGCTATGGGAAGCCCTGTCTCAAACAACAACAACAACAACAACAACAACAACAACAAACCAAGCATAAAAATGACAGACCCTGAGCAGACAGCATGGCAGAAGGGCATTAGCCTAGCTCAGAGCATCATGGGATTCCCCCAAGAGTCCTCCAACTGAGTGAGAGGAAGAGGAGCTTAGTCAAGAGCAGGTACAGCTGTGGCAAGGCTCAGAGCTCACAGGTGAGTTGCTATGGTGAGGAGACAGTGTGGAAACCGTGAGAAGTTTCCACTGGAGAGGATGCAGTGTCCGAGGAGCGGGAGCCAGCCTCCGGAGCCAGTGTGCAGGCCACCATGGAGGGCTTCCACAGCTGTACTCCAGAACCCGGACTTGGGTCGGCCTGATGCGATGGAGCGGTGTATCACTTCTGTTCCTGTCCTTTGTTCTGTTTTGCTCACTCTTCCTGCCCTGTCCTTACCCATTTCTCTTTGAATTACCTCAGGGGTAGGGTCAAAGTGATATGTGCTGGATAAAAATTAAGTTCTTATGTGTGGAGATAGAGACCATAAACAAGGCCAAAAGACACATGACAGCAAAAGAAAAGATTCAGAAAAATGGATAGCTCTTATCTAAATAAAGCTTTTGACAAATTGATAAGAAAATGACAAACACTGGAAGAGGTAAATGGATGGGAAACCTCACTGGGCTGTAAGTTTAGGGGAAAGGCTGCTCCTAAGAAAGAATCAAGGAAAGATAAATTAAAATGACAAAATCCTAGCTTTTAAAGCTAATTGGGCCAAATCTGAAAATGTAGGCAGCCTTCATTGCTGGAGTGGGGAAGGGCAATCACTGCAGACTGGAGTATAATCAGGGTACAATCTTTTAATTACTAAGGGTTAATGTGTGCATGTGATTTTTAACCCTGTTGGGAAAACCAAGGCTACCCAGAAAACAATCGTGGTGCAGGGATGTGATATGGGGCATACCTCTGTGTTCATATATGAGGAAACAGACAGATGAAAATGTTCCCCTGCTGCCACACACTATCCAGTGACCCAGAGGGACACCCCGGGGAGCAACGACAGCAAAATATACTCCACAAGCTCTTTGCTGTTAAAGAACAACGAACATACGACCGTTCTATAGCAATCATGAAATCGGCAGTGTGTGGTGATGCTTGCCTGTAATCCCAGCCCTGGGGAGGCTGAAGTGAGAAGATCAGGACTGTCAAGGTTAACCTTGGCTGCAATGTGAGTTTGAAGCCAGCCTGGGATGCATGAGACCTTGTCTTGCAAAAGCAGAAGCAAGCAAACAAGCAAAACCAAACAATAACGCCCCCAAAGAATTAAAGAAACAGAGAAAACGACCAATAAAAGATCATCTCCACAAAAATATAATTCCAAGAGTTCAGCACACACAGGTATTTCGGGAGATGTCGACATGGAAATACAGAGCCCTGTGACATAAGCCATATGTCAATAAAGAAGTATTAGACTAAAATGCAGTTAAGTCTGAATGAGGAAAAAAAAAAAAAAACCAAAGCAAAAGAGAAGCAGGAGCTTTAGAGGTCTAGAAACGTCTTCAGCACAAGGGATTCCCTCAAAGGAATTATATGATTGGAAGTGGGAGCCAGTTTAAAAGGACAAATTTCAATTAAAAAGCTATTTTTTTTTTTTACTATTTTATGTGTACTGTTTTACTATTTTATGTGTTTTGTCTGTATGTATGTGCACCACATGTGTGCCCCCGGTGTCCACAGAGGGCAGAAGAAGTGTTGGATCCGCTGGAACTGGAGTTGCAGATGGTTGTGAGGTGCCCTGTAGGGGCTGGAAGTCATACCTTAGTCCTCTGGAAGAGCAGCCATTGCTCTTAAGCACTGGGCCATCTCTCTAGCCTTTTAAGGGCATGCTTTATATTTACCCAGTATTGATTGAGTTCTGGGAAATGAGGACACCAGCACTCCTACAGTGCCCCACTGTCCTCCTTTTGCTACCTGATGCTAGTTGCATATTATTTTTGTAGCTTAAAATTCTATGACTTATGTCCTGAAGGCATGATGTCAGTTTTAAGTTGCAGGGAGAAATTTAATGGACCCCACATAAAAATAGTACTTTCACCCACAGCTTTGCCACATCCAAGTCATCTATATTTAATTATTTGGGGGCAAAGGTGTGAACCCCAGATCTTGCATATGCTAGGCAAATTCCAGGTGTGCTCTTTTGACACATCTCCTGGTCGACTGATGTGCTAGTCAGAGTCTGGCTGGACTGGAGACTGGTTTTGGTTTTTTGAGACAGGGTTTCTATGTGTAACAGTCCTGGCTGTCCTGGAACTTGCTCTGTAGACCAGGCTGGCCTCACACTCAGAGATTTATTTGCCTCTGTCTCTCAAGTGCTGGGATTAAAGGCGTGCACCATATTTTATCTGTGTGCGTGCGCTCGCTTGCGTGCACGTGCGCCTGCCTGTGGAGGCCAGAAGAACATGTCAGATCCCATGGAGCTGTAGTCACAGGCAATTGTGACACATGTGACATGGAGCCTGGGAACTGAATTTGGGTTCTTCACAAGAGCAGCAAACACCCTTAACAGCTGAGTCGACTCTTTAGCCCCTAACATTTATTCCTTTCTGGCATAAAGTAAGTCTGGTGTTAGCAGGATAAGAAAGTGGGAGATCCCCAACACCATTAGCTGGAGTGCCACAGTTAACCTTACCTAGCTGCAAGGGAAGCCTGGGAAGGTACTGTCATGGGAGTGCAATGCATCCAAAGAAGTAGCTGGCTTCTTTCTACAAAATTTGTGTGTGCATGTGTGTGTACGATGTGTTTATGCACATCCATCTGTGTGAATGTGTGCACATGCCTACCACAGTGCATGTGTAGCTGTCAGAGGACAATCACTAGCATTGGCCCTCACCTTTCACCTTGCTTGAGACAGGTTTTTGTTGTTGTTGTTGCTGTTCTGCTGTGTATTTCAGACTAGCTGACCTGTGAGCTTCTGGGGTTTTCCCCATCTTAGCGTCATATCTCTCTGTAGGAGTGCCAGGATTACAGACAGTTGATCTAAGTGGCTTAAAAAAAAAGATTCTGGGGATCTGAACTCAGGTCTTCAGGCTAATGTGGCATGAACTTTTGCCTACTGAGCCATTTTCTCAGCCCAGTAGTTGGGTTGGGATTTTTATAGATGTTCTGATTAGTTTCCTTCCTTCCTTCCTTCCTTCCTTCCTTCCTTCCTTCCTTCCTTCCTTCCTTCCTTCCTTCCTTCCTTCTCATTCCTTCCTTCTTTCCCTCCCTTCCGCCCCTCTCTTCTCCTCCTCCTCCCCCTTCTCTTTCTCCCTCTCCTTCTCCTTCTTTTAATTTTGCAACCTGACACAAGCTAGAGCTATCTAAGAAGAGGAACTTCAGTTGAGAAAATGCCTACATCAGATTGCCCTTAGGCAAGTCTGTTGGACATTTTATTGACGAATGATTGGCACAGGGGACCCAGCTAATTAGGGTCACTGTCACTTTGGGGCAGGTGGTTCTCAGTGGTGTAAGATGGCAGGCTGAGCAAGCCATGGGGAACAAGTCAGTAAATACTGTTCCTCCATGGTCTCTGCTCCAGGTTCCTGTCTTGAGTTCCTGCCCTGCCTTCCATTCCTGATGGACTGATGGGAAGCTGCAAGCAATGGGAAGCCAAGTAGAAAAATAGGTTCTACCAGAGAGGAGAAAGATCTCAGATGGTAATAGTGTCTACTTATGGTTTCTGCCACTGTCAGCTGGATTTAACTTTCTGAAGAAGTGACTAAACTCCTTTTCAGGGTTGATGGGATGTTTTGTTTTCCTGTCTTTAGTATTCGTTAACTGACTTTGCATTCTTGGGATTAACCCCATTCCTCCAGAGGCAGTATCTCCTCTGTGTATTGTAGGATTCAATTTGCTAATTTTTTAATTATAGATTTTGTGTTTATGTACATATAAGGAGAATTTGATAATTCCAGGGTGTTTTTATGTGTCAAGGGCGATGATATCTGGTTTTCTCATTAGCTATACACATTCTTGGTTTTTGTATCAGAGGAGTGCTGGATTCATAGAATGAGCTAAGGACTGTCTCATACACTTTCTGGAGTTCATGGAGGATAGCTATTTTCTTTTCCTTAAATATTTGATTAAACTCACCAGTGAAGCCATCTGGATTTAGAGTTTTTTCTTATGGGAAGGTTTTAAACCACAAATACAACTTTGAAAATCAATAAAGGACTATTCAAGGTATTGATTTCCTCTTGAGTGGGTTTGTTTGTCAATGGTTGTGCCCAAATCGCCCACGTAGTTGAAATTATCGGCACAAGCGGGTTCTACAACCCTTCCCCCATCTGTTGAATGGTTGGTGACGTCATGTCCCTCACTCTGTCATTGACCACCTGCTCTCGCTTTCATCTTCAACAGTCTGGATGGAAGTTTGCTGTCTTAATCTTCTTTAGGATCTGGATTTTGAGTTTGTTGTATTTTGTCTTTTTTCTCCTGTTTTTGTTAATCTGTTCTATGTATTTATTTCTCGTGCTTTGTTTTGTACTTGTTCTTGCTTTTATGATTTCTTGGTTTGGAGGCTGCACTCCCCGAGGACCTGGGGCTTCTCTTCTCCAGTGTGAGCCCTCTGTGCCGAACATGGTCCCCTACGTACAGTGTTAGGAGTATCCTCCCCATTCTGATATACTTTACTTTTATCCTTTTTTCACTCAAAATATTTCCTAATTTTCCTTTGGCTTTATTTTTCAATCAATTGCTTATTTGATAGTATCTTACTTAATTTTCACATGTTGAAGAATTTTAAAATTTTTCTTTAAAAATATTTATTTTATATATATATCCACATGGTTTTCATGCATGTCTGTGCACCACATGCCTTCTTGGTGCTTGTGGAGGACAGAAGAGGGCACTGGATCTCCTGGAACTAGAATTACTGAGTGTTACAGGCCACCATGTCAGTGCTAGGAGTCGGAGTCAAACTCTGGCCCCCTGCAAGAGCAGCTAGTGCTCTTGACCGCAGAGCCAACTCTCTGGCCCCCAGATTTTTCTTATTTACTTAGTTGCATTGGTACTGGAAACATAATTTAGATCTTTGAAAATACAAATTTAGGCTCTCGTGTTGGTTCAGAAGGTGTCCACTTCAGCCTACGTTTGAAGTTTCTAACGACTGCTGCAGATTTCTTCCTTGCAGTCCATCAGTCATGTTTTGAATGCCCTCAAGTTCTGGTGTCATGCATACAAACGTGGTGTGACTCATGTCCTTCTGAGGAACCACGGTAGCATTTCCCCTCCCTCCCTCTAACATCTGTCATGTCTGACACCAATAGTGTGAGTTTTTGTTTGTTTGTTTGTTTGTTTTGAATTAGTGTTCATGTCCTGGGTTGTTTTTTAATCTTCTGCTTTTAACATAGTGTGTCTTTCAATTTGAAGTTTCTTGTGAGTAGAACAAGAAAACTGGTTAGGTGATGCATCTTCCCACTCTTCAAGTCTAACCCTCTCTCTCTTTTGGAGTCCAGAGGCACGCCCAAAGGGTTTTGTTGTTGTGGTTGCTAAATAATACTGATTTAGTTTCTTGAAATTACAGTATAATCACACCATTTCCTCCTCCATTTTCCTCTCTCTAACCCTTCCCATACACCCCTCTGCTCTCTCTCAAATTCATGGCCTTTCCCCCCTTTAATTGTTGTTATATATGTACATACATATATTCCTAAATACACTAATACAATCTGCTCAGTCAGTATATGACCTCAGTGTGTATATGACCTCAGGACTAACCAGTTGGTATCAGAATGTTTAACCTTTTGACTTTGCAATGTGACAAAGTTCATGATCCAGTATTGTACAACTGAGTGATAAGAAAAACCTAAAACAAATCTCAAAGTATGTTTATGGGTTTTTTTTTTTTGTTGTTGTTGTTGGTGTTGTTGAGCTACATTTACAGCTATCCTGGAGTATGTGAGACCTGTAGGCTTCAGGGTAGACACAAATGCAGGGCCATTTGTATGTAGCATGATTGTGGATACAGTTAGATTTGAATCAACCATCTTGCTATTTGTAATTTACCCATTCTATCTGTTTTTGGTCTCTGCTTTCTTATTTTTATTTCCTTTAATTAAAACAATTTAAATAATCATATGACTACAGGAAGTTGCAAAGAAATATACAAGGAGATTCCTTGCATCCTGTGCCTCAGCCTTCTCAACAGTAGCATCTTGAATCATCCTGGTATAGAATAAAAATCCTGAAGCTGAAATCATTGCCTCCAAGACTGATTTCAATTTCACTGTTTGTGTGTGCATACACTTGTGGTGTGCAGAGCTATGGGTAATTTTCTCACACATGTGGTGCTTGTTGCCGCTACAGTTGGCATTCAAGGTTCTGCACTGTACTGTGAGCAAGGAGGTTCACTACTTCTCTATAATCCCTGACCTCTTTCCCTCATGTCAGATTCTCACCACCACTAGTCTGCCTCCTATTTCTGGAACCATTGTTCATAAACGCTGTTATTTTACAAATATTATAAACATGGAGTTGTGCCACATACATCCCAAGACAGGCTTTTACACCAGCATAATTTTTGCTACGTTCGTGCAAGTAGTATGAATTGAGTTTGGTCTTTAAACTTTTAATTAATTACTTTATGATTATTATTATTATTTTATTTTATTTTTTTGATGCAGCGTTTCTCTGTGTAGCCCTGGTTGTTCTGGAACTGGCTCTGTAGATCAGCCAAGCCTTGAACTCAGAGATCGATCTGCCTCTGGTGTGTGCCACCATGACTGGCCACTAGTACTTTATTATCTTTATTAATATTTTTAACTGAATTTTATTCCACTATGGACATATCACAATCTGTTAACAGTTCATCCATTGATGGACATTTGATGTTTTCCTATTTGGATGTTATGATGAAAGTTGCTGTTAATAGCTGGTAATAAATTTTCATTTCTCTGGGATGAAATTGCCCCACAATGTAATTGTTAGATTGTATAGCAAGTGTCTACTTAGTTTTCAAGTCAATTACTAAACTATTTTCCAGAATTGCTGTCTCAGTTAATAACCCCATCAGCCACTTGTGAGTGTCTGGGTTTCCCCACACTGTCATCAGTATTTGGTGTTATCACTCACAATGTATTTTAGCCTTAAATGAGGGTATTCTGTGGATCCAGGCCTTCCTGTAAGAGTTAACTCTATTGGCTAGTTTTTCTGGTGCCCAATAGCCTTCTGCACATCTTCTTCAATGAAATGTACCATTTTTGGCTTTTTGACTTTGCTCTTTTCTGTTTGGCTTTTTAAAAAATACTAGATTTTGAGACTTCTTTGTATATGATAGACACAAATCCCTTGTTGTATATCTCATAATTTGCACATATTTTCTCTCAGTCCTTAATCTGTGCTTTATCATACATGTACGTTTATATATACACACACACAATGTTTGGAAATTTGGTGGTCTGATTTTTTTCAGTGTTTGCCTTGTGTGGATCATTGCTTAATTCTACAGTCTGAGGATTTCCCTCAGCATGGTGCTTTATAGTTCTGTATTTTATGTTTAAATTCACCATCCATGTTGTGCTAATTTTTGTGCAATGTTAGATTTAGTGCCGGGTAGTTTCGTTTCCTTGTTTTGCCTTGCAATGTCCAATTATTCTTACAAATTCTATTTATATTTTATTAAAATGGAAATAATAGGTTGGTGAGATGGCTCAGTTGATAAAGGTGTTTGCCACACAGGCTTGGCAACCTGAGTCTGATCCTCAGAACTCACATAAAGGTAGAAGGGAGAGAACTGTGCTGGCTGTTTTATGTCAACTTGACACAAGGTAGGGTCATCAGAGAGGAGGGAGCCTCAGTTGAGAAAATGCCTCAGTAGGATCAGAGTGTAGGCAAGCCTGTGTGGCATTTTCTTAGTTAGTGATTGGTGGGGGTGGGCCTAGCCTATGGTGGTTGTGCCATCCCTGGGCTGGTGGTCCTGGCTTCTATAAGAAAGCAGGCTGAGCAAACCATGAGGAGCAAGCCAGTAAGCAGCACCCTTCTATGGCCTCTACATCAGCTCCTGACTACTGGTTCCTACTCTGCTTGAGTTACTGAACTGACTTCCTTGGATGATGAACAGTGACATGGAAGTGTAGGTAAAAAAACAACAACAAAAAACTAACCAACCAAACCAAACCAAACCAAACCAAACAAACAAACAAAAAAAACCTTTTCCTCCCCAAGTTGCTTTGGTCATGGTGTTTCATCATAACCATGGTTGCCCTGATGAAGACAAGAACTTTCTGCACAATGTTGTCCTTTGACTTCCATATGTGTGCCGTGGCACATGTATGCACATGTGTGTATACACATGCAGTAATAAAAATCTAAAAATAACACTAACAGTAATAATAATTACTATGTTCCTTTTGTAAAGACAGGGTCTCACATTACTCAAGCTGGCCTTGAATGTATTATATAAACCGAGGATGACCTTGTATTCCTCCTCATCCTGCCTCTGCTTCCCAAATGCCGGGAGTACAGGCATGCACCTCCACACCAGGTTCTTGCAGCATTAGTTGACAAAGTTTTTTCCTTTTCCTTTGAATTAACTTTGCACCTTTGTCAGAATTTAATTGGATGTGCTTGTGTGGGTTTGATTTTGAGTTGTCTAATAATAAAGTCTCTGTCTGTGTGCCCATAAATCTACCTGTACCACACCATCTTAATGTAATTATAGAATGAGCCCTCAGACCTGATAAGCCGTTGTTGCTTGCTTTATTTTTCTTTCTTAAAGTTCTTTCATCTGCCCTTATTTGGATCTAGTGTTTTGGAATACTGCTTTATTTGTTTCTTGACTGGTTTTTATTGTGCCATTTTAGTCCACAGTACTTGTGTTTTAAAGCTGGTAACGTCACCTGCAACTGATATCTTCACCCTGTTTGCCATCGCTTCATGAGTGGCATGGGGACAAAACACTTCCTTTCCTCTCTGGGTTCTAAAGCTGTTATTGTTTTATTTCTCTTTATGTTGTAAGGCCAATGGCACATTGTGAGTAGTTTTGTTTTAATCGATTGCCTGTTCAGTAGGTTTATTTTTAAGCAGTTCTGACATTTCATTACCTTTATTTGTTCATTGTGTGTGAGTGTGTATGAGTGAGTGCATATATGCATGTGTGGAGGTCAGAAAACAAATTGCAGGAGTCAATTCTCCCCTTCCACCATGTGGGACCCAGGGATTGAACTCAGGTCATCAGGCTTGGCAGCAAGTGCCATTACCTGCTAAGCCACCTCTCTCTGGCTCAACTAGATTTAAATAAGAAAATTGACTTTGATGTTTACAGAGGTTGGAATGCCCAGGACTCCTTACTTCCTTGTATAGATTTCAACTTCTCCATGGTACATTCCCCCCCCCCGCCCCCCCGCCCCAGATGGTTTTTATTCTGTTTCTTACAGGGTAAGTTCTGTTGTAATACACTTCTTCAGTGTTTTCTGAAAACGTCTTTACCCTGCCTTTACTTTTGAAGGATATTATTGCTGGGTATAAAATAACAGGTTGACAGCTCTTCCCCCCCCCCCCCACAGAGCTATGAGATGTTTCTGTGTGTCTTTTGTTCACATAGTTTCTGATAAGAAATATGTTGTTTTTATTTTCTTTATATATGTTCTTGTCTTCTGGCTGACTGCCTTTGGAATGTCTTCCGCCCCCCTCTGAATTTTAGTTACTTTATTATCACGTGGTCAGTGATATTTGTCTTATGTGTCCTGTGCTTGAGATTAGTTGAGCTTCTTGTATCTTTGTATTTACAGTTGTAGCAAATTTGTAAAGGTTTCAGCAATTAATTCATTCTTTAGGTATTTCCCTCCATTTCCTTATCTGACTTGGCTTCATATCTGTTGTCTGTGTTTTCCCCACAACCCAGTTATACTTTTTTCTTTTTAAACCTTTATGTCTTATTTTTAAGTATTTGCATTATTTTAGTGTGTGTGTGTGTGTGTGTGTGTGTGTGTGTGTGTGTTAGGTGTGAGCATGTGGAAATCAGAAGAGGGTATGATATTACCTGAAGCTGGAGTTACAGGTGGTTGTGAGCCACTGTTGTGGTGCTGGGAACCAAATTAGGGTCCACTGCAGAGCCATCTCTCCAGCCCCAGAGCTTTACTTCTTAATGCTTAAGTTTGGAAAACCATCTAATATGCTTTCTGTCTTGGACGTGATAGTTTTTATTTCTAGAATTTTGATTTTTAGTGCTTTTATATCAACAGTCTTCATATCTCTTTATTTTTCTTGAACATATGGGATGCAGTTATCAGCATAACATTAGAATGTGTTATAACATTAAGGTTTTGTGTATTAATTCTATCTATCATCTCTAGGTCAGTTTTGATTGACTCTATTTCTTATTATGAATTATCCTTTTCTGCTTTTCTTATGGTTTTCAAATTGGTTTCTAGATACTTTGACTTTTAATTTATTGGTTGCTACTTTTGTATTTAGACATATATATTATTGGACTTTATTTTGAAGTGAAGTTAAATTCTTAGAAGAATAATTTGTGTCTTGCTTTCAAGATCTATTAGGCACAAACATAGCTATGTCTGGCCTTGAAGTGAAAATTCCCTACCATGTAAGCAAAGCCCTTTATAGCATACCAGGCCTTCTTCTTCTTCTTCTTTTTTTTGGGGGGGGAGGTTGAGACAAGGTTTCTCTGTGTAGTTTTGTGCCTTTCCTGGAACTCTCTCTATAGACCAGTCTGGCCTCGAACTCACAGATATCTGCCTGCCTCTGCCTCCCGAGTGCTGGGATTAAAGGCGTGCGCCACCACCGCCCGGTACATACCTGGCTTTCTTAGCCATGGATGTTCTTTGCACAGTTTCGGTTTACCACAGTTAACTGTGGCACAAAAATATCAAATGGAAAATTCCAGAAGTTTTCTGTTTCACACTTGCACTGTTGTAACATGATGAAATCTACTGCAGGTCTGCTCTATGCTGTCACGTGACTCATCTTTCTATTCTGTATGTGTTACCTGCCTGCCTCCCTCAGGAGCTGTTTCAGTAGTTGACTGATGGTTGAACTTTCACTGTCCTGGTAGTCTAGTGTGGCAACCTGACATGGTATCACAAGCTTACATCCTTCATCTTGTTCCTCTTAGCCCATAGATGGTGTCTATTGCATTGTTGCCGTAGAAAGGGTGTGTATGCACAGTGCAGGAAGGTATTTACCCATTCAGGTAACTTTTATTATACGATTATGTCATTATAGTTGCTCTTATTAGCTCTTATCATTAAGCTCTTATTGTGCCTAATTGATACATTAGCTATAATCATAGTTGTGTATACAGAGAGAAGAATGTAGTATATATAGGACTTGGTACTGTCTGTAGGGCTAGACACCTCCCGGGGGTCTTGGAAAGTAGTCTTATGGATAGGGGACTACTATACCCTATTTCAAGGTTTCTTTACACCAATAACCCCTTTTAGTTAAAGATTTTTATACAACCCTGGGTATTCAGGTATATAAAGTAGGCAAATAAATGAGAGACTTAATGCTAATAAATCCGTAGATTTAAAATAATTTAAAATAAAGTTTATTTTAAAACAATTCTTTTAGATGCACAATTTTTTAAAGCATCTATTAAAAATGAAAGCAAATTGGCGTCCTGATGAGATGGCATTCTTGCTTGTTTTTACATAAAGTACCAAGTCATGGTAGAGAAGCTTCAGCCACTTTCAGGGCCGATGACTGTTTTGGTTTTACAGTGGCCAGTGCTGCCAGGTGTGGTGGTACACATCTGTAGCCCTACGACCTGAAACTGAGGTCAGAGCATCAGAACTTAAGGCTACTGCAGCTGTATTGCAAGTTCTGGACTAGCTTAGGCTGCATGAGATCCTGTCTCAAAAAAAAAAAAAAAAAACCTCAAATGACAAGTAAAATAAAAAGCAATTGTTGGTACTGAGAACACCACTTCACATAAATACACAGTACCGAATAGTAAAATTATATTCCAGGCCATTTAAGAAATTGTTGGAAATTCTTTCTAACCCTGAGCCAAAATTCATGTATTGATTTTTAGCGAAAACTAAATCAGCCACTCAAATAACAATTTTAAAAATCAAACAGTCTAGGACAATGCAATCCAAAGATAGGCTCATCTGATACTTACCGAGGAGTGGTGATGGGGGAATAAGAAAAGCCTTTGTTTTCTGTAATTAAACCGGGATGTGTCTATAAAAGCAGAGAACTTTGTGCAATAAAAATGTTATAGCGCAGAATCGTCTGGAATCCGTGCGGAGGGGTCATAGGCAGCATTCACCAGCATCGTATGCCAAGATGTACAGTGCAAAGTATGCATGTGTGTGTGGAAACAAGGCAGAAGCCAGGTCGCTGTGCAACACAGGCACCTGCCTTCAGACACTTGTCAGGTTCCCAGTGCACTGCGTGTGCAGTTCATTTTTGTTCATCATGTGTTCAGGAAGCTTTTACTGATGCTCAGTGTTTCACAACCCCCACGCTCAGTTACCTGATGCTACGTGGGATATGACCCAGTGTGGGGAGCTGTGCTCTACTTGACTTCACTAGTTTCCTCCTGGCAGGTGAAGACCTCTTCCTGGCCTCCTGGCCTGTGGTGTAGTCTGGAAGCTCCCCTGTAGGGCAGAGGCCACCAAAAGCCAGACTGCTTCACTTTTCTTCCTTAAGAAAGTCGCCTGCTCCATGTCTTATGAACCATTGTTTCAGGGATTTGGGGGGGGGGGTGTTCCTGGGAGGGTGAGTCTGATCCTTCTTATTTCATGTTGGTTGACTGTTGAGCGTCTATTTATTGCTTTCTTGTCTGTTCTTCAGGCTCTTATTTTGATAAACTTGACTTTTTTTTTTCACTGTACTGGAGGAAACGTTCCTATATGGATCTCGTTTGCACGCTGAGCTCTTTATCTGCTTCCTGACTCGCTTTTCCCTGGGTGATATTTGCATAGTTGCTATGTCCATTTCTTCAATCTCTTTTCAACCTAACACAGCGCTTGCCTGTGAAATAGTGAGTGATTTGCCCTAACGATGTTCCCACTCAACCCCAAACCTATTTATCTTTCTCTCTGAACTGCTTTTTAAGGGTCAGGTATTTCATGGTATCAATTCTGCAGTTAGAAATGCGGGCCGCAGTGAGCAGCTTTAAGGGAGAAAAATCCTTCCTTTGGGGTTGTCTGATTTTTAAAAAGAAATATTCTTGGAGCTGGAAAGCAGGCAGGTTTGAAGTCAGTTTTGTTCACTGCTGCATCATATGCCTCTCAACCAGCAATGGGCACATGTTTACTCTTCCACAAGGTTGAATTGGAGGAATAAGTGATGTTCAGATAATTAGTTCTAAGGTTCATTGTTCTTGTACATGGAATGGGTGAAGGAAATATTTAAGAATCACTCCAGTAAAGAGCTGTGCAGTGGGGCTGGGCAGGGCTGGTTTTCCCTCTGTATCAAGTTCTTCAGCAGAATGGTTGTGCCAGGTGTTGTGAAGCAATTTCTCCTGAAACAGCTTGGGAAGACTCAAGTTCTAAAGACTTACAAACTTCTGAGGGGAGGCTCTTTAAGGTTCAGGAAGTAAGCAACTCAAAAGATTCAGGAAGTCCCTGAAACAGACCAGATGCCACTAGGTCCCTCCATTTTCAAGATCATTGTCTTAGTTAGGGTTTTATTGCCATGAAGAGACACCATGACCATGGCAACTCTTACACAGGAAAACATTTGAAAGGGGCTGACTTAAAGTTTCAGAGGTTCAGTCCGTCGTTGTCATGGTGGGAAGCATGCTGGCGTGCAGACAAACATGGTGCTAGAGAAGGAGCTAAGAGTTCTACATCTGGATCCACAGGCTGCAGGAAGAGATTGCCATGCTGGGCGTGGCTTGAGTATCTGCAACCTCAAAGCCTGTCCCCAATGACGTACTTCCTCCAACAAGGCCACCCCTCCCAACATTGCCTTTCTCTATGGGCCTAAGGGGCCATTTTTATTCAAACCACCACAGTCATATAAACAACAAGGACTGCTGAGGAGACTAAGACCAGTCAAGTTGCCTAGACGAGACACTGCAACCTGTCCAGTTGTCTGTAAGCTGTGCAGTGCACTCCAGAGCTCCAGCTCTCATGAGCCAACACCTACACTGGCATGAGGTTTTGGTGATGCAGCTGTTGCTGAAGTCAGTTCTGCTGTCAGTGACCCCTCACTCTCACTCTCTTGCAGGTAACCTCGGTAAGCTCATTGGTTCATCAAGTTGGACGTTGGTGGTTAGCCTTACTTTGGTCTGTTGTCTGTTTCCTATCTGGGGAGAGTAGATGTTTGTTCCTGTCTCCCTAGAAACAGTGTCATACAGAAGCAGGATGATGTGGGGGTATGGTCACACAACTTAGGATCCAGGGCAAGATCACACCAGACAATGGGAGAAACCATGGCCTCTTACATGGGAAGGTTCTGCTTGGGCTTAGCCCAGCTAGGGGATGCTTCCCACCGGAGTCCTTTATCCACTCTGTATCCTTTTCCAACTCTTACCTGGAATCTTGTCTAAGGGATGAGCTCATGTGCCCCACCACAGCCAAGTTCTAGTAGCTCATTTATGAGTAGTAGTGCTTGTCTGATAGGCTGCTGCACTGAGGAAATGGGAGAGGTCCATGCCTCCATGGGAACCCCTTGCTCCCCAAGTGTGATGGTTAGCATTATTTGTCAATTTGACAGACTCTAGAATTACCTGGGAGGAAGGCCTCTGGGCATGCCTGTGAGGCATTATCTTAATTACCTTAATTGAGATAGGAGGGCTGTCCCACTGTGATTGGCACCATTCCCTGGCTGGGATCCTGGACTGGATAAATGAAGAAGGTAAACTGAGCAGCAGGATGCACTCGTTGCTCTGTTCGTGATAATGGAGAAGATGCAAGCAGCTTCTTCAAGTGCCTCCTGCCTCGATTTCCCCACTGCGAGGGACTGTCCCTTGAACTGTGAATTAAAAAAAAAATCCATAATCCACATAATCCATCTTCTGTGAAAGTGTTTTTGTCTTTTTTTTTAAATTTTTTATTTTATTTTATTTTTTTTAGCGTAGTGATAGGAAAAGAAACTCAGTCCCCAAGATATGGCCTGGAGGGCAGGCACCGACACCCAATTTTGTTGGCTTTGTTTGTGTTTCCTCAGGGCCCTGTGGCCCGCTGGTTTTTGAAGCCCATGGGCTTCAGGGAGTCTGTGTTAATGATCTTCCCCCGACCCCCACCATGTGCTTCATTTGGATGCCTACTGCTCAGTCTCTAACATTTTCATATACTTTGACTCCATTTAGTATTTGCTTTGATGGCCACCACCTCTCAGCCTCCTTCTCAGCTGATGGGCTAGAGTAGCTACTGGTGCCAGGCTCCAGCCATGGTGCTTTGGCTCCTGGAGCCTGGCTGGCAATGGAACTGAGGGAGAAGGGAGGCTGGAGCGGCAAGCTCCTAGGAGACTCCCACCTAATAATGTGCCTTTGACCCTAGCTTCTTTCTTGGGGTGTCTGCCAAAAGTCATGATGGGGTCAGATTAATTGGCTGAGGAGGCCTGAGCATCAAGGCAGAAAGCAGTTGGGCGGCTTTCTAATGAGACAGACCCCAGAAAAGGTGCTGTGGATTTCAGTCTTGCCAGTATCCAAGAAGAATGATGGCCTGTCAGTGGAGAGCAAGAGAAATGATTGTGCCTCCAGGGGACCGATGTCCGACAGAGGCCTGAAGAACTGAGTACATTTGACTATGGTCTGGCATAGTGAGCCAGGGAAGGGGAGGGCCAGATGCTGGGAAGAAGACCCAATGGGGGAATGGTCCAAGAGAGATGGGTTCTACAGGAAAAGAAAGGAACTGGGGGCTGTGAAGAAGGGAGGGAGAAGGCAGAGAAGAGGAGTGTTGCAGGTAGGGGGAGATCTACCAGGGCCTTGTGAGGCTCTCAGGGCCACAGAAAATGAATGTTCCCGGAGTCATGTGCCCATAAGGTCAGGCCTGGGGACTCTGCCACAGTGTCTTCCTAACAGCACACACAATAGCACAAGGGGCCTTTCCTCCACTGCTTGGACCCCAGCAGAACGCACAGCTAACTCTGTTCACTCCCAGAACAGCATGTACTCTGCATAGAGTCGAGTATACCAGAAAGACTGCTACGTTATAAGCCTGGGATGGGCTAGAAAAGACTGCTCTGGGGTAGGGTTATTTAGAGATGGTTAAATGTGCTTTAGGAAGCCACTGCCTTAGTGCCTACCTTTATTCCCATTGCCAAAGCCTCTGGCTGCAGAACCCGCTTTATGTTGCATTTAATAGAAGCAATATGCCCCTGGGAAGATGAGGCTCTGAGATCCCAGACTGAGCCTTCTTGGAGTTCCAGGAGGTTGAACTGTTGGGGACGTGCCTCCAATTCCACTTCCAAAATTGCAGTGTAAAGCTCGTCAAAGGAGAGATGAAATGAGGATAATCATAATAGTCACGGGGAGGCCCGTGCTTCTGTACCACTTAGAGGTCAGAGAAGCTTTCACAGCCATTAACCGCGTGCCCTCGGAGCATCCTCGCCCATCTCAGTGGGTTGTCAGGAAAATCAAAGGTTTCCCCCAGGAAATGAGACTACCGGCATGCCCCACTTTAAGCAAAACCTGCTGGGATCATTTAGGTAAAGAAAGCCTGCCCCACAGAGGAATTTAACAGGGCTATTTGGAATGGCCGGTTCCCCCAGCATGCAAAGCAATAAGAGACAATTTACTAGAAGGCTTGATTGATTGACATATATCTTGTTTAGGACCAGCTGCATGTCTGCAGCATCTCTGGGGTGCTGGTTGTGGTTATTTGTGATGGGAGAAGTGGGCGATGAGTCCAACACAGTTCGAGATAGAATTTTCTGTGTGTACATTTTCTGATCTTTTTGTTGACCATGTAGATGTCAAAAATTGATGTCCCTCTTCTAGGGGCTGTGGAGATTGCTCAGTAAGCAGAGTGATCATTCCAGAACCCATATATAAAGCTGTTGTGGTAGCATGTGGCTGCTTAAAATCCTGGTTCTGGGGAGGTGGAGACAGGAGGTTGCCTGGGGCTTGTGGGCAAGTCAGCCTAGTTGAATCAATGGTTTCCTGGTCAGTGAAGATTCTGTCTCAAAAACCAAGTTGGACAAGGTGCTGAAGAATGAAACCACATTGAAAGTTAGGTGACTTCTGATCTCCTCCACTTGCATACACACACACACTTACATGTGCAAGCACGTATGTGAACACATGCACACAAATAAGAAACTGCCCCATAGGCCTAAGATGATCAGTGGTGAGACTACCAGTCAGCACTCATTCTAAGACGGAGCCCTCCTCTGACACCCCAGTCGTAGAACTGGTAACAGAGGCTGTTCTTTACAGAGCTCACAGCTGCAGTGTTAACACCCAAACATAGCCCATGGCTGTCCTCGCTCTCTGGAGAAAGCTGCCTTCACTGGGAAAGAAGGACACACACACACACACACACACACACACACACACACACACACACACGCACACGCGGAGAGGGAGAAGAGACGGTATAGACCCGGGAGGGGGAGGGTCCTGGTTCCTCCTGGGGCCTCAGTCGTGGACCTCATGGTACCACTCTGCCTATGAATGTGCTGTCTGATTTTGCAGCAATCCAGAAGCTGCTTCAACTTGGGCTTCCTTCCCTTGCAGTCCAAAGCACTGCTGGTGGACTCTGCTAAAGGGAAACAAGAGGCACATGCATTTGCAAAGGCGGTTCAATACGCGTGTTTAGAGCTGGGCTGCAAAGAGAGGAAACAGCCACGATTGGAAATACACAAAGGCTGACCCAAGGGGGATGAGTTAAATCAATATTGGGATGCATCTGCTGTGGTTGGAATCTGAAACATCTTGCACAGGTTCATGCTTTGAATCCTGGATCCCCACCTGTTGGCACTGTTCTGGGGGAGCTGGGGAACCTTTGGGAGGTGGGGTCTGACTGGCAGAAGTGGGTGGGTGAGATTTACAGGTTATGCCTGCCCCTAGTTTCCACTGCTCTTTCTGCTTGCTGGTCAACCAGATGCTCCACTGCACAGTCCCATGGACATGGCTTCCCTACCACAATGGACTGAAGCCTCTCTCTCTCTCTCTCTCTCTTGGTTTATTGAGACAGGGTTTCTCTGTGTAGTTTTGTGCCTGTCCTGGATCTTGCTCTGTAGACCAGGCTGGCCTCGAACTCACAGAGATGCACCTGGCTCTGCCTCCTGAGTGCTGATACTAAAGGCATGCAACCACCACCTGGCTGACTGAAGTCTTAAAAACAGTGAGCCAAAAAAATTAAAAAATTAAAAAAAAATCTTTCCTTCATTATGGAGTTTCTGTTAGATACTGGGTTGTAATGACCATCAAGCAACTTGGACAGGAATCCATTCAAAAAATATATGATGCAACTTCAGGAAGAAGATGTCTAGCTTTCTCTTTTGATAAGGAACTCTGGGTTTTCTGAGTTGTGCATAGAATGCTGGTACTGGTATGCAACATCAGGACCAGTCAGGCTGCTCTGGGGTGAATGGACTATGAAGTGGTGTACTAGCTACTTTTCTCATTGCTGTAACAAGATACCAATAAAAGCAACTTAAGAAAGGAAGGGTTTGTTTGGCCTCGTAGTTTGAGCACAGTCTCTCACGGCCAGTTACCTAACAGGAGTGTAACATCTGGTTACATTGTATCTGTAGTCAGCTGGCAGAGGGAGAGGAATCCTGGCACTCCCTGGACATTCTTTTATTTAGTCTAAGATCCCAGCCCAAGGAATGGTGACATCCACATTTAAGGTGACTCTTCCCCACTCAATTAACCGACTATAGAAACTCCTGATATAGAACTCTCATCACAGGGTAGATGGCCAGACTGTGGGACACTCATTCAATGGGGCACTACTCTGCAATAAAAAAGAATGAACTACCGATACAAGCAACATGCTGAGCAGACCACTACGCTAGATGAAGAAAAGGCAGTCCCAAATACACTGCATGACTCTGTACACAGGACTCCCTCCCTCCCTTCCTCCTTCCCCCTCTTTCCTTCCCTTCTTTCCTTCCCTTGTTCTCTCCCTCACTCCTTCCTTCTTTTCCTCCTTCCTCTTTTTGTCTGGCTATGTGGTCCAGGCTGGCCCGGACCTTGTTATCCTCCTGCGACTTCCTCAAAAGTGCTATATACATAATATATATACATAATATATATGTATGTATGTATGTATATATATATATATATATATATATATATATATATATATATATATATATATATTGAAGTGACCCAGTTATGGCCGTAGAGAACACACTAGTGGTGGCCAGGGCATAGGCTTGAAAGGAAGGTAGCTATGGAGGGGTGGCAAATAGGATTTCCTTCCTGGTGACCAGATAGTTCTGAATCCTGATTGGGGAGGTGGCTACACTAGTCTACACAAGCAACAAATCTTGATAGAACTAGTCACTAACCAATCCCCAAATTCATGCAGACAAACTCCGGTAAAAGCCGAGGGAGGTCCACTATGCATTGTATCGGCCCATTGTCAGTTTCCTGACTCTGGACATTGCGCTGTGCTGTTTTAAAGGGACCACGGTAAATTCCTGGTGTATATGGAATTCTCTATACATTTGTGTAACCTCAGTCTAAAATTGGTTTTTAAAAGGTGTACATTTTTTTCCTCCTCTTTCTAGAAGTTAAGGCATACAAGGCACTCAGTGTTCTGTATTCAGAAATACACGGTTTGTGCTCTTTTCACATCTCCAGACGATGGGTTGGAAGCTGGACTGAAAGCTACATCTGTCATTCCCCCAAAGCCTGTGTTGGCTATTTCTTCTTCTGTCCCCTGCCTCAGTTTCCTTTTGCTTCCTTCTTTGTTTCCAGCTGTGAAAAGGAAGGAGAAAAGGAGGCCAGCCCACACCCAACCTGAATGTGTTCGCTTTGTGTATCCAGACAATAGCCCAACTATCACTCCCTGTTTTAGGAGGGGAGGCTATGACCAGGTTCCGGGGTCAGGGTCAGGTTCGTGGCTGAGGGTCAGTGTGCTCTACCATGATGGCCAAGGAACAGACACGGCCATTGCATGGCCTGTGGCAAGAACATGTTTCAGTACAACAAATTTATTTCCCATTTGGAACGACGGTTTCTGTTTCCTATTAAATGAATCGCCTCAGAGCATCTCGGGGAGAGCACATAGCTGGTTGTGGAGGCTCCCAGGCCTCTTGGGGAAGTGGAATTGCCACAGTCCTCTCCTAGGATGGAGGGTGCCGAGGGATCGAGTCCTAGCATGTGGGGGAGGGGTGGAGAGATGAGTGAGTTTGGGCACCTGATAGAAAAAACTCTACCTTTGGGCTCAGCTCAGCTGTGCTTCAGGGCTTGACCTTGTGATTCTCCTTCTGGGCTCCGTTTTCCTCTGGTCAGTGGCTGTCACTCTAGGTCACTTCTACTTCTTCCCCTCTGTGGCTCAGAACCTCTTTCAGCACCTGGAAGCATGGTGAAGGGGGCAGAAGGGATATTGGATGCTCTCTGTTGTTTGAGATAGGATTTCTTTGTTCCAGGTTGGGCCTGGCCTCACTATGGAGCCCAGATTGGCCTTGACTTAGCATGCCTCTGCCTCGGCCTCCTCAGCCAGAAGGCTAGGTGTGCTCCAACACATTCAGCCAACATCCAACCCAAACAGCTCGCTCCCTCAACCCAAGTCAATATCTTGACTGAGCTACTTGGTGTAGAAAGAAGAGAATGAACAAAGGTTGAGTTGGGGCTTGAAATGTATGCAACGTTTTTTCTTCAACAAACATCATTGAGAACCCTTGCTTGGCTGTAGGCCTTTCCTGAGTTGCTTTGTATAGGGGGCATAGAATCCGTGCCTGTCAAGGGACTCAAAACGTATGAAGGGTGCAACTGAGAAGATGAGGGGAATGTGGTGGTGTTACAGAGAGAAGCATCATGGTGGTGAAGAGCTTGGGAGTCAGAGGGTGGCAGAACTCTCCTCAGAGAAGGTCTCCTTGGAACCTCTCTTCAGAGAATATCTCCCCAGAGAATGTCCCTTCAGAGAATGTCTCTTTAGAGAGGGTCTCCTCAGAGAATGTCTCTTCAGAGAATGTCTCCTCAGAGGATGTCTCTTCAGAGAGGGTCTCCTCAGAGAATGTCTCCTCAGAGAACACCTCCTTAGAGACTGTCTCTTATCTCTCCTCAGAGAAAGTCTTCTCAAAGTAGGTAACCTCAGAGGCTCAAGCATGTCTTTGACCTGAGGGAGGAAGCAGTTTGATTTCTGATGTAGAGGTTTCAAACATATCCTATATTGGCTATGTTTTGTTTGGCCACATAAGGTGTGTAACAAATTGTCAGTTCCAGTTACAGAAATGAGAGGTTTTCCTCCAACACCTGGGATTCTGACCCTGAAGACAGCAGGACTACATTGCACTATAGTGGCTG